>NW_027532591.1:540751-584124 GCF_008692635.1 Crocuta crocuta
ATTCTCAGCTAGGATTGCAGTAACTCTCCAACTTGAAAAGAAAAGTAAGAGTGACCCACACCATGATCTGAGATACAACCATTTGGTTCCTGGTTGGGCCGGAACGTGGTGTCTTTCCCAAGAGCTTCCCACTAGAGGGGCCAGTCCGCAGGCCAGCCTCGGCAGTCTGATGCAGGAACATTATGTAAGACTTCTAGATGCCTTTTATCATCTTATCATTAATGAGGGCATCTGGAGGTCTGATAGGAGATGAGGGTTTGGGGCTGTGTGGATTTTATCCTCCCTAAAACATTGGGCTAATCCATCACCATGGGGCGCCTGGCAGAATATTGTCTCTACTCAGTTATATAATAAAAATGGATTTACGTTTACCTTTTAATGACAGCCACCTTTCTTCGTGCTTTATATGGACTTTTTTTTAAGTGTCACAAATTTGCAGCCTTTCCTTAACTTACTTTATCCTAATAAACCATATTTTTTCTTTTCCTTCTTCTTTTTAAAAAAATTTTTTAATGTTGTATTTCTTTCCTTTTTTTAGATAATTAGATTTTAAAAAAAAATTTATTTCTAGGAGAGAGAGAGAGAGACAGCGTGAACAGGGGAGGGTCAGAGAGAGAGGGAGACACAGACTCCGAAATAGGCTCCAGGCTCTGAGCTGGCAGTCAGCACAGAGCCCGACGCGGGGCTCGAACCCACGAACCGCAAGATCATGACCTAAGCGAAAGTTGGACGCTTAACCGACTAAGCCACCCAGACGCCCCGATGTTGTATTTATTTCTGAGAGAGAGATAGAGACAGCGTGAGCAGGGGAGGGTCAGAAGAGAAAGAGTCACAAAATTGGAAGACGGATTCCAGGCTCTGAGCTAGCTGTCAGCACAGAGCCCGAAGTGGGGCTTGAACCCATGAACTGTAAGATCATGACCTGAGCCAATGTGGGATGTTTAATCGACTGAGCCACCCAGGCACCCCTTCTTTTCCTTCTTCTTGTCTTCCTTCTTTTTGATGTTTAGATGATCACAACTTTGCCAGTGGACAGTGCTTTAAGATCTATCTATATATATATATAGCCACACACACACGCTTATATCCCATTAGGCACTCCTGTTTTCCGGAAATAGCAGGATGTCCCATATCCACCTGTAGTTTTCCTTTTTTCTCCAGGATTTGGAACCAGCTGCCCTCTAAAACATGTGGTTCTTTTCCCTGGAGAGCAGTACGAGAGACCCCGATGTGGGCACTAGGTGGGCAGACACAGTCTTGGTGCTATGGCTCTAGCTTTTCTGTATGGGTCTCAAGCGATACTGCCACATGGGGACCAGGGGTGGTCAGGTCTCAGACCCACAGTGCTCTGCTGAGATGTGCTGTTGGCCTTGGGAAGTGGCAGACACTGCCCTCCCCTACACCACGCTGTCCTAACCTCCCCTTAATTTCTCCAGAAGAGCAGCCATAGCATACGTCTTTTGACTGGAAGGTTCAGGGACAGGCAGGGGCTTTTAGTAGAGAACAGTCATCTCTATTTATGGCTTCCTTCAGAGCCCTAAGGCCTAAATCCACTCTAAGAGCTGTCTCAGAGCATTCCCTGCCTCCCTGGCAGCCTGTCCCTGTAGGGGACACCCACCCTCACCCCTAACCTGGAATCCACAGAAGGTGTCTTTGTTACGATTTCAGGACAGCTACCTTAGAATGGACAGGAAGGAGTTTTCTCTCATTCCCAGGGAGGGTCCACTCTTCCCAGTGTCAGGAGTGACAGCTGCCTGGAGGGTAGGCAATAGGAACGTTGACCTCCTGACCCTTACTTGCAAAAATGGAGCCTTATCCTAAGGGCCCCAACACCTGCCACACCAGAAAGTAACAGCTGAACATCACTTGGCACATACATTGGCAGCCAGAGTGGCCAGGGGAGGACATCCAGGATTGACAGTGAGAGCTGTGTCCGGCGCAGCCCAGTTAGTCGTCACCACTGGTCCTTCAAAAGCATCATGCTTGGGGGTGCCTGGGTGGCTCAGTCGGGTAAGTGTCTAACTCTTGATTTTGGCTCAGGTCATGATCTCATGGCTTATGAGATGGAGCCCCACATGGGACTCTGCACTGATAGTACAGACCTGCTTGGGATTCTCTCTCTCCCTCTCTCTCTGCCCTCCCCACTCATACACATGTGCTCTCTTTCTCTCAAGATAAATAAAGAAAAATTTTAAAAATGTCATGCTTGGACATCTTCCTAGGCTCTTAGACCACCATTTCAGGAACTAGTATTTAATAAAAAATTGCATACATACGGGCACAAGGAAGTCTAACTCATACAGAGCAAAGGAGTATTTATCATTTTCCTTTTGTCTTTTACCAAAAAAAAGGACAAAATCCACAGAAACACAGCACTAACCACGACTACATGTGTCCATTTATGTGACCAAATACTTAGTTCAAGGCACTTAGACATTCCCTTCAGAAGGAACTGGAAAGGGCTTGCTTTTATAAGATGTTACTAAATGATCAGTTCTAGTATTTTCAAAAATAAATGGATATCCTCGCCCCCAAAATCATATGTAGACTTAAAAGATGTCACGCAGCCCCACAACTCTAACTTCAGAAGTTACAAAGGAGAGACAGTGAAAAGGCTCCATGCTGCCTCTGTTCCCAGCTCCATCCCTGGCCCCACTCCCCCAGGGTCCAGTGCCTCCCGTCTCTTATGCCCCTTTCCTCTTTCATAAGACGCATATTTTATGCATTTGCAAACAAGTGTGCACGCATGGTCTTCCCCCCTCCTCTTAAACAACATGGATGAGAGCACACTATACACTTTGTTCTGCACCTCACTTTGCACCTGACAGTGTATCTGGCAGCTCATTCCACAGCACCTCATAAAAACATTCTTATTCTTTTCCTTGCCAGAGAATGGCTTTGGATATACTTCAGTGTGTTGAATCATCCCCTACTGATTAACATTTAGTTTCTAATTCTTTGTTGCAAATGATGCTACATTTCATAGTTTCTGTACATTCATCATGTGGCATGTGTATAATTGCATCTGCAACAGAAATTCCTGGGATGGAGTTGTGCGGACCAGGATATGTGCCCATGTACTGTGACGTTGCCTAACTTCCATCCAAGGGAGTCCAACCAGTTTGCAACCTGGGCTGTTGGCTTCTGTATGTATATCTTTGCTGATCAATCTGGTAGGTGAAAAAAGGGATCTTACTAAAGTCTTAATTTGCATTTCTTTTATTGTAAGTCTGAGCATCTTTTCATATGTTTAAGAGCTATTTGTATTTCCTTTTCTCTGAATTATGTGTTTTATATCCTTTGCTCATTTTGGAGGGGGGGGAGTGTTGATCTCTTTAATTGATCTTTCAAGCTTATATTATATTTTATTTTATTTTTTATTTTGGAGAGTGTGGGTGGGGGACGGGTAAAGAGAGGGGGGGACAGAGGATCTGAAGTGGGCTCTGCCCTGACAGGCTGACAGCAATGAGCCCGATTGTGGGGCTTGAACTCATGAACCATGAGATCATGACCTGAACCAAATTCAGACTGAGCCCCCCAAACTTATATTTTAAAGCAAATGTACTTTTGCCAGTGATATGAGTTGGAAGTATTTTTCTCAGCCTATTATTATCCTTTGTTATATGATGACTATCTTGGCATGTTTACATTCCCGTATGAACTTTAGGGCTTGTGTAGTTCTGCACCCCGTCCCCAAATCCCATTGGTATTTCGATTGAGTGTCTTTGCCATGAATAATACTCGTATTTTTGTATACTCCAATTGATTAGTGTCCTTCATTTGTCGCTTCTCAGTTTTATCATATTTGGACAGGCCATCCTTGTTACGAGGCTATAAAAGTTATTTTCTTTCTATGCTTCTCATAGTACTTTTAGCTTTTATATTCACATTGTTGATCCATTATCACTTCCTTGGGCATTGTCTCCCGGGTTTGCCTTGCTCCTCTCACTAGACCATGGCCTCTGTGGCAGGCACAGTGGCTGAGAGATGTCCCCTGCCGCGAAGATTCAACCACCCAGAATACGTTCCCAGCTGCTACACACCCAGGAGATGCCGGCTGAGCCCATGGCAATAGACAGACTCTCTCGTATTTCTTGACCTTAAGTCACATGGGTCTCAGGAGGCCTCAGAACCCTCTGTGGAGAAGAAAACGTCTAGAAACTGATTCCCCAGTCTCTGATGGGAAGCCTTATTGACCCTTTAAGAACAATTTTTATCCAGGCTTTTTAATTTCTTTCTCTCAGATTATTCTGGTTATTAGGGGGTTAATTCTAATACTTCATTGTAAATAAAAACTAAACTCTTTGTGAATATTTTAGGAAGAAAAGAACCTTCTAGGACAATCACAAAAAATCGTTGACTGTTCTCTTGTAATCTTTCCCCACTTGTATTTTTATTTTACATAGTTGAGATAATAATTCCCATACAAGTTATAATCTGTTTTTCTACCACAAAATAGCTTACATGTGTGTCCTCACATTCCAGTAACACATTTATGCATTATTTTTAGTGGCTGTGTAGTATTCAAATGAGATGTGCCATAATTTACTTAGCCAGTTTTGTATTGTTGGGCAGGTAGGTTGTTTCTACATATTTGCCATTATATATAATGTTGCACCAAGAATTCTGTACATAAAGCTCTGGACACGTGGTGAAATTACTGGAACAATTTTTAAGGCACTTGGTCCAAGCTACCAGAATAAAGCCTGTGTTTTTAGAGAAAGAGCAATGGTAGCTGAGACTAAGTGAAAGACTTCCATTCACATTGCCTCCTTAGAAGCTCTGAAGTTCCTCTTGTAGAGGAATTCTGCGTGGGTCCTTAAATATTGTTGTTACTCATGAACTATTTGATGTATTGTGCTTTCGATTGAAATTGTAGCTAATGCTGAATAGTAAGCGACAGAGCTGGAGAGAGCAAGGCAAAGACAGCGAGATCAAATGTTAGAGGAAGATCCCACTTTGACCCACATTGATGACATCTCTGTATGCTGTAGTTGTCTGTTTTAAAGTCTCCATTAGACACTTAGAGGGTAGTAGAAATGATGAGGTCTCAAAGCCAGGAAGATGAGGTGTAAGGACCCAGAGAGGTGCCTAGAACACAGGCTAGGGCCGGCCAAAGCAGAGCTGGGCTGGGCTGGACAGCGGTCAACTCCTCTAGGATTGGCCCATCTCAGAGATGGACTCTAGGTGGTGCTGTGGCTGCAAAAGTTTTGGGTTGAGAAATTTTGGCAAAGTTGTCAGGACTCTGGAGACAGAAAGGAAGAGAGAGAAGCAAGGTGGAGGGAATTGTGCGCTGGAGGGAAGGAGAGTAGGGGGGGATGGGAGGACCTGGGGGAATGGGGAGAAGAGAGAACAATAACAGAAGGAGAGAAAGAGGAAAGAGCTGTCTTAGCATGTGCTTGGTCCAGAAGAGATGAAATAGGCTGAAAACTCTTTCATTCATTCAACAAGCCCTTACCAAAGCCCACCCTGTGCCTGTTACTGTGGTAGCTGATGGGGATAAAACGTGGGCTGAGCAGTTTCATTCCCAAGGTCATGTTGCATTTGAAAACCAGAGTTGGCAACATTAACCAGCCCACACGTGAGTAAATAGTGGCACACTCAATGGGGGCCCTGAGGAAGGGAGGGAGGACCTAGGAAGACCAGTGATAAAGTGACCTGGTTTTGGAGGAGGGGAGGATCGTCAGCAGTGGCTGTCCAGTGGGAGTGCTTGAGGTGGGTCCTTGAAGGTAGCCCAGAGTGAGCCAGGGGAGAAAGGAGAGAGGCGGAGTTTCTGGGCAGAGAAAACAACACGTGCACACGCTTGTGGTCGGGGAGATGGTGTATCTGAGCAACTGAGAGGAGAATCAAGGCCAAACCAGAGAGAGGGAGAGAGGGCGGCAGAGGAGGCTGGAGAGGGGATGGGTCCAGTCCATACAGCACCTTATTCACGATGGAGATTTTGGTCTTTATCCTAAGAGCATGAAAAGGAGCTGATGGATGCATGCAAGGTAGGTGACATGCTCCCAGTTGTTTCTGGAGATCAGTCTCGTTCAAGTGTGGGAAGGGGCTGAGAGGCTTGAATGGATGTAGGGAGACTGGCCGGGAGGCTGTGCCGTAGCTAGCTGACTTGCTGCAGCTAAGTAAGTAGTGCTGGTGGAAATGAGCAGGTCCAAAAACTCTGAAGGGTGAAGCTGACAGAACATGGTCATCCTTACTGCCAGCCTGCTGGTGTTGGCACTTGGAGGGATATTGCCGCCGTCACTGAGATGCTGAATCTTGGAAGATGGCCATGTTTGGGGAAGAAGATCATGAGCTTGATTTTGGACATATCTGTAGGGACAACCATTCGCCCTTCCTGATGTTTCCACCTTGGGAACAGGCTCTCCCACCCCTTCAGAAGAGTCAGGAAGAGAAGCTTCCTCTGTTTCTGCTTCCTCCCTCCTATGGAAGGAAAATGACTTCTCTTTTGGTGAGACCGTAAGAACCGGTGTGGCCCTGCCACCTTCTCTTTCTTGTTGAGCCCTGCCTGCCTGAGGAGTGACATGTTCTGCTTTCTTCCCTTTTTCATGCAGAACGTACATGGGCAGGGGTGTGTGGGGAGGGGAGGGTGATCTTTAGGATTTTCGACATAGAATATCATGTTTCCACGGTCAGAGATAATTTTACTTTTTCCTTTCTAGTTTGGATGCCTTTTATTTATTTATTTATTTTTAAAAATTTTTTGTTTGGCTTAATTGTTCTAGCTGGGGCTTCCAGAACTATGTTGAATAGCAGTGGCAAAACTGGACATCCTTGTTTTTTATTCCTGATCTTAGAGGAAAAGCTTTCAGTCTTTCACCATGGAGTGCGATGTTGGCTGTGAGTGTTCCATATATGGCCTTTGTCATGATGAGGTACTTTCCTTCTACTCCTAGTTTGTCGAGTGCTTGTTTGTTTGTTTTTTGTTTTTTCTTTTCCATTTTGCCTGCCCTCTACTCCCTACTCTGGTGACACTGATCTATTCTCTACACCTACGAGTTCAGTGTTTTTTTTTTTTAAAGAGATTTCACATACAAGTGATATCATATAGTGCTTGTCTTTGTCTGTCTGAGTTATCCCACTTAGCATAATGCCCTCAAGGTTCATCTGTGTTGCTGCAAATGCCAGTTTCCTTCTTTTTAATGACTGAAATGGACATACATAAACCACATTTTCTTTATCTGCTCACCCACTGATAGACAAGTTGTTTCCATGTCTTGGCTAGTGATATAATGCTGCAAGAAACATGGGAGTAAAGGTATCTTTTACAGATGGTGATTTCATTTCCTCTGGATAAATATTCAGAAATAAAATTGCTGGATCACATGGTCATTGTATTCTTAATGTTTTGAGGAAACTCCATGCTGTTTTCCTCAGTGGCTGCACCACTTTACATTCCTACCAATAGTGCACAAAGATTCCTTTTTCTCCACATCCTCATCAACACCTGTTATTTCTTGTCTTTTCGATACTAGCTATTATCAAATATGAAGTGATATCTCATTGTGCTTCATGTTTTCCTGACGATGAGTGATGTGAAGCACTTTTTCATGTACCCCCTTGGAAAACTATCTATTCAGATTCTCTGCCCAATTTTTTAAAAATTATCTTTTAACCTTCATTTATTTTTGAGAGAGAGGGACAGAGTGTGAGTAGGGAAGGGGCAGAGAGAGAGGGAGATACAGAATCTGAAGCAGGCTCCAGGCTCTGAACTGTCAGCACAGAGTTCGACGCGGGGCTTGAACTCATGGACCATGAGATCATGACCTGAGCTGAAGTCAGACACTCAGCTAACTGAGTCACCAGGCACCCATGAGATTGCTTTCTTAAGCTCTCTTTCTAATAGTTCATTGTTAGTGTATAGGCATACAGTGATTTTTTATATTGACTTTATATACTATAACTTTATTTTTATTTATCATTTTTTAAAATTAGTAATTGGCTTGTTTATTAGTTCTAACAGGTTTTTTTTTTTAGTGGAGTCTTGAGGGTTTTTATATGTTGAGTGTTTTTATTACAAAAGGGTGTTAAATTTTGTTAAATGATTTTTTTTCTACCATCAGTTGAAATAATCACATAGACTTTTTATTTTTTTAATCCTGGCATCCCAGAAATAAATCCCATTTGGTTATACTGTTTAATCCTTTTAGTGTTCTGCTGAATTCTGTTTACTGGTATTTTATTGAGGACTTTTGCATCAATATTTATCAGAGATATTGGTCTGTAATTGTCTTTTCTTGCCATGTCTTTGACTTTGGTATCAGAGTAATGCTGCTGTATAGAATGAGTTTGGAAGTGTTCCTTTCTGTTCTATTTTTTGGAAAGAGTTTAAGGGACATTGGTGTTAACTCTTTATGCCATGTCCTTTTGCAGTGAGTGGAGTATACTCTTCTTCACATGACATTGGATTTCTTTATGTGACTTGATTTGGTCAATGGCATGTTGGTGAATATGACATGAATGCTCAGGAGCTTGGCTCTTCGTCCCTGCCATGAGAAGAAGAGGTCCAGAATGCCATAGCACCTTCAGATTGACCCCGATTGAACACACATGGACCAGGCCTGAACCCAACCTTGTAGCCTGGGGCTCAACTAGGTGACCTTAAGCCCAAGCAAATCTACCCAGCCTAACCCCGACCAGAACCGCCAAGCTAAGGCTGAGCTACAGTCTCATGAGCAGAGCAATCA
This sequence comes from Crocuta crocuta, assembly GCF_008692635.1. Lineage (NCBI taxonomy): Eukaryota > Metazoa > Chordata > Mammalia > Carnivora > Hyaenidae > Crocuta > Crocuta crocuta. Next base: position 549,439 of record NW_027532591.1, read on the forward strand.
ATGTCTACGTTTTGAACAGTTTGATATACAGTATATTTGTGGCAGTCACTGACTGATATAGGACCAGATCCTGTGCTAAGTGCAGACTTGAATTCAAGGAGGACTCAGACACTATCGCAGTTCCTTAGAGCTCACGATTTAGTGGGAGTGGGGGTGGGGGTGGTAATACCTGAGATAATTTTAAAATTCTAATTTCCAAAAATCATATCTACATCAAAGGAGCAAATACACATTTTCTAAATACTTCTTTTATGGGCCGCCTTGGGCTATACTTAAAAGATGAAGCCAACAGATTAAAAAATGCTTGCTAAGGGGCGCCTGGGTGGCTTAGTCGGTTAAGCGTCGGACTTTCGCTTAGGTCATGATCTCGCGGTTCGTGGGTTCGAGCCCCACGTCGGGCTCTGTGCTGACTGCCAGCTCAGAGCCTGGAGCCTGTTTCAGTCTGTGACTCCCTCTCTCTCTGACCCTCCCCTGCTCATGCTGTCTCTCTCTCTCTCTCTCCTAGAAATAAATAAAACATTAAAAAAAATTTTCAAAAAATGCTTGCTAAATCTATACAGTGTACCAATGGTAGGATCTACCTCAAGATCATAAGAGGCATCCAAGCTAGGAGGGTGCTTTTATTGAATGACACCTTCCAATAGCACATTTAATGAGCTCAAAGACAAACAGCTGATTTAATGAATGAGATTAACTTGACTCTTCACCCTTGAGTTGTGTGAAAACATGGATGTTAATGATTTGACCATATTTATTTTTTATTTGTTTTGTTTTGCTCAGTGTATAATGATGATGTCATGAAAACATGTTAAAATGCATTGGAGCATTTTTTGGCCAAACATGAGGTCTTGGTGAAGGTTGAATCTACTGGCTATGTGAGCAGGGGCAGACAGGGGAGGGAGAGCCTACATCCAGGCCACTGCATGTGCCCATCCACTGAGAACACCCTACCTCCATGGGTCTGCCTCCCAGTGTCGATGGCACCTTCCATAGGGTAGCCCAAATGACAAATTTTATTAAAATATACCAGTAGTAACTTTGATAGTCAACCCTGAGAGTAAATTTGTAATGAAGTCAGAATGACTATGAAGGCACAGATGCTCTTTGGAGAACCCAGAAATGCTTGTTAAAGTTTTTAATCTTAGGGTCAAGTTGTTTTATTTATTAATCCCTTGATGGCTTGAATGATGGTATCACAGGGTAGAAAGCACTTGAGCTTTGTTTTATTCTGGGGGAAGGAGTCAAAGAAGAGGTAGAGTCTGAAGATGAAGGAAAGAGCATCAACTGATGTGTCAAGGCCCTAGAGGAGGTGAGGGAGACGGTAGGGTCCTGGGTATGAGAGGAGGGGGAGGGGACCCCAACTAGCTGACACTGGGGGTGGTTAAGTGGAAGCAGTCAGTTTGGCTGGCATATTGGGGCTGGTGTGGGGCAGAAAGTTGAGGAATTCTCAACTAAGGGCCTCAGTGAAATACGAGGTGAAGATCTTCCCTTGTGAGTGAAGGCTGCAGGCATGGAAAAGAATAATGAGGGGAGGGGCAGCAGAATAAGGAGACTCCAGGGACGAGGGGCTGACAGAGGTGCAGGGATGGGGGTCCCAGTGGGGTGGGATGGCATGGATGTGTGGTGATGGGGGATGTCTTGTGTCCTGATGAGCTTGACTGAATTTGTACCATCCCGTCTGCTCAACTGTGTGACTTTGTCTTTCAGAAATGCTATTCTTCATTATTGAGCTCCTGTAGCACCTTCTCCAGGAAGCCTTCCCTAATTCACTTCTGCTCCCCCAGTCTATGTGGAGGCCCTCTTGGGTGCTCTGGAAGCCCTGAGGTGTTCTTTCTGCTAGTAGCCTTCCCAGGGTTTGCAGGCCTCCTTCAGCTTTTTGTCCCCAGACTGTGCAGGACATAGATGTGGGCCTGTCCTGGGCCCTTGATAATTTGGATGAGGGGGCCAAGGTGGTAAGCTTCCCCTTCCCTCAGTCAGACTCAGGCCAAATGATGGACACAGGACAAGTCTACTTTTCCTTCCTGGCATCCCTTCCCTGCCCCAGCTCCCCTGTGGCCCTGTCTCTTCCTTCTTTTCTTACTTTGAATCTCCCCTTGGCTGCCTCCTCCTCCTCCTCCTCCTCTTCTTCTTCTTCTTCTTCTTCTTTAGAGAGAGAGAGAGAGATTGAGAGGAGGAGGGGGCAGAGGGGTAGAGAGAGAAAGGGAAAGAATGTTAAGCAGGCTCCACACCCAGCATGGAGCCTGACTCAGGGCTTGATCCAAGGACCATGAGATCATGACCTCAGCTGAAATCAAGAATCAGATACCTAACTGACTGAGCCATCCAGGTACCCCCACCTCTTGGCAGTCTGAGGGGGTAAGTTCCATCATTCCTGTGAGGAGCCCATGGGCTTCCTCTGCACCCTCTCAGGACTTAATTTTCCTAATTTTCCTACCTATAACAGAGGATAATAACACATCCTATTTAGGGTTGTCAGGAGACTAGAATGAGGTATTCAAAATGGAGCACAAAGCTGAGTCTGGCACAATAAGTGGAGGTCCCTCTTGCCCCCTCCCCTCCCCCTCACCAAGGTATGGTTATGGTTCTCTGATCCTATCATTAACTTGCATGAAGCTTCTTGCATGAAGCCTCAGTTTTCCCATCTGGAAATCACCACCCTTAACATATTTATTTATGCCCCACTAGACTGAATCCCTGGCAGGGCAGGGCCTGTGTTTGGTTTACCACCTTCCGCATCCCTAATACTCAGTGCCGGATGATGCCTAAAGACGAACTCAATCAGTGTCGGTTCTCATGGCCACTGGTACTGTTTCTGTGGTGGCTCCTGCCACTGCAACCCAGGACTGTGACCTTAATAGTGCGGGGGGGGGGGTTCCCTGGTTGAGAAACCCTGCTGTTAACTGGTGGTCCACTCATGCAGGGCTAGAAAGAAAGCTGTTTGCTGGAGACTCTAGTCATATCCCAAGGAGCAAGTATTATTCATCTGTGGTTCCTCAGGGTCCACCAGGAACAGACACGAGCACACATCTGAGATCTGGCCAGTGGGTCAGTCCCTGAGCTGAGGTCTGGGATCAGGCCTCCAATCTGCTTGTAATTACACACATCTTGTTAAAATATGTAACCCTAAGGTCACCACAAACAGAACTTTTCCACATTCACACCACAAATAGTTTTTGAGTGTGAGCTGTGAGTCAGCCAGTGGAGATGGGTCAGAGAAGATATGAACCATGAGGCTCTAGTTCTCGTTCTAGAGGAGCCGGCACATCAGGCACACAAAGAAACCTGCACTATGGACAGGTGAGGAGTAGTGGTGTGAAGAAAATGAATCCAGGATAATGGGTGGAGAGAGCCTTGGGCAGTGCTTTATACAGATGGCCAGGGGAGGCTTCTCTGAGAAGGTGGCAGGTAAGGAGAGAGGTGAAGGGGGTGAGAAAAGTCAACAAAGATCTGGGGGAAGAACATTATGGGCAGAAAGAACAGCAAGCATCAGGTCCTAACGCTAAAAGGTGCTACGGCTGTTCAAGGAATGATAAGACACAGTAAGTTTGGCTTGGAATATTCAAGAAGAAGCCAGGGAGTGACCCCACACAGGACCCGGGTCAGGAAGGGCTTGGTTGGCTGGGGTAAGCGATGGTGATTTCATTCGGAGTCTGATGGGAAAGCACTGGGGATTCTAATTTACATTTAAAAGAATCATGTGACCTTGTGGAAGGTAGACTGGGGTTGGCAGCAGCAGGGAAGCCAGCCTGGAGGCTGGAGAGATGAGGGTGGCTCAGCCCAGGGTAGCAGTGAGGGTGAGAGTCGCCCGCTTCCGCATATATTCTAATGGTAGAAGTAATGACACGGAGAGGAGAGAAGGAATGGGGGGAAAAGCCATCAAAATGGACTCCACAGTGTCTGGTCCGAGGGACCAGGTGAACAGTGGCACTATGTACTAGGTGGGACACAGAGGGATGAATGGCCTGGGGGCAGAAATCACAAGTTTGGTTTTGAATACGGTGACTGAGATGCTTTCTGACGTCCAGGTGCAGAGGCCCCTGTATAAGCTGGATGTGAGACAGAGGCCGGGCTGGTGCGTAGCTTTGGACTCATCACAGATTATTTAGAGCCATGGGACTGGCTGAGGTCACCAGGGAGTGAGCGTGGACAGAGAAGAGGGCTCGAACAGCAGGAACCATTTAAAAAAACAACAGGCTGTCTATGGATGGGATTGCATTTGTGAGACTGACGTGAGCTGTAAGGGGGCAGGTAGCGTAGTGTGAAGGGGGTCACAAGAGAAGGAAGGTTCTGCCTGGCAATCTAGGGACAGCTCTTTGAAAGATGGAGTCAGGCCAGGGGCCAAGAGTGAGTAAGATGGGGACATGACAGAGTTTGGGGTTCCAAAAGGCAGGGGCTGGGGCTGGACTAGACCCTGATTTAGGGTAGTTGAAAAAGCACAGATTTATAGTCTAATGGGCCTTAATTCTCATTCTTGCAGCCACTTTCAGTTGTGAGGTCCCAGGAAAGTTCCCTCATCTTTCCAAACCTCAGTGTCCATGTTTATAAATCAGGGATGACATCTCAGAGACATCGGCAGGCAGAGCGCGGGAGTCATGCCCAGCATGCTGCGTGGGCACGTCCCGAGAGGGCAGTTGTCTGTGGTTGATACTGGTCTTTTCTATGTGAGACAGGAGCTTGAGTGCCACTGTGATGGATCAAGATCTCATTTTAAGTCCAAGAGAAGCCATTTCCAAGGGTCTCACATGGGGAGTCCTTTGAGCAAAGGTTTGGCCATGTGGTGATGCCCACGAGATGAGGACTCCATTCTCTCCAGACTCCAGAATCGGGACTCTCACAAACTACCCTGTTCCCATGTATCCACACAACAAGATCTCCCATAATTGGACTTCATTGTTCTGAACCACCACTTCGGTGACTTCTGAGATGGGTCCTCCATGCCCTTTTACAAATGATTGTGTGAGGACAGTGACCCTGGCCACCGAGAGCGGAGCCCTCAGGCTGGCCTGGTTTGGGTCCTTGTTCATCTTGTCCTGCCTGATGCTGCTTATGTGGCCAACCCCACTGGCCTGGTTTCCGAATGTAACCTTCTGGTGGATCTGGTTGGACTCGGTGGGGCATAACGGGGGAACGACTTTAATTCCTTTCCCCCAACCATTGCCTTCAGCTGGTTATATGGTCCCTTACCACCCCTGGATCACGTCTTGTGTGGATCCCAGAGCTTTCCTGTCAGCATCTGGTGCTAGAAGAGTCTCCTCCCGTACCGAAAACTCTCACCTGCACAAAATCAATCTAAATTTCTCAACAAAATTCAAAATGTTTCTCTCTCCCTCAGCTCAGCTCTGCTCAGAGTGAGCCCGGTGATGTCTTCCCCTCACTGGAGGCTGTCAGTGGTCTCTGCCAGGCTGGGCAGGAAGGTGAGATGAAGAAAGAGAGGACATCAGTGCCTTCTGGGTGGCAGATGTCTAAATACTGGCTCTTTCTCTGGTTGGGGACATATGTGTGGATTTCTTTAGAGACACTGAACTCCTCCCTGCTGTGGACAAAGTCCTCCCATCTCCCCCGCAACTCCTGCTCTGATAATCTTCTCCTCACTGCTTCACCCCCCAGATGGTCTTTGGGCCTCAGTCCTACCCATATGCGGGTTGGGTGGGGCGGGGGGTGATACGTGGGGTGTTTTCTATCTTTCTGCAAGTCCTGCAGTGGTGGTCTGGTTTTCTTCTTCCAAACTGGGACACGTTGTCTTTATCTTTGGGTACTCAGCTGTGCCTCACAGAAACCAGGAAAAGTTCTAAGCAATTTTGTGTTCTACTTTAAGTTCCTTTGTCTCAGTTGGGCAACTTGTATCTCAAGTATAATAAAGTGATTAAGGGTGCAGGTTCTGGAGTTTGACATTGGCAAGGTGACCTTGGGCAAATTATCTAACCTCTTAGGACCTCAGTTTCATCATCTGTAAAGCAGGGACAATGGTCATTATTCTCAAGGGCAGTGTGAAGATCAAACTGTTCTTTACAAGTCGGGTGGCACATAGCAAGCTCTCAGTAAACGGAGGCAACATCTGAATTTCCTAGGAGTCTTTGCTTCCTCCAACTATATTGGATGTCTGTTCATCTTGCTGGTCTGGAGATGGCTCCCTCCCACCATCTGCCTGGCTTGCAGGGCTCTCTTTGATAACGGTTAGCCAATCTTGAGCACCAGTACCTTATTTACGATGCACAATGATCTTGCAAGATAGGTATTATTATCTCTCCCATTTACAGATAACATAACTGAGGCTCAGGGTTTGAGTCCCTTGCACAGGGAGCAAATAGCTTGTAAATAGCAGAACTGGGATTCAACCCAGGCTTATGTGATTCTAAAGCCTGCCTACCATTCATGTTACCTTCCTGACCTGCTTGCCCTTTGTCCTGTCTTTGTTCCCTCTGCCAACAGCTCTCTTCACTCTGGACATAAGAGGGCATCTCTTTGAGTGAAGTCTCTTCCTGCTTGGAGTGCACCCTGGAAATGGATCCCCCACTGCTTAGTAGAATGACACTTCCTGTGTTGCATCATAACAAGTCCCCACAGCAGCCGGTTTGGTAATGCTGGCTCCCTCCATTTTCTGTTTACTATTATTTAAGCTAGTAAAGTTGTGTTTTCATGAAAAGCATGCAGTTAGCATCGACTTGGCATCAATTTCATGTCCAACACTGGATTAGTCATGAAGGGTAAGGTGTTTTCTGATCTTCAGCCTTGGATCTATTTTGAGAGATATGTAAACAAAAAATGCCAGCAATACCAAGATGTACAAAGTAGGTGAAGGAGTACAGGGAGTCAGTACTTTAGGAGCTCAAAGGCAAGAGCAGTCTGGCGGCTGGTAGATGGAAAGGTTAGGGGTCTGGGAGAGTAGGTAGTAGAAGGTTGCCTGGGAAACGCTGGGCTGGTGCTGAGCCTTGCAAGCCAGGGGGAAGTTGGGTAGGTGAAGGTGAGGACGTGCCTGGTGTGTTTGCAGCAAAGAGGACGCGGGTGCCCGGAGACGCGGGAACCCAGCATGGGTGCTGGGACGGGCTCTTCCAAAGGAGCCTCTCTTTTACAACCACGAGCCTCTTTGCTCCCTGCTTGGGGGACTTTTATGACCCCATCCATCTGTTTGCAGTCAGGTTTGCTTTGAAATTCAAAAGCTGAAAGGGAAGTGCTATATTGGAGCCAGAGCGGGCTGGGCAGCTGTCTCTGAGAAGGAGGGAGCGGCTTCATGGTACATAAACCACAGCAGGCAAAGCACCTCTTCTCGTTGGCCTGTGTTCCTCGGAAGCTTGGGAGCAGGGGTGCCTGAAGGGGTGGGGGACGATCAGCTCCCTGGAGGCACTTCTCTCACGGGTCTGAGCTGGCAGCCTGTGTGACCGGCAATGGGTGGAGGCTGGGCCTGGGGGGTCAGGGTTCCTTCTGTGGGGGCTTCGTGCTGGCTCTGGATCCAGCGGCCTGTGTTTGTTTCTCTTTCCTGCTCTGGCTGATGGGCCCAGGCCCGCTAGGAGAGCTGGCTCAGCCCTCCATGCCTCCTGAGTTTCCTGGCCCCGCTAACCCCCTACATTCCTCAGGAGCCTCAGTATCCCAGAGAGACGAGACTTTTTGCATCTTCTTGAATAAAAGGCTTTTAGTGACAGTCCTTGATCAAACCCCAAATCCACAGTAGGGACTTCCAAATAGTACTCCAGGCCCCTGATGTCCCTCAGCCCCACATCCCCTGAGGCCACCTTCTAGGTAATGGACTTCGCCTGGCCCAGAGGTCCCCTCTAGCCTGTGTCCCCATGCCCTTCTTCCCTGACATGTACACAGCCGGCAGAGGGCCCTATCCATCTCTCGGGGAGAATCCTCCCTGGTGGCTCCTTCTGGTCTACTCTGTCCATAGTTCACACTCCCAGCCCCCATTTTAAAACCCCCTCCTCCACGCCACAACCAACCACATACTTTTGGTGCTTTTGGACCTCTGTTTAACGATGAGCTCTGCTCGAATGTGTTTGAAGTGCCAGAGGAGGCCTCTGGGAAAGTGCCAGAGGAGGCCTCTGGCTAAGGCGGTTAGCTAGGAGGCATCTTAGGGGTGTGGGGCTGAGGGAGGTTTGGGGTCTACAGCACGACTTGGAAGTCCCTACTGTGCATTTTGGATTTGATCAGTGTGGAGCTGGAGCTCTTGTGCCCTGGGGAAGTCAATGGCCCTTCCACCCGACAGTCAGGCTGCTGGGCTGCAAGCCACTAATGGTGGCCGCAAGTTGTGAGCTTTACCATGTGGCCCAAACAACACTTTAAAGCAGTTGTTTTGAAGCTGAGGAGCTGAGCTAGGAGGTTAGAGGGTGGAGGAAGATCTTGATGTCCAATTTGTAAAAGCTAGAAAACCCTTTAAAGATGATCTGCTCTAATTTCTGCTTTTTTCAAATGGGGAAAATGAACTCTAAGAAGGGGGTGTCATTGGCCTAATGTTACAATGAAGTCGATGGCAGAGCAGGACTGGGACACACTTTGGGGCTTGAATTAGCCATGGTCTTCCACTTACACCACTTGGGGTGCCTGAGTGAAGACTGGGGGATTGTGGAAGTTCAAGAAGCACACGCCCCTTTCTTCTTTCAACACCCGTAATAATGGGCATTGATGTTGACTTTGCAGAAATGAAGCACTTCTGACCCGTTGTCTTACAAAGTAAGATATCTTGATCCCCATTTCCTGGATGAGGCAAATAAGAATGAGGGTTAAGGGACATTCCCAATGAAAGGTGGCCAGTAGGTAGCCAGAGAGTCTTGGGCTCAAGCCTGTCGCTCTTTGCGGGCCTGTTGCCTTCTAATCCTTGAAGGGCGATACTCTCTTTTGGAAAATCATGCAGAAAAGGCTGGAGCAGAAAATAAGGTAAGAGGACGTTAGCTGTGGATCCTAGGATCTGGCACAATCTCTCAGGACTGCTCATTTTTCATAGGTGAAAGAGATACGTAGAGCAGGGTTTCTTAACCCTTCCAGGTTCAGTGTCCTATTTTATTACAAATATTTTATAATGTCCCTTTCTATACTGACATATCCTAAGCCCCCTTGGTAACTCTCTGGGATCAGGGCTACCCTCTCCCATTCTGTTGATGGGAAAACCGAGACTCAGTGGGAGGAAGAGATTGGGCCCAGGGCGTCAGGCTTTTACACTACTTCATGCCACTTTGTTCTAAAGCTACCTGGGGCTCTCTGCTGCCCACAGGGCAAAGTCCAGTGCCTCGGCTAGCATGTGACAGCCTCTCATGCCAGACCCCAGCCCACCACCTAAGCCCAGCCTCCTGCTGCAACCTTCCCTGCACACTCTAGGTCCAAAGTCAGCAGGTCCCTCCAGTGAGGTCCCAGGGATGCACCGCTCATCTCCTCTATCCCCACCTCTCCTGAGAACTGAGAACTCGGGCTCAGGACCAGACTCAGGCATAGATTGTGGTGTGAGAATCAGCTCCTGAGAGCCAGCTGCCCTCTCCTCTGCACCTCTTCCTGATCTCACCCTAGTCCAGGACCCACTCCCCCCCAGTCCACAGGGCAGCCAGGGTGGTTTGCAGGGCCACAGATCCATCAGGGACTATAACGCTGGCATGCTCTGACTGTTCTGTGGCAGACATGCTCTCAGCACCCCGCATGAGTCAGCTCACCGAATCCTAGGTTGTGCACCACACAACAGGGAGCTCCAGGGACATGTTCAGAGTCACACGGCCGACTCGGCGGCTCCCTTTGCCTCCCTGATGCCGTACTGATATCTAGACGTGCACAGAAAAGTGGTCCAGGCCCGCCTTCGCTCACCTCTGGCCACATCGTCCTCAGCTGCCGCCTTCAACCCTGCTCCCCTCCTCGCTGTGGCCTCTGCAGCCCCCCAGCTTGTGTGCTGATCTCTGCTGCCCGCAGGAGTGGCAATCACGGTTAACCTGTGTGTTGGACCTTGGTTCCCAAAGCCTTTCCACCTGCACTATCTCATTAAAACCTCACTGTAACCTGTGCCAGAAGTATTTTTATTATCCTCATTAAAGAGATGGGGAAAACGATATGGAGAGAAGGGAAGGCAATGCCCAGAGCCCGGCCCAGGCTCCTGGGTGCCCAGCCCATGCCCCTGGCTGAGCCTGGATGATTTCTGTGGGGAGAGGGACAGGGGATGAAGAGCGAGGGGCCATTCTACTGAATCTGGGGAGCCAGGCAGGCTCATGTTGTCAAGTTTCCCTGGGAGGAGTAGATGGCTTGCTGTCAGGGGCTTCCCCTAGGGGTCCCTACATCCTGTACCCTCTGTCCTGCCCCAGCCTCTGTCCCAGGCCCCAGGCTCTTTGGAGAACCTGCTGGGTCTCCATCCCCGGTGGGTCTGACCCTCTGCCTTGACCCTCTGTCGGACTGCTTGTTCCTTCTCCCGTTCGGCCTCTCCAGCCCTGCCCGTCTGTTTCTCCTCAGTCCCTGGCTCCTTCTCTGGGTGCCCACTCTGTCTTTCTGTGTATTGCTCTTTCTCTTCCCCAGCTCCTACTGCACCCCTTCCCCCGCCCCTCGCTGCCACCCCACTCAGTGCCTTCCATCCTTCCAGAGTCTCGGGGAAGCCAGGTGGGTGAGAGTTAAGAAGTGTCCTTCTGGGGCGCCTGGGTGGCTTAGTCGGTTGAGCGTCTGACTTTCACTTAGGTCATGATCTCGTGGTTCGTGGGTTCGAGCTCCGTGTCGGGCTCTGTGCTGGCTGCCAGCTCAGAGCCTGGAGCCTATTTCAGAGTCTGTATCTCCCTTTCTCTGACCCTCCCCTGCTCACGCTGTCTCTCTCTCTCAACCTAGAAATAAATTAAAAAAAAAAAAAAAAGAAAAAAAAGAAAGAAGTGTCCTTCTGGCACTTGCCTGGGGGCTTGTGTCTCCAGGTCGGAAATGTTATCATTCTTTTCTCGTGACTGATCAGGGAGGAAGAAATGGAAAATATGAAAAAAGAAAACACAAGAGCTGTTTGTAAGCCCAGAACCAACATAAAACAGGGTTTTACGAATATTTTCTGAAAAGCATCTCTTTACGGCGCTGTAACAGCAGCCGGCCCACTCGCCTGGCCCCACAGAGGCCCAGCGGCCAGGGCAGGGTGCGCTCTCTGCTGCGGCGGCCCTGGGGTAGTGATGTCAAGGGAGGCTTTCCTGCTGGCTCCGTGAACCCTGGAGCTCCCGCACCCCTTAGTCCATGGAGGCCAAAGCCTGGCCTGTCTAGAGTTCGTTTTTCTGTCTACCTGTAAGCTGCATGTGGCCCAGGCATCCCTGGTTAGGATCATCCTGGACACCCAGCTCTGTGGCTGAGGCCCAGGCCCTCCCAGAGTCCCTGAATTCCCTGGGGACTCTCACTCTCGTGCTCTCCTTGGCCCCCAGCTCCCTGTCGTTGACCTTGCCACATCTGCCTCACCCCATGTCAACGTGGCCATGGAAATCAGCCCCTTCCGTGGTTCTCCCCATCCCAGATCTTTCCAGGCAGTGCGGAATGTACTGGAGACTGGCAGAGCCGATGAGGCTGGGTTCCCACAGCAGCCAGGAAAACGACCACCATTGGTAGGTTTTCTCCCCACTGAGAAGACCTTGCTTCCACCTCCCTCAGTGCCTCTCCATCTTCCTCGCTCCTTACCTCTCCTCCTTCCTTCTCTCCATTCCCTCTTTCTCTTGCCCTCCTTTTCAGGAACAAAATGACGAGCCTCCCCCCTTGAGCATAAGGAGTATCTTCCCTCTGCCCCGTGAGGAGGGAGTAGTTTTCCTTCCTCCCCCGAGCCCCCATGAGGAGTCTTCTAAGGATGTCGCTCTTTCTCAGAGGGATTTAGTGAATCCAAGGTGCTCCTCCTTCCATGCAACAAAGGAGACTGAGGTCCAGAAGGGGGCGGAGCTCGCCCAAGGCCACACATCAGACGATGGCAGAGCTGAGGCTGCGGTCCTCATTGCAGGGGGGCGGGGGGAGGGCAGGGCACCGTCTGACAGTGAATCTGAAAGGTTTGGCGGTAGGGCTGCAGACGTTCAGGGGTGGGAAGGAGGGTATCAAAGAACACAGAACAATGGATAAGGAGTAAGGGCACAGAGGTAAGAGAGAGCAACAGGGACAGACAGATGGGTAGAGACAGAGGGAGAGAGAGGAGGCCAGTTGTCCGGCCTCCACACCTCTTCTCCATTGAGAGTTACTCCGTCACATGCCTGCCGTGTTAGAGAACTTACTACCTCAGCACTGTGACCTGGTTCTGGAGTGGCTGTGGGGGACAGGATGTGTGGACCGCTAGGTACAGCTCCTGGGAGCTGGAAATGACCCCACTTCCCTGCGGCTTCCCTCGAGGGCTCAGCTCTGAGCTTTGTATCTATACAGAGAAGCCTCCTGTCCGGAGCAGCTCAGAGATCTGGGGGTGCAATGGGGTTCTCCGCCTCTGGGTTTTCTCCAGTAGAGCCCCACCGTGGGGGTCAGCTCAGAGCAAGGGTCCGGGTCTGTCAGGGTGGGAGGGGCGGTGGGGCTCCCAGCTTAGGAAGTGCAGATGCTTGAGCATACTGCGTACAAACTCTTCAGTGTTCCCCCTTGCCGCCTGCTTGTCCCGTTAGTCACCCATTCCATCGTGTCTGAGACCCCATCCCTGGCCACAGCCTCTCCTCCAGGGAGCACTTGGAGAGAGGATTATGTCTCCCAAAGGAGGGCAAGAGCTCGCTCTCCCACTGAGCTTCTAGGCAGGGAGACCAGGAGCCTTCCTCCGTGAAAGCAGCTGGTGTGGGGGAGGCAGAGGACACGGGGCGCACAGGCCAGAGCAGGACTTCTCAGACCATTGATGTCAGCCCCGCAGACCAGTGCAGCGGCGCGGGGCAGGGAGCAGGGCCGGGCCTCTTCCCGCACCTCCATCCGGAGTCCGTGGGTGGGACAGAGGTCCCGGCGGCCTCCACGACAGGAAAGAGGCTCACTGCGCTGGGCCACGCATGAGTCCTGCCCTAGCCCCCTGGCCTGTGCAACAGGGATGCAGACCCCACCCGACCCCCCTCACAGGCCGAGCCCCCACATGGCAGCTCGGCAGAGTCAAGTAAAAGTTAAGACAATAGTCTTGGAGCTCGACGCCCTGGCGTTCCCTTCTGGCTGCAGCATTTACAAGCTCTGTGATTGTGGTCAGGTTAAGCGCCCTGCGTCCCAGTCACTTCATCTGTAAAATAGAGACGGGGGAGTAGTCGGAGAGAGGAACGTCTCAAGCTTTGAACGTCTAGAACTCTGTGCATCATAAATGCGCACTGTGCGTTAGCTCCAGCAGGATCGTCTGTGTTGCCTTTTCCTGGAAGCGGGTCCAACACGGCCAGTCCGTGTAACTCGTGGTAGGAGCCAGCAAGAACTTGTCCTCCATGGCCAACGAATCACCTCTGGCGAAGGCCCTATGGTTTCAGAACACAGGCAGGCGTCTCCCGCTCCAACTTCTCTGCGACCTGCCCCCAACCCCCCAAGGCCCAGGGGTGAAGTCTTCCCTTGGGGAACTTGCGCAGCGGCGCCGTGTGCAGAGCCCTGCCCGCCGACGCTTGAAGTACGGCGGACGTTGTGATAGAGAAGGACACTTTTGCTCTTTAGTCCTCCCTCCCCGTTCTCCCTCTCCTCCCCCCTTGACTCCACCGTTCTTCCACGAGTACCCACTAGCTGTCAAGTCCTGTGCTCAGGGCTGACAGTTCAGAGATGAATGGCCCCAGTCCTGGCTCAGGAAAGTGAGGGGAAGGGCAGGCACATGTACGGCATTTGAGCACGAGCCAGGTGCACAGGCAGCAGGTGCTGTGGGAACGGGGTGGGGGAGGGGGAGGAGTGGCTCACTCCGCTTGGGAGCTCAGGCTTCGTGGAGCAGACACCACCGGGGCTGGGCCATGCAGGATGCGCAGGAGCTCAACAGAGCAATGAGCAAAGAAGGGGTGGAGATGCGGAGGGGTGGTCAGTGCCAGGGAACAGCATGTGCGAAGACGAGGGGTGGTGAAGGGCAGGATGAATTCAGGAATGGAGGCAGGAAGTTGAATACTAGGAAAGGAATCGGAAAACTGTGAACTCCACGGTGCAGATACTTCATGCCAGGAAGGGGCCAGGTCACAGAGTGCCTTGTGGGAGGGGGAGGGGACTGAGGGCACAGTGGCTCAGACGAGGGCCAGGACACCTGGACTGGGGCGGAGCAATGGGCCTGGAAAGAGGTGGAAGGTGAATAAGGAAGAATGGGTTGCTCTTGGAGAGTGAGGGAGTGAGAGAAAGGGGGCCCTGAGGGTGAACCCCAGATCCTAGCTTTGTGGCTCATGTGAGCAACTCCTTCCCTATCCCTGTGGGTGGCTCATTCTGGCTGGACAGGGCTCTCTGGATCCTGCTGGGCCCGAGGCCTTTCCAGTCACGGACCCCTGCCTAAGCCACCTCCCAGAATCTGCCCAAGTTTTCGTATGGAAAATGGGCCCATTCCAGTTCCTCCACACCACTGCCTCCGGTCTTCGACTTCCAGAGGTGATTTCCCCAGACGTTCCCTGGCAGGAGAAGGGGAGCCATCAGCACACACAGACACCATCCCGCTGAATTCATAATGTCTTTTATTAATATATTATGCTACAAAAATATTTTTGGCAAAATAACATTAATAGCATCTTTCTTTGTCTTCTATATTCTTAAAGGACTCTTCATGACAATTCACAGAGGTGAGGGAAGAGGTGGTTAAGAGAACAACATCACCGATATCTTTCAAATACATTATGATCTGAAGCTTGCGTCACACACTGAGAGTCAGCCGGGGACCTTCTGTAATCTCTTTGAGGCCCAGAAAGGGGGCAGGTGCTCCGGCTGCCTCTCTTCTGGGCTGGAACCCCCCTTGGCCAGGAGTCAGGCTCTGCCACCCCAGCCACTGGGGCCCAAGATGACCCGGAGCCTCACCGGAAACGTCTGAGACCCGGGTCCCATCCAAAGCCCACTTTCCCTGTAGTGGGTCTGGCAACGGAGCAACCCTGGAGGCACGCTACTGCGCCACCTTTCCTGCCCGCGGCACACTCCCAATCCCAAGGCGCCCGGTGGGGCCTGGGAGGACAGCTGATTGCTGAGCCACAAGGGCGGTGGCACCTCACCTTCCTGGGGCCCTGAGATTGCACACAGCACTCCCGCCTGCTAGAATAGCACAGGTAGGAAACAAGGTCTCCATGTAACAGATGAGGAAATGGAGGCTCAGAAAGGAGCAGAGACTTGCCCAAGGTCACCCAGCAAGGTGAAGGAGTATCCAGAGCACCTCTGGAGAGGAAGAGCCAACGTTTGGAGAAAGGATGGGTAGATCGGGGGTGTGCTGATACTCCCAGGAAAGGGCCACGTAGGGGGTCAGTCAGTCCTCATGGCCCGTCTCTTCCCTCCCCCCATGCTCAGGGGCAGGGAGGGAAGGAGCTGTGGGCTGTGGCCAGGGGCCCTGGGTTCCAGTCCAGCCCTCCCCCACCACCCACAGCTCCTCCTGCCTTAGGGTAGCAGGCAAGCTTGCCAATTCACGTCAGGCCTGGCGGGGCTGCTGAAGAACGGGGGTGTGAGGCTGGACTGATTCCTGAACCCTACTGGTGTAGACGGCCAGCCGAGGCGATATTTTTGGCTGCTTAGATTAATTTTTGGAAAAGTAACAATGTTCAAAGAACCTGAGCATTACAGAGCCAGGAGGGACCCTCAATGTCATCTACACCAGTCCCTTGCCAAGAATTCAACTCTCATACCACATCTCCAGCCAGCAGGCCTCTTGCCCTGATCACACCTCTTCTGACGGGAGACTCACCACCTGTAGGGGATAGCTTTGGCTTTGTAGAGATTATTCCACCAGCAGAGCTAAGATCCATCTCTCTCCTTTCCTCTCTTCCTTCCATTCTTCCTCCTTCTCTATCTACACATCTACTGAGTGCCATCTTTGTGTCAGATGAGGGTACAAAGATGAATTTACATGACCCCTGCCATCAAGGAGCTCACAGTCTGATAGGAGAGCAGGTAACACTATTACACAGTCTCAAAGCTGATCAGTGGGTGTTGTGATAGATGCTAAAAAAAGCACAAAAGAATCACAAGGGGCTTCCTGGAGGAAGTGCTATCTGAGTTAATCCTCAAAAAATGAGGATATGGGGAAGGATAAGGGGGTTTCCGGGTCCAGGAAACATCCTGCTTATTCTAGAAATGACAAATATGATGGCTGGCAGAGTCAGCAGGGTCTGAGCATGGAGGGTCTGGAAGGCCAGGCCGAGGGCTTCTGTTCTTATCCCACACTGGCTATCTCCAGCCTAGTTCTCTTCTCACCACACAGGATGCCGTCAATGCTGCAATGTCCAAGTGGACCTTCTCTTGGCCTTCTGGGTGGTTTTCATAAACTCTCCGGGTGGAGGACTGTTCTTCGGGATCCTCTGTGACAACAGCACCGGTCTGGAGCCTGGGCAGGAGGAACAAGGGTCCTGAGCCCTGAGGCTTGCCCACGTCTAGCTGAGGCTAGGCAGGAGATGACAGAGCATTTCGCATGAGAAAAATCAGCTCTTGATTATTTGGTGCAAAGGCANACTGTGACAACAGCACCGGGCTGGAGCCTGGGCAGGAGGAACAAGGGTCCTGAGCCCCGAGGCTTGCCCATGTCTAGCTGAGGCTAGGCAGGAGATGACAGAGCATTTCGCATGAGAAAAATCAGCTCTTGATTATTTGGTGCAAAGGCAAACTTTCCAGTCAGTGCAAGTTTCCACACTTCACAGACTCTGGATCTTTGCATCTCAGCCCTGGAGGGGCCCTTGCTGGCCCTTTGCAGCCCCCTGCAGCCTAGCGTCTCCACTGTCCCTGCCTTGGCCTGGCTGCTGGTGTGCCAGAACAGCCTGGAGGAAAACTAGATGTGCACGGCCATGCTGACAGCTCCCAGAACGCCCCTGGCTCATTTGGTCAGTTTTCCTGAGACACAGGGGACCTAGGGCTGCCTAGCCTCAGACAGGTCACTTTAACCTGCTGGGTCTCAGTCTTTCCATCTTCTCTGCCACCTGAAGGTCAAACACAGAGCCCTAAGAAATGTACGCAGATGCTCTCAGAGCAACAGGGGCACTTTATGAGGCTAGGCACACAGAACATGCTGGAAAAAATGTCAGCAGCGGTGGATAGATCGCCCAAAGTGTGTAAGTGACTACTGACGGAGTGGTGGTTCCCTGGCTTGGGATGAGAGAATTCCAGCGCCCCAGCTCAGCGGATTTCCACAGACGCCTCAGGTCTTCTGGACATAAGTCAGCAAGCTCAGTTCATTCCAAACCCCGGCCGGTGGGTGGGCCTCGGGGATTAGTGAAGTTGGGTTGTAGCTGTCGGGTCGACATGGGCTCTGGCCTGTCCCGTTGGCACATGCCTACCTAGTCAGCCCGCCCACCCATCTGCAGCCATCCGTCTTTCTCTAAACACTTGAGTGCTTGCTTGGGGGAAAGTTTGGAATCTCCCAGTCCATCCAGAGAAGGGATCTGGTGAAGGCGAGGGCTGAGTCTGTCTGTGGTCAGGGGCCTAGGTAGGAGAACCTCTAAAATTGCTTCTAAGAACTGCCTCCTTGTCCCATTGCGATGACGAGGAGTCCCTCTGGGACAGGCAAGGTGCACAGATCAGGCCCCAGCACGGAGCCTGGCACTGTGTGCAGTCGACAGTCACATGCTGTGTTAATTTACCTCTTGGGCCCCATGCCTGGTGCAGATCTGGGCATGCAGTCAGGTGCCTGGGCTGTTTACCCAAATGCTTCATCCTTAATTAACCTCAAGCTACATCTCAGTGCAGCTCATGCCACACTCTGCCCTGAACGGAGGGAAATTTGGCCTATGTATTTCTAATTCCTTTACACTTATCTCATCCAAAGAGCGCTCTGCACCATCTGTTTGATGTCCAACAGGCCTTCTGTGCCTGCTTTAGAAGTCAGCTCAGCCCCTTCCCACTCGGAAATAGGAAGTCACATTTCTGCCAAAGATAAACGGACTCCATCCTTGGTTGGGGTCAAGTTCAGTTTACAGCGTGGTGCCCATGGGGCCGGTTGGACCCCTCTGAAGCAGATCTCGGGGCTCCTGCCAGTTCTCAAGCTCAAACACGTCCATCCAGGGCTGAGATGAAAAGAATTTAGCTGCTGGCCTAGATGCCCATGGCACTTCTGACCATCCAATAAGCTGCCCAGAATTCTGTCTCAGAAGGGAGACTGCTGCCGGGCTGGGCACAGTGGCACTGGGTCTAATCAGCCAGTGCCAGGCCTGCCAGGGAACCCCGCTGGCAGGGGAGGTGGTGCTGTGGAGCACTGGGCTGGGAGTCAGCAGATCTGCCCAGCGGTGCAGCCTTGGGACTCCTTATTACTCTTACTGGTATTATCTGTCAGATGAGGGGCCTTTCTTCTCTCAGGTTCTGCACATCTGTAACTGATGAGCTGTCAGTCCAGTGAGGATTTAGGGCTGGAAGGCAGCTAACCTCGGTCCTCTGCTTTCTCGGCTACCACCGTGGAGGCAGCGGAGGGAGGTCAGTCTCTCGAAGTCTCAGCTGCCTGCCCACTCCATTTGCTTGCTCTGCCTCCCCACCCCACAGCCTCTCATTTGATAGGAAAGCCTCTCATAGGCTCTGAGATAAGGCAGGTCGGGGCATGAGACACGTGGCACAGGCTGCTGCCAGAATCCTTTGTTCAGAGGGGCCAACATGAGGGACTGTGGCCAAGTGGTCTCTGGCTGAAGCAAGAAGCTTGTGCTGGCCCATTTGGGTGAGATCTGCCTTCCTTGGAGCTTCTCTGTGCAGAGAGAACATGGCCATATACGGTCCAGGGGTAAGCATCGCTTCTGAATCACACTGACCTGGGGCCACGTCCCAGCTAGGTGACCTTGAGCAAATCTGTTTATCTATTTGAGGGGCTCAGTTTCCTCATCTGTGAAATGGGGACCATCACATCTCACAGAACTGGCATGAGGATCAGTGATAAAGTGAGTGTGCAAAGTGCCTTCCACGATGCAGTGTTGGGACAAAAGGTGGCCTTCATTGGGATTATTATTACCATGTCCCTCCTGGGCCCACTCCTGTCCTTCGGTCCAGCTCACTCTGTTTGGCTGTGACTTCAACAGGTTCCTCTGTAAGCCAAGCTTACAGAAGATGAAGGTTACCAGAACAGAGAGGTCTGGATTCATATTCTGGACCTCCCACTTGCTGCATGGCCTTGGGCAACCACCTTCCTCTCTTTGGATCTCAATGGAACCACTTGTCACACAGGGCTGGGGGGTGAGCTCCCTCAGCGCCAGCATCCCTCCCTCCTCCTGTGCTTTGGTCAAAACACTTACCAAGAGCTCTGGAGGGTCAGTTCACAGACACTCAGGGTTTTCAAAATAGCAGCATTCTTTCCTAAAGTATCTTCCCACCCTAGGATGCATCTTGGGGGGGAAGGGTTGTCAGCGTTCACATCTCTGGCTCCCCAGCCCAGCTTCACAAAAGCTAAGCCTGTCTGCCTGCCCCTCTCCCGGACGCCCCCGTGGCGGGAGAAGCCAAACCCAGGCAGCGGAGGCTTCTGCCGATCTAGGCGCAAAGCCGGTTCAAAGCCACGGTCTGCATGAGGCTGCCCTGGGTGTCCTGACAGCCTGGCTTCACTTCCTGGGGTGGCGTTGGGGCTGATTAAAGGGTTAACATAGGCCACATAAAAATGGTTTTATCGGTAGAATAAATACATTTTTCTTTTTTAATATGGACACATATTTTACAAAAGAGCCCCATAGCACTATGGGAAATTAAGATCCTTCTACAAAAAAGAAGATGTAACTCGGGCACAATAAAGCTCTAACGTTCTAACGGACCCGCCCGGGCTGCCCGTGAGGTGGCAGGCAGCGGCAGCGGGAGTGTGGCCGCAGACCCTCCTGTGGTTTCTCTGGCTTCTCTGCGCTGGCAGCCAAGGTCAGGAGGGCCCAAGGGTGTGCGGGAGGAGGGAGGCTGCGAGGCTGGCCAGGGGGGCGGGGAGGAGGCCCGGGCCAGGCTGTGGGCGGTGGGGCNCGGTGGGGCCCGGCTCCTCCCGCTGCTGAAGCCGCTCTGAGAGCTGGGAGGGCGGCCCTGCGGTCCCAGAGCTGTGTGTGGGCTGCGGCGGCAGCGGGGGCGGCGAGGCGGCCGTGCTGGAGGGAGACACAAAGCGGAAGAACCATGGGGTGTGGCCCCTCGGTAGCCTCGTCCTGGGGTCCGGCCTTGGTTCAGAGGCCACTTAGTGATCTGTTTTCTTCTCATGTTATTTATTCGTTTGTTTGTTTGTTTAGTGTTTTTTATTTATTTTGAGAGAGAAAGAGAGAGAGAGGGAGAGGAGAGAATCCCGAGCAGGCTCCGTGCTGTCCAAACAGAGCCCGATGCGGGGCTTGATCTCTCAAACAATGAGATCGTGACCTCAGCTGAACGCTTAACCCACAGAGACACCCACCACAGAGACACCCAGGAGCCCCTCTATCTTCTTCTCATAAAATAGAGGAGACAAGGGGCCGGGCAGTGAAAGTGACTGGCCCAGAGCCATCGCGCCAGCCGCGGGGTGCCCGAGGCCTCATGTGTACTGGCTTGAGATGGGTTCTGGGGCAGAAGGAACTAAGATGCCCTGAAGGAGCTGGGGCTGGGGTCCCACCGGTGCAATCGACTCCCACACCTAGGTCCTCAGGCGCTGTCCTGCACCCTCCCCTCCTGCCGGAGATAAACAGGAAACAAAACCCACCAGCAACCACCCCACCTCCCGGCCCTGGCAATCACGGCCACCAATCATGGAGTCTCTCTGGCCGGGGCTCATCACCCCCTTCATCGGATGAGAAAGCTGGGGCTCAGGGACAGGTGGCGCCAGGTCCCCGGGGATAGGGGCAGCACCCCGCACAGGAGCCCCGGCTCAGCCGCCTTTTACACAAACACAGGGAACCTTAGTGAGAGGTGTGATCCTTCATGGACTTCTAAGAACAGAATCCAGCTTTAGGGGCAATGGGTGAGATTGTTGGCTCAGGAGAACCTACGACAGAGAGAGCGAGGGAGAGACAGAGAAGAGGCTGAGTACAGAAGGAACGGCTGGCCAAGGCCAGCGCCTGGCGTTGCGGGGAAGTGGAGGGCAGGGCAGGGCCAGGCGATCGGCTCAAGTCCTGGAAAGAGAGATACAGGAAGTGATGAACAAAGAGAGGGACAGGGACTGAGGAAGAGAGGGGACAAGGGAAGACAAGGACAGAGGCATAACAAAGAGAAGCCAGAGCAGGCGAAGCCTCCAGGATGAAGAAAGAGCTGGGGCCCTGGGGTGTTGGGCCCACAGTTGCTGTAGGGGAGCCCTGGGCAGGGGAGGCAGAGAGAGGGGCAGACAGGGATCCGACAAGTCCCATCACGGCAGAGAGGCCCAGCCAGGGCAGGGCCAGGAAGGCCTCCTGGAAGAGGGGACATAGCAGTCAGCTGTGAAGTCGGAGTCGAGCTTGCACGTGGCGGGGGTGCTCCTGGCGGCCAGTGAAGTACTTACCCTGGCTCACGGCAGCTCTGTGCCAGCACTGAGCACACGTCAACCTCTAATTCTCATGGCAACACCACGGTCCGACTCTAAGCCCTGTGTTACTATGAAGAAACCGAGGCACGAAGAGGCTAAGACTGTGCTCCAGGGTTCACAGCAAGGCTGGGATCTGGACTGGGCACATAGTAGGTGCTCACTTGGCCCTCCCCGGGTGTCTGTGGTGTGGGCAACCTCTCCCTTGTGCGACACTGCCCTGCTTTTCAGTGCTTACTGCCCTCCCCGGGAGGCTACTCCTCGCTGGGTCCTCAAGGAGTCCCCTGCCTTCCCTGGGCTTGCACTGCCATGCGCAGCACAGGGTCCCCGCGTCACCATGAGCTCTGTAATCATCCCCACGAAGGCCCAGTCCCACTGCCACCCCGGCCAGATGCCTCCTACACAGCCCGGCTCAGCCTCAGGGCCGGGGTCTCTGCTCGGGGGGCGGGCGTCCAAATGCCCTCGGTGTCCTCAATGTCGTCCTCCTCTACTGCTGGCCATGCTCTAGCCGCAAGAACGCGCCACATCCTCACACGAGGCTACGTTTGTCTGCAGGCAGCCGCGTATGCACAGGCGGCTTGTACGGGCTTCCGTTCGTAAAGTGCTTCCAGCAGCGCCTGGCGCGCCGTGGATGTGCTCCGTGGCGTTGGCCGCCTGTAGCATCGCTATTAGTGTGTTTGTGCCCATGTCTCTCCCGCTGACCGCGTCGTCCGTCTAGGGAGTGCTTCCCCTGAGCCAGCCGACACTGTGATGCTGTACCTGTGTCATCTCATTATCCCCATTTCTAAGACGAAGACACAGCCCGAAGGGGATTAGGATACAGAGGTGCCTGGAGGGCGCAGGGGCGCGGTGTGCTGCCTCCTCTCCTGCTGAGACCTGGAAAACCTGTGCCAGGAGGCTTCCAGGGTGGGAGGTGCAGCCTCTTGTGGCCTCGCACCATTACCTCAGTCCCTTCCCCCTCTTTCTCTTCCAGTACACAGAAAAACGCCATGCACTACGCAAAGCGTCCATGACGGTCCCTTCCTGGCGGCTGCCCTGTCCTTTCCGCTTGAGCAGCCAGGAGGCTAGGAGGCCCGGCCTCAGGAGAGAGGCTAGGTGCCATTTGGGGCGCCTGGAGTGGGGGCCCAGGCTGGCTGTAGGCGGCCCCGCCATCTGCGGGAAGGCCAAATGGGAGTTATGAAAACTGCCTCGAAAGGTGCCCAAAGGCATTTGCTTTCACACTTTGAAAACTGAAGACGCACACTCCGCCTGGGAGCCTGAGTGGGGGCTTATTGCTTGGAAGGAGTCCCAGGGAAATGGAGCTGGGTGTGTGTGTGTGTGTGTGTGTGTGTGTGTGTGTGTGTGTGTGTAGAGCCCACTCTGCTCACAGAGCTCAGTCCCCCAGTCCAGACCTCCCCCGACACCCCAGGCCCGTGCAGGGGAAAGCTGTCTCATGGCAAAGTGGCCTCAAAGCCAAACCAAACACCCCGAGAGTGTTCCCAGCCCTGCAGACAGCTGGCACCGAGGGGCTGAGTCTGCTCTGAGCCGACAGGACCCCTCGTGTGGGAAAGGGCCCTGCTGCTTGGGTGGAAGGCTGAAGCCCTGTTCTAGCTTGGCCTTTGTCCCTGGCTGCCATGTGGTGTGGGGCAAGTCCTGTCCTCTGGGCCTCAGTTTCCCCATGTGTACAATGAAAGAGTAGGGACAGACCCACAAACTTTAAGATGTTTTCTAGTAGCAGAAGCCAGAAGTGAGGTCTTAGGCAAGGGTCAGGGTATAAAGCACAGAAAAGGAGGGCTGGTGCCTGAGACGGTATCAGCTGTCTGCCCACTGAGGCCCCTCCAGCGGGCTTCCTGGAGTAGGAGGCCAATCTGTGTACCTAGACAGTCTTGAAGAGCCATCTGGGCTGGATGGGGTTCTCTTTCCAATGCAAGGGGCTGCTGGCTGTGCCCTGGGTGACCTCAGGGGGAGATAGAGTGGAGATGGGCCTTGGTGAGCGGGATGCACCTGAGAGACAGGCCTGCTACCTGAGGGTGCAGCTCTCGACGTGGTGCACCTGGAGGGGACCCGCGGCAAGTCCAGTCTGGCCTCAGCCTCCCGGGGCCAAGCAGGGCAGAGACCTGAGGCGACAGGTTTGCCTGCTGCCGCTGTCCCAGAGTCCGAGGCCCCTGCTGGCCTCCATGCCTTTGGGCCCCTGACCCTCTCCTCTGGGCGTGTCCTCGTCCCCCCCACAGCCCTGGCTGACCGACGCCTTTGCAGGCACAGGAAAACTCACTGGGGCTCCGGGCTCCTTCAGCCACAGCGTGTTAGGGAGCCGTCCCCGCCTGACCACGACCTGAGACTTTCCTGTTCTGTCCCCACTGCTGGGTAACCGGTGCGTGGCCAGCATGCTCCTGTCAAGCGGGGGGACCAGCACCCACTTAGGCTTGAACCCTAAGGCATGCTAAGGGCCCAAGAGCAGCTCTTGTCGGGGAGAGTGGAGGGAGGGAGAGCGGCATCTTAGACCAGGCTGAGAGTCCCGCCAGCCACTCTGGGGACGACTGTCACCAAGTGTCACCAGTGGTCTGGGGCCAGCCAGCTTACCATTCTAGAAGCATCATCTCGTTTAGTCTCTAATCCTCACAGCAAGCAGGAGGAAGGGCTGGGGTAAGAGGTCTGTTCTGCCTGAATCTGTGCTTTCACACACGGGGCAGTCCTGCTTCACACTTCTCATGGCGGGCCTTCTACCTCGAATCCATGGCCTTCTGGCCTCAGGCAGCGGCGCTGACCACCCCGGGGCCCTCCAGGAAAAGCCTGGCTTCACTGAGACAAACTGGAGCCAGGGGACCTTGGGCAGGATTCCCTCCCGGGCAGGCCAGAGAGGGGTGTGCAGAGCCCTCCCGGGGGTCTAGGGGTGGAACGCTATCTCCTCCTCTTCCAGGGGGCCCTGGCCATTTGCTCAAGCCTCGGGGAAAGTGAGGCCCAGAGGACAATGACACCCTCTGTGTGCATGCACGGTGCGCCCGCCAGGCCTCTGGGTCCATCAATGCGGATGCCCACCTCTGCCTTGCTTCTGGCCATGCCCAGCACTCCTCTGCGCCTGCCTCCTCATGACTGTCCTTCTGTCCAGCACTCTGCCCCTTGTTATCCAATTCCAACCCCGTCACAGGCCATGGGAGAGCAGCAGGGCTGCCATGACCTTCACGGCCCTCACTGAACATAAAGGGAGACTGAGGGGGAGCTGGGGTGGCTCCATTCGTTAAGCATCCGGCTCTCAGGTCTTGATCTCACAGTTTATGGGATCGAGCCCCATGTAGGGTTCTATGCTGACAGTGCAGAGCCTGCTTGGGATTCTCTCTCTCTGCCTCTCCCCATCCCCCCACCCTCAAAATAAGTAAATAACTAAATATTTAAAAGAGAGAGAGAGACTGAAGATTGTCACCAGTCCCATATCTCAGTCCGTGCCCTGCACACAGCCTGCATGGGAATGAGCCCTGACCTGCCGCCCCCCTCCTGGCCCTTGGATGTGGGGGTCCTGAGCACGCTGGGCCCCTGGCGTACAGCCACCTGCAGACACAAGCTTGTCCCCTTCCACAGGGTCTTCATTAATCACTCTGCCAGGGGCTGCTGCTTCTCTAACCTTCCTCCAGTGTGTTCTGTCATGGATGATGAGGGGTGAGGGGAGGGGAGCTCGTTCCGGGTGGTGGTCCGGCCGGGTGCTTGCAGCCTCTACCCCCAGTTCCCTCCCTCCTTGCCTCACTCATGTGTGTGGTCAAGAAACTCTCGGCGAGGCCCCCGGTGGCCACAGAGGTCCAGCCCAGATCTGGTGTCCCCCAGCCTCCGGGCCTTGGAACACAAGTGAGGGCCTGCAGCCTGTGCACTGTGCTAAGACTGGGCACCCACGGGGACTGCAGGGTGTGGGGGAACAGGGAAGGGACACTTCAGCCAGTGAGGATGGAGGAGATGCTTGCCAGGCAAGGGTGGGGCATTTGCATGGCCATGGGCAAACGTGACCCTTAGCATTAGACAGGCCTGGGTTGTGGGTTCTGACTCCACAGCTCACTTGCTGTGTGGTCTTGGGCAAGTTACCTGACCTTGCTGGGCCTCAGTTTCGTTGGTTGTCAAACAAAGCTTACTTCCAGGACTACTGATAGGACTGGGGTGGGGGGGCCACGACGGTCGTAAGAGCCTGCTGTGGTGCCTGGCACAGCGTGGGAGCTCGGCCAGTGTCCACTAGCGCCCACCACCAGAGAGAAAAGCAATGGCACAGATGGGAGGTGGGCTAGGTATGGCCGGCTGAGGGGCAGCCAGCACTCGGCCCAGGCCCAGCGAGGACAAGGCCTGCAGGAGGGGTGGCCTCAGGCCGGAGGAGAGGCCGTGGCTCTGTGTCTGGGCTGAGCGGCAGGAGGCCCACCTGGTGGTGGCAGGCAGCACTGAAGAACCCCAGGCTGCTGGGGGCAGTGCCTTGGGCAGGGGCCCTGCTGCCAGGCACGGGTGGAGGCTGGGCTGGGGGAGGCGATGGATGGCTCCAGCTGGATTTTGGGGCAAAAAAATGAGAGAACTCAGAATGGAACCCAGCTCCAAGGAAAATGGTCTTTTTAGAATGGCCACAGATGGGCTTTCGGTACCCCCTCGGAGAGCTGTCCTTTGTTCCCTCTCATGGAGCCCGAAACTTGGAAAGCCTAGGAGGACGGGGTGAGTCCCTGGGGGGTGACAGAGCTCAGGGCCTGCTCCCCTGAGGAGCATCAGGGACCTCAAGCAGGGTGCCCTCCCGCGGAAACTTCCTTCTCCAACCCGGCCAGATGGAAGAGAGTTACCCAACCACAATTTACCTGTTAAGTGGGAGAAAGTTCTCCCTCTTGCCAAACACAGGCTATTTTCTTCTCCTGAAACCCGGCTCTGTGTCTCAGAGCTACGTGTTGCGAAAAAGAAACTGTTTGGAGTCGTTGACTGAAATTTACCTTTCAGAAGTGGTTAGGGCAGGGGTCTGTTGCTCGAGCTGACAGCCGGCTTCCCGTCCCTCTCCTGGGCTGGGCCCGCCACTGCCTGGGCATGTTGGTCACCCAGCAGGTTGACGGGGGCCCAGAGTGACCCTCTGATTGGAGCTCCCGCTCCGGCCCTGCTCCTCCCTGGCGGCCTGCGAGTGCTCCCTGGCACGGAAGAAGTGACTCTCTGACGTAACCCCAAGTCTCTGCAACCGGTTTGGAGGGGGCGGCCCACGCTGGGCATGGGAGCCAAATATGTCACAGCTAATATAGCCACAGCAGTGCCTCTGCCTTGGGAGGGACAGGCTGGTCAGGGCTCTGCAGAAGTACATTTCCCGGTAACCCAAGTCAGATGCTTTGAAACCAATGGCCCAAAGGGACGGTGGCCTCCACTCTTACTTGCTGGAAGTCTTTTTAGAACAGTGCACGTCCCAAACTTTACGACAGTGGACTGGATATGTCAGCCTTTTGTTGATGGCTCAGAGACCCGGCTGCAGGAGGACCATGAAGTAGACAGTGCAGGAGGCAGCCCCCGATGGCTTATGTGACCTTGGACAAGCCCCCTGCCCCCCCAGCTGGCCTTGGCTAACCATCGGCAAATGCAGAATTGGGTCTACGTTTCCCAAAGCTGTTGCAAAGACTCTCCAGTGCATATTCAACACACGTGCAGACTCACCAGGGAGCTCGCCAGCTCCAGGCACCGCAGGGGCGGATTTATGAGGTCTGCGGTGGGGCCTGGACACCTGTCTGTTTACAACACACTCCGGGGACGTCCTGGACGATGGTTCTAGGGGTTTGGGTGAGACTCCAAGTCTGCAAGGGCCCACTGCCAGGGCACGATGTCCAGGGCTGGGCTACTGCAGTGGGCAGAGCTCTGACCCTCTCTCATGGCCGCTCCCTGGGACACCTAGGGTGTTCTGGCGACATTGTTCACTCTGTACGGAGATTCCTACGCCAAAACAGAATCTAGGGAGACTGCTCTGTCCTGAGTCTGCAGGTGGGAATTGGGAGACGGTCTCATGGTTCCATCAGGAGCTATGGGAGCCAACAGGCTGGGAAGGTGGCACAGGGGTGGCGGGAGAACACGGCAGGGGACAGGCGGGGATCAGCTGCAGGATGACTTCTGCACCTACACCATTTATCACAGACTCCCCTTCCCCTCCCAAGAGAGAGCCCACGGCTGTAAGGGCGTCCGTCGTCACCTGCCATCTCTCTCTGGCAGAGTGGGGCTCCGTGCAGCCTCCCTGCCAGGGCTTCTGCCACTAAGACCTTCCAGGCACAGGGAGCTTATGGCCTTTCGACGTAGCTAGCCCGCTCTACTTTCTCCCTGTTTTACCTTCTGGCCCACGGGACAAACAGAGCTAAGGGAAAGCAGACTTCTGTCCGCAGCCCCTGAAGGAAGTTTCTACTTCCTTGCCTTTACAATGGAGACAAGTGAACTTGTTCTCATTTTGAGGATAAAAATGAAAACTCAGATGTGAGCATGCTCTGTAAACTCTGATGGACGAACAGGAAGAGGCTTTGTGAATCTGGGGGCGGGTCAAGCTATCCCAGAAGCTTCCACTCAGGCACCCACCTAGCCCCTGCCTCAGAGCAGGGCCTAGGACGAGAGGGTGTCTGGGCTGACCCCGAGAGGTGCCCAGCTCCCGGCAGGCCTGCCCCTCCCCCTGCTCACCTGTCCTCGATGCGGACCCAGAGGTCATTGAACTGTCGCGGCCGCTGGTGTTTGTTCTGTCTCTTGTGCCACTTCTTCTGCCGCCCAAACTCCTCCAGCTGGCTGAGGCTGTCGGGGAGCAGGAGGTGTGGGGAGAGGGCCGGGTCCTCCTCCTCAGGCGGGACTGTGGGGGTCGCCGAGGGTACTGCAGGGAGGGCAGCTGCTGGGGTCACTGGGGCCGGGCTCGCCGAGGTCCCCTCGGGTGGAGGTGTGGAGCTCCGGGCGGCAGCGCTGGAAGGGGGCAACAGCACGTGAGGTGCACATGTGGGACTGTCAGGCACGTGTGACAGGGCGTGCAGCCCAGTGAGAAGGTTGTCACCGCAGGGGAAAGGCTGGGTACCCCTGCTGGGTGCCCGATGACAGGAGCCCGGGGAGACCACTGTCTGGTGTCCAGAGATGAGTTTGACACATTCTTTCTTTGATCGGCTCAACCAATGTTTCCAGGCACATGCCCTGCACCAGGCACCTTTCTAGGAATTGGGTGGAAGCACTCACCAAACCAGGTCCCCGTTCTTTTTGAGCTCACACTCCGAAGCGGAAGCTGGAGGGTATGGATGTCAGGCAGCGGGAGCCGCTGGGGAGGGCAGGAGGGGCAGGAGAGGGAGCGTGAGGGTGGAGGCTGCTAGGCAGGGGAGGGGGCCTGGTCACTGCGGGGTGACACCTGGGACCCGTCTAGCAGGAGGTGAGGGAGTGAGCGCCTGGGGGCCTATCTCATCTCCCTCAGGGTCTGTCATTCCACATGCTCTGGCTGAGGGGCTGGGGGCAGGTGGCTTAACTTCCCTGTGCCCCGTCTCCGTCTCTGCGGGATGGGGGTGCCACAGCTTGTGCTTCCAAGGGCACCACGAGGGTCTCATAAGTAACCATAGCCAAAGCCCTCTGAACAGTGCCTAACGAACAGTAAGCCGCCGAACTGTCTTAGTAATTAATGTCATTAACCAAAAATTCTTAAATACTCACATGGTTACTTGTATCATTCATCCAACCACCCACCTGTGCATGCAACAGCTATTTCCTGAGCACCTTTTAGGGGGCAGGACAGTGTGAAGCAGGTTAGAGCTCCGGCTAGACGTGGACAGATGTGGGTTCACACACTGGCTCTGCGGCTCACAGGCCGTATGTCCAGGGGTGGGTGACATGGTCATCTCAAGCAGCAGGCAGCTGTGAGATGGGAGCAGTCACACCACTTACTTCGTAAGGTTGTCATGAGGACAAATGAGATGAGGTCCTAACACAGTGCCTGGCACACAACAAGCCTGTCTTTGATATTGGCCTATAAGCACATGGACTGGGCTGTAGTAGGCACCAAAGCATTGATTAGGGGTGTGTGTGTGTGTGTGTGTGTGTGTGTGTATGTGTGTGCGTGCACGCACGTGCGTGTGTGCGTGTGCAGAATTCACTTTCCAGGAGTGCTATAATACAGGTTTCAGCCTGGGAGCATCCTCTGCTCCTCTACCTTCTATTCCTTCCTCTCTGGGGCCCAAATGGACTCCCTTGGGAGGACGTCAGACCCTGGGGGAGGGCTGGATGCAGTGTTGGGAATATAGAGGTGAGGGGGCACCCAAGGCAGCGGGTGGCATGCACGATGGGGTGAGGGGCTTCTCTCTCCATGAAGGGGGTAAGGCCATCAGCTCAGCCTATCTGTCCCCAGCCCCCACAGCACGCCCAGATTCCCAGGGCCCAGTAGATGCTGCAGCTGCCAGGGAGATAATTCAAAACAGGCAGACAAAAAGATGGGTCCAGGAAGCACCTGTGGCCGATGATGGCTTTTATTGTTGGGGCCTCCCCAGCATCCCAGCCCCTGGCCCCGCCCGCAGGATTTCAGTGTGTGCTCAACACAGGGGCTGAGGGTCCTCGGAGCAGGGCCGGGCAGGGAGGCAGGAGAG
The DNA here is from genome assembly GCF_008692635.1 of Crocuta crocuta. NCBI lineage: Eukaryota > Metazoa > Chordata > Mammalia > Carnivora > Hyaenidae > Crocuta > Crocuta crocuta. The sequence goes on from NW_027532591.1 coordinate 579,397, forward strand.
GCGGGGGACCTTCCTCTGATGCCCGGGCTCTGAGATGAATAGGAGGCGAGGCGGCAGTGCCGGCCTCTTTGCCCGCCCTGCCTGGCCTGGAAAACACAATGAGCTTCAAGGTGAAGTCCTTGGGGTGGTGAAGGGGAGCATGAGGAATGCCTGCCCCCAAGGCTGCCTTGGATGCCTCCCTCCTCCAACACACCCCTGCCATGGCCCATGGCAGACTGATTTGTGCTGCGCTCAAATGTTCATCGGCTTCCTCGGGTTGACTCAGGTGATCAAAAGAGGCCAGAGTCCGGTGTAAGGGGGGTTTTAGGTTCCTCGAGAAGTGCCACAGAGACAGGGGAGAGCAGAGGGCTGGTCCAGAGCTAGGAGGCCAGAGGCTCAGAGCCTCGTGTGTGCAGAGTAAGGAGCCAAGCCTTGGTCGTTCCTGAGCACACCCACCCCCAGGCCTACCTCCGGCCCCCCGNCAACAGCACGTGAGGTGCACATGTGGGACTGTCAGGCACGTGTGACAGGGCGTGCAGCCCAGTGAGAAGGTTGTCACCGCAGGGGAAAGGCTGGGTCCCCCTGCTGGGTGCCTGATGACAGGAGCCCGGGGAGACCACTGTCTGGTGTCCAGAGATGAGTTTGACACATTCTTTCTTTGATCGGCTCAACCAATGTTTCCAGGCACATGCCCTGCACCAGGCACCTTTCTAGGAATTGGGTGGAAGCACTCACCAAACCAGGTCCCCGTTCTTTTTGAGCTCACACTCCGAAGTGGAAGCTGGAGGGTATGGATGTCAGGCAGCGGGAGCTGCTGGGGAGGGCAGGAGGGGCAGGAGAGGGAGCGTGAGGGTGGAGGCTGCTAGGCAGGGGAGGGGGCCTGGTCACTGCGGGGTGACACCTGGGACCCGTCTAGCAGGAGGTGAGGGAGTGAGCGCCTGGGGGCCTATCTCATCTCCCTCAGGGTCTGTCATTCCACATGCTCTGGCTGAGGGGCTGGGGGCAGGTGGCTTAACTTCCCTGTGCCCCGTCTCCGTCTCTGCGGGATGGGGGTGCCACAGCTTGTGCTTCCAAGGGCACCACGAGGGTCTCATAAGTAACCATAGCCAAAGCCCTCTGAACAGTGCCTAACGAACAGTAAGCCGCCGAACTGTCTTAGTAATTAATGTCATTAACCAAAAATTCTTAAATACTCACATGGTTACTTGTATCATTCATCCAACCACCCACCTGTGCATGCAACAGCTATTTCCTGAGCACCTTTTAGGGGGCAGGACAGTGTGAAGCAGGTTAGAGCTCCGGCTAGACGTGGACAGATGTGGGTTCACACACTGGCTCTGCGGCTCACAGGCCGTATGTCCAGGGGTGGGTGACATGGTCATCTCAAGCAGCAGGCAGCTGTGAGATGGGAGCAGTCACACCACTTACTTCGTAAGGTTGTCATGAGGACAAATGAGATGAGGTCCTAACACAGTGCCTGGCACACAACAAGCCTGTCTTTGATATTGGCCTATAAGCACATGGACTGGGCTGTAGTAGGCACCAAAGCATTGATTAGGGGTGTGTGTGTGTGTGTGTGTGTGTGTGTGTGTGTGCTTGCGCAGAATTCACTTTCCAGGAGTGCTATAATACAGGTTTCAGCCTGGGAGCATCCTCTGCTCCTCTACCTTCTATTCCTTCCTCTCTGGGGCCCAAATGGACTCCCTTGGGAGGACGTCAGACCCTGGGGGAGGGCTGGATGCAGTGTTGGGAATATAGAGGTGAGGGGGCACCCAAGGCAGCGGGTGGCATGCACGATGGGGTGAGGGACTTCTCTCTCCATGAAGGGGGTAAGGCCATCAGCTCAGCCTATCTGTCCCCAGCCCCCACAGCACGCCCAGATTCCCAGGGCCCAGTAGATGCTGCAGCTGCCAGGGAGATAATTCAAAACAGGCAGACAAAAAGATGGGTCCAGGAAGCACCTGTGGCCGATGATGGCTTTTATTGTTGGGGCCTCCCCAGCATCCCAGCCCCTGGCCCCGCCCGCAGGATTTCAGTGTGTGCTCAACACAGGGGCTGAGGGTCCTCGGAGCAGGGCCGGGCGGGGAGGCAGGAGAGGCGGGGGACCTTCCTCTGATGCCCGGGCTCTGAGATGAATAGGAGGCGAGGCGGCAGCGCCGGCCTCTTTGCCCGCCCTGCCTGGCCTGGAAAACACAATGAGCTTCAAGGTGAAGTCCTTGGGGTGGTGAAGGGGAGCATGAGGAATGCCTGCCCCCAAGGCTGCCTTGGATGCCTCCCTCCTCCAACACACCCCTGCCATGGCCCATGGCAGACTGATTTGTGCTGCGCTCAAATGTTCATCGATTTCCTCGGGTTGACTCAGGTGATCAAAAGAGGCCGGAGTCCGGCGTAAGGGGGGTTTTAGGTTCCTTGAGAAGTGCCACAGAGACAGGGGAGAGCAGAGGGCTGGTCCAGAGCTAGGAGGCCAGAGGCTCAGAGCCTCGTGTGTGCAGAGTAAGGAGCCAAGCCTTGGTCGTTCCTGAGCACACCCACCCCCAGGCCTACCTCCGGCCCCCCGCGAGGGGACAGGGAGTGGTTAGGAGCTGAGGGAAGCTCCAGAACCAGAATGCCATTGACATGAGCCATGTGTCCTTCTGCAAGTGACGTCACCTCTCTGGGCCTCAAGTTCCTCAATTTTAAGATAGGTATATTCCTGGTTCTACCTCATAGAGCTGTCGTGAGGATTTCATGAGCTAAAAGTGCTTACAGCCTGGTGTGTAAAGAGTCACTATGGTTATTCAAGCTTCTTTCGGACTCTAGCTCTCGTAACGCCAGAGACAGGGGCCGAAACTGCTCTGTGGTCGCCCCTGGGGGTCACTGAAGAAGGTTCCTGCATAACAGCTGGAGTGCAGGCTACATAGAACCCCCACGTTTGAGGGTCCTGTCCTTGCCCCCTGCCTGGAGCTGCCTAGAATATGCTGACGCCCTGTCACGCCTGCCCTGGCACTGAGGACCCAGCTGGCCCCTGTGCCTCTAGTCCCAGCCTGGGGTGGGGACAGGAACCCTTCTGAGGAACAGGAAGGCCACTAATGGCTATCTGAGTGGAGTGGCTGTGCCCTGGCGGGAAAGTCAGGGGTGGGGGGTCCCCCGCAAGAGGTGTGGTCAGAAAAAGGTGAAGACCAGGTATGGGCGGGGCTGGGCGTCCCACACTTCTCTAGGAGTCCCGCGGAGCCCTTCCACCCCACCCACTCACCCGGCCATAAATCCCGAGTGCCTCAGAGCCTCACCCTCCTCCCACTCCCACTGCCTCATGCCCCCCCTCAGGTTGCCAGGGTCGCACGTCAGCTTCCTTCTTGGTCCCCCCCGCCTCCAGCCCAGCCCCTCCACTCTTGGCTGCCTGGCCAAGGCCGGTCCCTACGAGGCTTCTTGCCCAAGCAGAAAGGCCAGGCGGCCCGGGGCCAGGCGCGGCTCGCGGACGGCGGCAGGCCACCGGGCGCCCGTCCTGACGCCTCAGCTGCTCACCTGTGGATGGCCTGCCCTGCGGGTGTGTGCTCCACTTCCAGCCCCGCCTGCCGGAGGACGTCAATGACCGTGTTGTTTCCCAGAAAGTGACCTGGAGCACAAGAGACAGACTGGGCTCAGCCCCTGCCGAGTGAGCAGCAACTGGAGATGGCCTCGGTCAGCGGCTGACACCGCAGGCAGCACGGTGTAGCTGCAAGTTGTGCTGGGCCACCCTGCCTGGGTCCAAATCCTGGCTCTGCTGCCTCCCGGTGGTACCTCCCCGGGCCCTAGCTTTTGGCCCCATTGCCAGCTGTGGAGTGGGAATGACAGGGACAGCAGCCTCCAGGGTGACTGCGAGGACCCTGGGAGAGTGGCCGGCATGGTAGCAAGGTTCACAGGGGTTGCATGCTGCATCGCACCGTCAGGCTGACCCCAGCCCTGGGCTATAACAACCCACAGCACAGTCTGCGCAGAGGGCTCATGCTCTGGCTGCGGCCGCCGCATCGTTTTATACCAGAAAAACAAAGTGAATTAAGCCTGTGTAAGATAAACAAACCACAGCAACAACAGCAAGCAGCCTATGGTGGTCATGTAAGGCCCAGCTCTGAGAAAACCTCCTCCAGGAAGCCCTCAAGCCTTCAACGGGTCTGTGGCCCATCTTTGTGAGTTCCACCAGCACCCTGGGGCTCCCTCCCTGAGCACAGGGGCGGGTTCTATATATCCGTGCCTGTCTCCTCACCAGGCTCCACAGGGCGGAGGCCACTGCCCCATTGGTGTCGGCTGGAGCCGGGCCTTTGGGATTTATTTGTTCACCTCTGATTCAACATTTACAGAGCACACATTCCAACCCAGGCCCTGGGACGTCCCGGGAGACTCACGAGGTGTAAGATTCTGGGGAAGGAGAGAGCTGCGAATGGTAACGATGGTTGCCAGGTCCGGCAGACAGGGCAGGGGCCCAGAAGGGGTCCAAACACAGAGCGGACACCATGGAGGTGGCCCTGCTGAGTGTGTGCGTGGGGCGACGGGGGTCTTCATCTTACCCCAACCCATGAATCATTCATTCAGCTGAAGTCTATGGGGCACTTGCTCTGGGCCCAGCCCTGTGCTGGTCGCTCACAGCCCCACAGCCCCAGATGGGCCCAGAGATGGCTCTCCTGCGGCAGGACGTGGGCGGCAGGTGTAGGGACATGTGAAGGCTCTCCTAGGCTCTGCTGAGGAAGAGTCCCCAGGAGGCTGACTGACCGTGGAGGCAGTAACGGCTGGGAGTCG
>NW_027532591.1:584162-625453 GCF_008692635.1 Crocuta crocuta
CTGGCAAGCCTCTCTTCCTCCCCGGGCCTCAGTGTCCCCGCCTGTTCAATGTGGGCAGAGTGGCAGTGGCCCCTTGCAGCTTCCTAGCCATGTGCCTGCCCTGCGGCCCCACTCACGTGGGCAGCACGCTTCCCAGTCATCCCAGAACCTGGGGGAACCCCCATACCATTACTCTAATTGCCTATGGCAGGTGGTGACAGGTGGGAAGCCAGATGGTCAGCATGCTGACAGCCCCGGGGAGGTCTGAGGAGAACAGACAGTGGACAGGCTGTGCGGGAACCCAGAGGCTCCTACATGGAGGAGGCGAGAGGCTGGGACCGCAGAGGGTGGACAGAGGGCGAGGCTGCATACCTCTGGGCTGGCTTCGTGTCCCTCACTGGCCTGCCTCTGTCCCTGAAATCCACCTTGGAACCACTGCAAAAGACACTGGTCAGGGCGTGAGAGACCCGGGTTCTGGTCCAGGACCCATCACGCTCACTCTGAGACCTCGGGCAAATCCATTATGCTCGGATGCTCCTGGTGTCTCTGTGTACACGGGAGGGACGCGCCGGCGCCCGCGGCTCTCGGGCTCTATGGAGAAGGCTTTTGTTTGACTTCAGAGACCCCTCCCTTCCTCCCTCTCTCCCTCCCTTTACCTATTCAGTGCATTAATCTGACAAACACTGAGGGAGTGCAGATCTAGTGCTAGCCAGCGGTGAACACACAGGGGCCTGTTCCAGCCACTCAGTCTCGAGAATCAAAGTCTTCGGATCTGGGTTAAGTACTAGGCAGAGGGAAGCACAACCTCAAATCAGGGAAGACTTCCTGGAGAAGGCACTGCTAGCTGAAGGGTGGGATAAGAATTAGCCAGGTGAGGGGCGCCTGGGTGGCTCAGTCAGTTGAGCGTCTGACTTTGGCTCAGGTCATGATCTCACAGTCCTTGAATTCAAGCTCAGTGTCAGGTTCTTGGCTGCTTCAGATTCTGTTATCTCCCTCTCTCTCTGCCCCTCCCCCACCCCCGCCTCCCATCTTTCTCTCTCTCTCTCAAAAATCAATAAACATTAAGAAAAAAGAATTAGCCAGGTGAGGATGAGAATTGGGCACAGGCTGGGGGGTGTTGCAGACAAGGGGAACAGCACGTGTGAGGCCAGGCGATACGTGAGGCTCATTTGGGAAGCTGGCTATAGATGTCACACAGACAACACAGGCATAAACAGGACCTCCCGGGGCTCCGGCCTTGACCCAGTCCCATCGAGGACAGAGACCCAAGCTCCTGTCAGGGCTGTGAATCTCCTGAACAAGTGGCTTCTCTGTCCCGGCTTCAGTCTGCCAGTGTGTCAAACGGGTATTATCCCTCCGGTAGGGCTGTAAGATCCTAACGACGCAGGAAGAGTGAATGGCCTTCGGAAAAGCCCAGCGTGCACTCTCAAGTGATGAGCTAAGCCAGTCCCCAGTGGGGCCACAGAGTCATCCTACTGGTACCTGCCCCCAGAGTGTGATGGAGCCGGCAGGGGGCCTGGGTGTGGTGGCCTTGGACACACGGGTGGCAGGAACTCCCTGGCAGTGGATGCTTGGAACTCACTGCTGGGCAGCAGAGGCGGTTCCTCCCCTGCTTCCACGGAGACCCTTTAAAGGCCAGGGCCCCCAAGCGCAGCGCTGGTCCCCCCGGAGGATGTCAGGAGCCACCAGGGGAAGCAGGCTGCGTTAGGCTCTTCTGGAGCAGCACGGAGTATCTACAGAGGGCATTTGGCCACTGCGAAGGGAACGCTCCTGGAGCTGGCGGAGGGCGTGTTCGGAAGGGCCGAGCCTTACACAGCTGTGGCTGGACCCCGGGCACCACCTGACAGCGTCTCAGCGTCCAGTCAGTGCCCCTCCGTTCCCTCAGCCTCAGTGGTACCAGCCCTTACTGCGCTGCTTAAGACCTTGGCCAGAAGGCTTCTCCTACTTGGAGAAGTTGGAAGCAATCAGTCATGGGGTTTTTCAAATGCCATCTTTCCTTCTCTAAGCCACGCCCACCTTCACTTCCTTCCCTGCAGGGCAAGGAGACCAGTCTGCCCTCCTCCTGGATGTGGCTCCCTACACAAGCCACCCTCTCTGGGCTTGGTGTCACAGGACCCCACGATGGCACCGCACTATCCTGCTTCTCTTTGGAGCCTGACCACTGCCCCGCACCCAACTTCTTGGTGGGTTCCTCTTTCTCCTGCCCAGTAAGTGGGGGCCCCTCCGCCTTCTTCTCACGCATGATCTGTGAACAAATCATCCACCCACAGGGTTGTGACCACCATACAGTGCAGACCTCTCTGAACCTACTGCCCTAGCCCAGACCTGTTTGTCCAGCAGCCTATTGCACGTTTCCATCTGACATCTGCCAGAGACTACAGAATCCAATGCCCCCTCCCCTTCTGGGGAGCGTCTCACCTGAGCTCTGTCATCCAAATCAGATGGGCCCTGTCCTGACTCCTCATCTCCTCATCCAATGAATCCCAGGAGCCCCCTGATTCTGCCTCCTAACCGTGCTTGACCAGCCCAGGCCACTGGCAGCTTCTGCCTGAACCACGGCAGACGGTCTTCCTTGTGACCTCATTGAAGCTGGAATGGTCTTCCCGTAGCCCAGAGCCGCCCCTGTCAGAACGCGTTCCCAGCAAGCCGCTTGGGAGACTGTGAGTTTTTCGAGGGCGGGAGCCATGCCTGATTCATCCTTGGTCCCAGGGCTAAGCCCAAGTCTGGCACACAGCGGTGGCTTCGTGAACGCTTGTTGAATGAATGAATGACAAAACCCGTTACTCCCTATCCTTGCCGTGATCTCATTCTATCCCCAGAAGACTTGAGCTCACAGATGCCCTCCCCTCGTGGCCCCCACCCGGCCTCTTGGAGATGCTCCTGGGGTCCCGCCAATCCCAGGAGCTCGGGCCTTGCACTAAGCCCGAGTTGGGGCCCAGTGCTGTCCCCAGGGGTTGGCAGACAGGGCCCGGGCTTGCCTCCAAGGTCACAAATCCTGAAAAAGTCACCACACCCATCCTGGAACCTGCAGAGAGGAGTGGAAAGGCTCCAAAGGGGCCCCTCGGTGCTGGGGCCGAGCCTGCCTGGCTTACTGCTCAGCGGCGACTTCCAGTACTGACAGCTGCTTTCGGGCCAGCTCTCTGCAGGAAGGCACGTTCCAGTTCATCTGCCGAGGCTACACGCACAACGAGAGGAGGGAAGAGAGGGAGGACGGTGGGGGGGGGAGGGCACACAGAGCCACAGAGACAGAGAGCAGGGGAGAAGAGACTACAGAGGCCGAGAGAGAAGAGAGACACTCTCAGAGAGAGACAGGGAGAAGAAAAGAGCACCAGGACACAAGGAAACAGAGAGAAGATGGACAGATGAGAGCAGGAGAGAAGGACTGGGAGACTGGCTGTAAGAGACACACAGAGACATCAGGAGGAACAGAAAAAAGGAGAGACACTGAAACAGAAAGCAAGAGATAGAAAAAAGGCAAAAACAAGGGCAGAGATACAAAGAGACAGAGAGAGAGAGAAGGAGAGAAAGAGAGAAAAAGAACCCAGAAATGAAAACAAGGGGCACGCATGGTAGAGGAGAGACTGATCTGCTAAGAACATCATGGAAGGCTTCCTGGAGGAGGAACCCATGTAGCTAGGACTCCCAGAATGAGTGGGATCGCAGAGACATACGTGGAGGGGGGAGAGGGCAGGCAGGGCTAGAGGAGATGGGGCTGGTTTGGTGATCATCTCTCCAAGCCCATAGCCAGCGAGCCACCTTAGGGACATTTGTATGCAAACGGGAAGGTGTCCTGCTCTGCATGGGTGGGCACAGCCCCGTGGTCAGGTTTTAGTGGGAGAAAGGGCTCCCCTCTTCCAGGTGTAGGCAGGCCTGCACCAGGCACAGGGCTCAGAGAACAGAGCATTGGCCAGATCTAGCCTTCACCGTCGCTCACCCCAGCCTGACAGCCCGCGTTTACCTTCCGACATAGGAAGGCAGAGTAGGGCAGAGCCAAGCACCTTGGTCTGGGGTTTGGACAGAAATCGTGGCTCAACAGTCCAACTGGCTATGTGACTTCAGGCAGTTTCCTTCCCCTCTCCATGCCTCAGTTGCCCTACATGGTCTCATGGGTCTTTCCATCTCTACAATTCAATCACCTGACAGCCTGAACACAAACTCCTACTTAGTGAGTCTCCTGGGTACATGGCGCTTCTCCAATGTCATCTCACTTCACCTTTTTGGGAGCCTGTCCGGGCTCCCCCACAGTTTACAGACAAGGACATGAGAGCTCAGAGAGAGGGAAGGACATGCCCTAGGTCACACAGCTGGTGAAAGGCCAAGCTCCGACTCCCACCCAGAGATGTTCGAGCTCACTGCACACTCTCGAACATTCGCTCTGAAGCATTAGCATCTGCAAGGGATCCTGAGGTCACATTTGGGGGCAGGAGGCTGTCAACAACGTGCGTCCTTTCCAGGGCTCACCAGATCGGAGAGGAAAGTGTGTGAGCGCTCAGCAGGAAGGATACACCAATTAACAAGGTGATTTCGAGACAGTGTTGGGGGGCCGGGCAGAGGGGAGAACCAGATGTTCCCACAAAGGTTCCGAAGTAACACGGGCTCCCCTCCACCAGCACACATGTTTTCTCCTCCTGGAGGAGGGATCCTGAGCTCGTATTTATGTTCTGTCTGATATTAATGCAAGGGAAACTTTCAAATGCTAATCTAGCTTCCAGGATTAGCCGGCCGGATGTCAAGCGACTGAGGTGTTTGTTTTCCTGAGGAAGTGTGACAGGAGGGCTGGATGGGGGGACCCGGAGATGCACGGACACTAGGGGTACCGCAGGGCTTCTGATCTCCCAAGGAGGCTCTGCTTGGGAAACTAGCAGAGCTGGGTCCTTTTTCTCTTCTTTCACCAGCCAGCCATTTTCCGTTCAGTAAGGGCTAGGATGACGCCTCCCCTGCACCCAGTCTTGTGCCAGGAACTGAGACACATGGTCCCCAACCCGGAAGAGATCACAGTGCCGGGATGGGAGGGGGAGCAGGCATGCAAACCCTTACAGGGCAGTGAGAGCCCAGCAGCGAGGAGGCCACCAGGGGCTAAGGGGCTGAAAAGGAAGGGCTTTCACGACGGAGGACATAGCAGGTGCACAGGCACAAAGGGAAAAAGGATGTGGGTATGCAGCCCACCACCAGTGATTCTGGGTTGTTGGAATGTAAAGTGAAAGGGGAGGTGGGCAGTGGTGAGGGTCAGGTGGCAGGACAAGACTAAGCTGGGCCTGAAGGACACTCTCCCAGGCAGCTGTCCCCCTTGGTAAGGGAGTGAGTGTTCCATCCCTGGAGGTATGTAAGCAGAGAGTCAGTGAGTGCCTGTCAGGCCTGCACAGAGGGGGATGAGACACCCTCCAGGGAGCTGGGTGTGTCCGGGTGGAACCCAATTCTGCCCCCTTCACACCTGCTTCTCTTTGGAGACTTCCAGAACCCAGGATGTCAGAAACAAAGAGCCCTGAGCCTTCAGCTTCTCAGCTTGGCCCTGCTGTTAAATAATGGGATGATGGGTACAAATATCAAGGAAAGCAACCCCACCTGCAGTTTCTCCAGAACTCAGACTCAATTAGACACTTTGATTCATAGTCTCACTTGACCTCACTAGGATCTTACTGAGGCAGCAGAACTTGCCGGGTGTCATACAGATGGAGGGCGGCAGAACCGGGGTTTGCCTACGCCTGCTCACGGCTTGGAGTATGTCTGTTTAAAGGGCGCCATAAGGAGGCAGCTGATGAGGCTGGGGCTCCCTGGGCACGGGGCAGGCTCCCTCAGGGGCTGGAGCTGCTTCTGGGTCTCTGACACCTGTCTGACAGTTGACCAGTTTGGGGGGGTCCCCTTCAAGACCTCCCGCTGTTGTGTACTTCCTCTTAGAAGCACGCCCCCTCCCCCAGACCCATCCCTCCAAGCCAATCCTCTTGGTTCTTTTTAAAGCCCCGAGGCTTTTAAATTGGGGCCTTTTCATTCCTTTTGGACCAGATCGTCTTTCAATTAATATTATTTAGAGGTGAGAAAGCCTCGTGACTGCACCCCACCCCATTAGTGAGGACACAAGCCCTGGGGGCTTTCTGCACCTTGAGGGGCCTGGAGCCAGCAGCCCCTCCTCTGCAAGCCCTTGCTGGGAGCTCCTGGCGTGTCCCAGGCCCTGGGGACCCTGAGATGGGTCAGACATGGAGACCTTTCCTCCTGGGGTCTGACACAGCTCTAGCCCCAAGCAAGAGCTGTGCAGTGTGGCTGGAGGTCACCAGGAGGCGCTGAGGGAGAGCCCCAGAGACAGCCTGTGATGGTTCTGTGACCGCAGGGCGCGAGCCACGGCCAGGGTAACCCCTCTACAACATCCAGAGGCTCCTTGCCTGGGATCACAGCACCCGGGACCCTGGGAGAACTTCCCGGTGGCCAACCTGCCCCTGAGCCTCCCTGTTACTTGGAGCTGAAGCCAGCTCTGGAGGTCTCTGGGCGGCCTCTGTCCAATCTGGGTCCTGGGAGACCACAGAATACTTCTGCCCCCCCCACCCCCCATGGCCCTGCTCTCTCCTGTGGGGCAGTCCTGTCCCAGAGGGACTGTGGGCCCTGAGGGCCCAGGACTCAAGGCATAATGACAAGAGCTCACACTCATCCAGGGACGGCGCTGCCCTGGGCACTGACCCGTACAGGTGCAGGTACCCCGACTCTCAGGCTCGTTTTAGACAGGAGACATCTGACGTCAGAGGAGCGAAGTACCTGCCCAGGCGACTACCTGTATGGAGAAGCACTAGGTGTCTAATTTAGACAGTCTGGCTCTGAGCATACACGCTTAATCTAGGCCACTCTCGTCTCCTGCCTTCTCGTCACAGCCCAGCAGGAGCGCCGAGCCCATGGCTGATATTCCATATACCCCGGCTCACCGACACCCAGCCTGGGACATGGGTCCTCATTCTTTACTCCCCCCATTCCAGAGGGCAGGGCTGGCCCCTGTTAGGGCCCGGCTAGCAGATGGGTGCTCCCCTGGCTGGCTGGCCCGCTGCCCTGGGCTGAAACCGGAAGGGTGACTGCGGCCAAGGACCACAACCCCAAGCAGGCGTGCCAGCGGCCAGATGTGCACATGGTGGGGAGCGGGGCCCTTTGAAGCGCCGCTGGAAACTCTGAGACACTTCCGGACGCTGTGGCCTCGTGTTCCAGCACGAGGAATGTGGCGGGCCATGGGCGTTCCCCTGGGAGAGGAGAAAGTGGCTGGGCGTATGCTGTCTGTTTGTCTGGTCCCTTGTTTTTAAGGTTACAAAGGCCCTAACTGGGACTGACTGCTCTTCTATGCTCCTAGACGAGCTCTGAGGGGCTTTTGTCCCTGAGGCTATGGAGTGGGGGACCCAGGTGGGAGGGAGGTGGGTGTGGGTATTGTTCTGACAGCCATGGAAATGATGAGGAGCTGGAAGGTGGCTGGACCTGCATCAGAAAAGTTTTAACTCGTTCTTACCTCCTCCAGGAAGCCTTCTCTGACTTCCCTTCCCTTCTAGACTGGGAGATGACAGAGTGCTCAGCACAAGCAGGCCTATGATAAGGAAATCCTGCAGGGCTGTGGGGGCGCAGGGCGGAGGTGGTGGGAAGCCCAGGGACAGGAGGGAAAGGGCACTCTCGGCACAACAGAGGGCCCAAGCAGCAGCTGGATTTTTCATTTTGAGGGGAGGAGATTGGCCATCAGTAAGAATGGTCTAATATGTGACCAACATTTCACTCCAGTTCTGTTTCTCTCAGTTCCCAACTGTACCTCGACTTACCCATCTGTCAAATGGAATAATAAATACCATCCTGTATCCCTCCAAGAGGAACTGAGGACACAGAGGTCATATGAAATTCCTTCAGGCACGATGGTACCACCTTCAGGGAGCTACTGTTGCTGTTCTGAATAAAACAGACATTACTGGTATTTGGTACGCTGGGATCCAACCCCTTCTCTCGGGCCCGGGGCTTCACCACCAATCGACTAAAGTACCCCAGCCCCCGGCGTGTTTCTGAGTCCGGGGCTGAGGGGCTGGCCCTCGGGCTGGGGTGAGAAAGGCGGAGCGGCCTGGGGGCTGGGGGCGCTGGGTGTGCGGGCCCTGAGGCAGCGGCGCCCATGCCTGTGTCTGCTGCTCACACAGCCCACCTGAGAACTCTTCCAATCCCACTTTATGCCTGGACTTCTGCTTCTCGTGGGCACAGGTGGCAGCTGCCCGACAGGGAGGGATCTCAGATGCTGGAAGGCTCTTTGCTCCAAAATCCTCCCATGGGATCAGAGAGGGACTGAAGCAAACCAAAGCAAAACACGGGGTTCTTAGAGCCACCAACCCTTTAACAATGGGATTGAAAGGCTTGGCATGTCAGAAGGTAGAACCATATTCAGATGGGAACTCTTTAGGATTCTGGAATGTACGGTAACCACCGGCGCTAGGGTTTGCCAGGAATGGGCCCTAGTGGTTATCCGGTCCACCTTTGAATCTGGTTTGTACTCCAACCCAGCTCTGCCAGCTCCTGCATTACTTATTCTAACCCAGATTCCAGGATGGCTGATAAGTAAACAGCTCCAGAAGGGCCAGTTCCCTGGAGCTAGGGACAAAATAGTCATTTTCTTTTCGTGCCTGGGACTGAGACCTCCCTATCCCTCCAAGGCCTGAGGGACTAACGCGATGACTAAACGTAATGAACTTGACTCTGGCTGATTTGGTCTGGCTTGTCTTCGCAGAACATCCCCTGGCTATTGGTGATTCTGAGGAGGTAAGGGCCCTGCCCTGGAGGGGTTCACATTCACCAAGATGCTCACGGAGCAGCAGGTGCGAGGATAAAACCTGGAGAAGGCCTGGCATTCACACCCTAGCTGTTCGGTGTTGTGTAGAAAACCGTGCAACCCGTGACGAGAGGCCACTGTGGGTTCATGGGCCCTTGATGCCAGTCAGCAGTCTGTGTTCCTAGCGGTCAGAGCAGACGCAAAGCAGCCTTGTGCTCGGCTCCTGGTCCACGCAGACATCACTAGTCAATTGGGGCCTCTTCTCTGCCGAGCTCTGACTTGGTCTTATCGCCCCTTACACCACCTCGCTCTGGGCATCGTGACCAATCAGTGTCTGCCAGCCCGGGGGTGAAAGCTGTTTAGCTCCCCGTCCATGCCAGCTCTATGGCCAGTCTTGCTTGCGTTCACATCAAGTGTTCTTTCTTGAAACCAGCAACCCCCCACTTTCCTCCTCTTTCTCTGCCGATGCCTTCACCTTCTACCTTACGGAGCAGAGCTGTGATTAGAGAGCCATCAGGTTACTTTTCCACTAGCAAATTACTCGTCTGCCAGCCTCCTCCGTCCTTCCAGGACAGATGAGGAAGTGCTCTTCTCTACCCAGGCCAGACCTTCTACCTGAGCTCTGGCCCCACCCTTCCTACCTTCTTGGAAGCCTGGGCTAGTAATATTCCCCGCTGAGCGGCCTCACCCCTCCTCTGTGTTTCTTTCCATCATGTTTCAGGCATGCTCAATTCCCTCCGGTAGTAAGAACAGCTGGGTGGGTAGGGCGAGCAATAAAGTTACAAATTTTTATTTTGCCAAGTAAGGGCTTTGCAAGGTCCCTTTGCCTCACATCACCATCATTTGTTTTAAGACTTTTATTTAAAAATTTTTAACACTTACTTACTGTTGAGACAGAGAGAGACAGAGCATGAACAGGGGAGGGGCAGAGAGAGAGGGAGGCACAGAATCTGAAGCAGGCTCCAGGCTCTGAGCTGTCAGCACAGAACCCAATGTGGGGCTCGAACCCATGAACCATGAGATCATGACCTGAGCCAAAGTCGGACACTTAACTGACTGAGCCACCCAGGTGCCTCACATTTTTTTTTTTAAAGCAAAAGATGTTTAACTTCAAGAATGGTAGAAAGGAGGTAATTTCAGAATATTAGTTAAGCCTGAAACTGAATAAATTTAGTTAACAAAACCTCACCGCCTAGTACCTATTTTCCTAAGTTGTTTCTAGAGCAGAAGAAATCCAGAACATGCACAAGATCTTGGGGGGCCCTCAGCTGGTCCCTGAGGCTGGTAGTCAGGAACTGGGCCTTCCCTCCCCCTGGACATTCCTCTCCTGGGCAGTGGCCTGGGCCATCCCAGAAGGCCTGGGTTTGCACACTGGCCACAGCCACCTCCTGGAGGACAGGGCTTCTGTCTGATGTCACCCCCAGATGTCCCCCAGGCCTGGTCAGAACTGTCACGCATGTTCACACCCCACCTGCCCCTGAGCCCACCGAGCAGCCCCCAGAAGGGGTCAGATTGTGGCTCGCTCCAGAAACACCACTAAGTAGAGTACTCTTCTGTGGGATGTGCCGCCTAAAAAGATACCCTTCCCACAAACCCATCAACATTTCCAGAATTCTAGAGCAAGGGCTCCGTGTATGGAGGAAATGGCTAGGACTAGGGACCTGAGAAACCGGATTCCAGTTGAAGGTCTGCCTGCATGGCCTTGAGGAAGCCATTCTTCCTCTCTGGACCTTAGTTTTCATCTGCAAAATGAGTATCATAAAACCCATCTCCTGGTGTCATTGTGAAGATGGCAGGTAATGTAGGCTAAGAGCCTGGGGTGGCGGCTGGCACACAGGAGCTTCTATGATAAGAGTCCCTCCACCATGGTAGAGACTTTTAATTCGTGATCTAAAACAAATATATTTAGCACAATCTGATGAAGCAGGTGTATTATCCCCATTTTGCAGACGAGAGACTGAGGCCCTTGGAGGTGAAGTGGCTTTCCCGATGTCTCTCCGCAGACAGGGGTAGAGCCGCACTTTATACACAAGCACCCTGACACCAAAGCTCTTACTCTTTGTACTGAATCTCTCTGTAGGGGCAGCCAGATTGCTCTCAGCACTGGAAAGCCTAGCTGTACCTGTGGCCTTTCAGGAAGGGATTCTGGAGCAGAGGTGGGCTGAGGAAGAATCTGGATGGCACTGGGTGGGGAGGGGCAGGTGGAGGCTCTCTTTCGGGCCTGCCTTAGCTGGAGCCATGGAGCCTGAGGCTGGCCTCAAATGGCAGAGCATCAGAAGGGGCTTGGCTCAGACACCAGGCAAGCCCAGGCTGGGGCGGGGTCAGAGGTGCCTACCATTATGTTTCTGTTTTCTAAGGCATTTCCTAGAGATACACATTGCACCTGGATCTGAGAGACCTTTGCATGAGCAGACACACCTGGGACGGTTGGGCACAGTTCCAGCGGCATGGGTCCCTCCTCCTTCCCATAGCCTTGGGGGACCCTGGGCCTTCTTTGAGGACCAGACAGAGGATGGGCAACAAGAGTCCGCACCCAATGGTCTAGGAAGGCCTGGGCTGGGGCTGCAGAGGCGCCCAGGCAGAAGCGTGGGGAGTGGAGTGGGGGTGTCCGAAGGGCATCTGCAAGTTGCAGGCTGCCCAGGGGTATCTGTCCTAGCGCTTCACGTAAATCTTCAGCTGCCACAGGATGCAGGACTCGGGAGTTACATACCCGTAAGAATGCAGTGAGGGAGGCATGGACTTTTCTCCCTCTGCACTGTGCCTGGACACATTCCATGCCAATACAGCGGCCGTCACAGGTCTGTATAGCCGGCTCCCTGACTGCACGTGAGAACAGAGTCCCTGGATCATAGCTCCTGGGCCTGGGGTCCAGCCCTGGCTCTCTCCCTGACTGGCCATGAACTTGACCCATATCTTGACCTACAGGGACCTCAGTCTATCTGGAGCTAGAATGAGGGGGGCAGGCTTGAGCTTGGAGTCTGCATCCATCTTTGAAATTCTCAGGTCAAGGGTAGATGTGCAGTGCGGGGTAGAACGTTTGTTTCAGGAGCCTCTAGTACAGCTGCCAGCCAGGTCTGCACATGGCTCTGGGCTTGTGTTATTGGCTGGCAGGTCTCCGGGAGCCAAGGTGGGGCTCACACGGCCCCAACTTTCCTGCTGCCCTGTCTACCAGGCCCAGAGGAGACCAGAAAGGAAGCATCTGGCCAACGTTCATCCACTTGTTCGTGCCTTCCCTCATTCTTTCCTTCATACACTCATCAAGTTTGACACCTATCACACAGTGCTTCGGACACAGGAGGAGTATGTGGTGCATGCCTTCCCGGAGTTCAAGGCAGAGCGGGCAGGAGACAGAGCCAGCAGCAGGCACTGGCTGTGTCGTGGGGAGCGGCCTGGAGGCGGCGAAGGCTGAGTGGAGCCGAGGAGGCTGGAGCTGATGGAGGCTTGGACTGGGACCGTGGCAATGGGGAAGGATGGAGCAGACGGACAGGAGTCATTTCAGTGGTCTGTCAACAGGACGAACCAGGGACCAGCTGGACCCCAGAGATGGGAAGAAGCCAGAGGAGCGCATGGTGCCCACATGCTGGCCGAGGGCCTGAGCAGACGCTTGTGTCTCCAAGGACCTGGGTTTTAGGAGAAGGCGGCCAGTGTCCAGGGCCACCCACACCACTGTGATTTTCATCTCCAGGCTTTCCCATCTCCCCACCCACAGGGAAGAGCTGGCCTCAGACCCTAGCTGGCTCTGGCCCCGGGCCCTGGGACACGTGGGGCAGGGAGACCCTGGCACCCTGGCAGGCCACGTGGAGTGCTGGGTCTCTTACAGGACTCTCTCAAGGATCAGGCTTACCAAGGGCCCTCCGAGGCCTGGAGAGATGCCCGGAGGCTGGCATGCCTCCGAATAGCTCCCTCCTGTAGCCCCTAGGGGGCCGCTCTGGAGTGGGAACACTGCCCAGGTGCTCAAGGGGAGAGGGCTCGGGTGGCAGCCGGACGGGGAGTGAGACGGTGTGTCTGGGAGCACTCCCCCTCCTGCACCTGTCCCCAGAGCTGTCCTGACTCATGCCAGGTCCCCAGGAGGCTGCACCTGGAGGGTAGCCTGGCCCTCTCCATGTGGCCAGACAAGTCTTACTCCTGCTGGCACCTCCAAACTCTCCGACAGGAATCCCTCTCTTCTCTGAAAACTGTTCGAATAGTGCCTGGAATCATCAATGGCCCTAGCGCTTTCTGAAGACCTCTGTTCAGATGAGTTAACTGAGGCTGTAAGAGGGGATGGGATCCACCACAGCCCACACCGGGCCACAGCAGTGCCAACACAAGCTGGGACTCTTTCTGTCCAGCTGCAGGTATGGCCTCAAGGGGCTGACCCATGAGCCTCTCCCGTGACGGGGGCCATGCAGGAGGGAGGACAGGCACAGTCAGAGGAGCCTGGCTCTTCCTTGAAGGGTATGGGGTTGAATGGCAGGGCGGGGCGAGGCGGGCCTCACACAGGGTTGCGAGGACGCTTGAGCAGGCGGCAAGTGCACGGGCAAGGGGCCGGGGAAGGGAAAGTAGAGACAAGGTGGCAGTGAGGGCTCCCCCCAAGGCATGGTGGCCCCGGCTTCATTCTCGCAAAGTAGGCGGTGGACTGCGCCCATGTGAGCAAGAAATACATTTCTACTGCTGTGACTCTCGAGCAAAAGCTGACGAACAAAGGAGGCAAATGCAATACCCTGGTCTCATCATAGACATCGCTGTCACCATGGGAGGCAGCCTTAGGGAAAGGAAGAAGGAGTGAGGGAGAGGAGGGAGGAAGAGAATGGAGGGACAGCGAGGGAGATGCCGAGCAAGCTCTGACATCTAGACTTCCCTTTGTACAAAGAGGCTAGAGCTCTCAGGAGAAGGACCAAGTTCATGGTCCACAGTGGGACAACAAAATTGGTATTAACTCTCTTGATGCTGCTGAGGATGGAGAAGGTAGCTGCCATTCTGAGTTCCCCCCATTAGGTTATTTAAATGTTACTGTTGATTTTTATAACTCTTCCACGAGGTAGATATTTTTGATTCATCAAATGGTCTTTGCTATCACTGCCCATTCACAGAAGAGGGGCCGGAGACCTTGCTGGCAGTGTGCCAAGGTCACGCAGCCTAGCTGGGCTCTGGAGTTGGGACGTGGGGTGCCGGAGCCTGCCTTCTCCCCACCTGGCCCCACGTTGCTCATGGGCTTGGCCCTGGGTCTCCCCAGGGACAGGGGCGGGGATGGCTTAAGGCTGGACGGGCAGTGGGAGCCGGCTTTGGTTCTGGGCTCTCAACACGGCCTCCTGGGGCATGAAGGGGGGATGAAAGTTGTCCTGACCTTGGCAAGGACACTCCTCTGGCTGACAGGGCGTGTTATGAAGGAGCACTCGGCCAGAAACAGGAGACTGGTGCCGTGTGGCCTCTCCTGCTCCATTCTGGACCTCTACTTCTCCTTCCTGAAGCAGAGGCCAGGAGAGGGGCTCACCCATCTCTCAGCCTTTAAGGATCCTGCACGCAATCCCTTCCCCACTCCGGCCCAAACCTGCTCCGAAGGCAAAGAAGCAGATCTTGTCCTCGTTCTCCCGCAGAAGTGCCATGACCCTCCTCCCCATCCGCTCGTTCCTCTTGTGGATGAGCTCGTGGCGGAAGTAGCTGTCGATCTCCTGTGCCGTCACCTGCTCGTGCGGCGGGAGGGTGGTGTTGATGAAGCTGGGCAGCTGTAAAGGCAAGACAGAGGCTGCCTTCAGTGCCCTCTGGGGCAAGATGGCGTTGAGCAAACCCACACAGCCCAGCCGAGCGGGCAACTTACCTCTATTGAACGGCCCTGCGGGGGTCTATCCACTTTGTGTGTGGTTTTAATCAACCCAAAAGCGCTTTGAGAGGAGTATTGTTATTCCAGTTTCACAAACAAAACCAGACAGAGTGGAAAGGTCCAGGGACAAGTGCAAAGTCACACAGCTAGCGAAGGAGCAGCCGGGGAAGGTGAGCCCTGGCCTGCCGCCTCCCACGAATCTCGCTGTGTCTCCACCTGATTGGCCCTCAGCTTCCAGATGCGAAAGGCTGTGAGGCCGGTGGCTCTCAGCTCCCTCGTTGTCCTGCCTCCGGCACCCAGCCCGGTGTGCAAGGAATTCAGGTCAGCGAGCAGGGCCGGGGGGTCGGCTGAGCTGCCTGGTGTAGCAGAATGGTCAGAGGGCCCGGGGTCAGGCTGGCCTGGATTCAGGCCTGGTTCTGTCACTGTGTGACTCTGGCCAACGTACTTAACTTTTCTGAGCTCTGGTTTCCTCATGTGTAAGATGGGGATATCTGCGATGGCGGGTGCTGTAAGGACTGTGTTCAGCCCAGCCCACCCTCCAGAGGCAGCAGGAGGGGTCATGGCCTCTGGTTTTCCCCATGCCTGAGCCCCGGTTGGCACTACCATCTCGCCATCCCCAGCCCCACTACTTCTCAGAGCACAACCAAATCCCTCCGTCCGTTCTTGAAAACTTAAAGTCCAGGACCGTGGCTTCATCCCATAATGAGGGTTTATTCAACACCCCTGGAACTTTCCACATTTCTTAGCTCTGGGTTAGCTATCCACACCCAGTTATGTGGCTGGCATTTTATTAAACTAGGCAGGGAACTCTCTGAGTCCAGGGACACACCCTTTGTCACTCCTGGGCCCCAAGTGCCTGACACAAAGTAGGTGCCCGGTGA
Organism: Crocuta crocuta; assembly: GCF_008692635.1. Taxonomy (NCBI): domain Eukaryota; kingdom Metazoa; phylum Chordata; class Mammalia; order Carnivora; family Hyaenidae; genus Crocuta; species Crocuta crocuta. The sequence goes on from NW_027532591.1 coordinate 599,581, forward strand.
CGTTTCTGGAACCTTGAACATAGAGTTGTTCTGTCCTTCCTCACTGCACTGAGTCCTCCTGGGTTTTCCCAGGATTTTGTCCTTCCGGCCTGGTTGCTGGGCCCAGGTGTTTCCAGCACTGTGGACTCCAGTTGTGGGTGGAGCCTGAGAAGAAGACATGGCCACTGAGGAAACTGAGGCAGGGAGCCAGAATATACTATTTCCCCAGAACACCTAACTGTCATTCCAACTTCCAAGCCCTGTGCTCAGGATGCCTTCCATCTGGAGTCTCCTCTTCTATTTCTCTCTCTTCATCAGCTCAAGCTGAAGCACAGAACGTGAGGCCTAGCTCACTGATGGGAGTGTTAGATAGAGAATGGCACTAGGAGACTAAATTCCTACAGGGCTTAGCCCCCAAAGGTCATGCGGCCCAGCCGTATGGCTTTTAGAGCCACTGACAAGTTGTCAACACTCTTTCTGAGGAAAATGGAGACGTCAGCAGAGGCTGAACCTTCAGAGATTTGGACAGGGCTAGGACATCTGTCTCTGATATCTGCTGGCCAAGGACCAGGGTGCTCCCCAGAGTGGAAGGGGAGGGACTTCTCTGCCATAAAGGACTGATTCGCCGTTCTGGAATGACAAGGCAACAATATGACTAATGTGACCTAAAATGTACAACCTGCACAGCTGTGTACAGCAGCCCTTCCAGTGCCCAATCAGAGTTGGTGCCCGGGGACTATTTGGCAAATGGATAAATGAAGGCATGAAGCTCTCACCTCCTCCACCAATGATGAAAGGGATGATTGGAAGCCCTGACAAAGCAGGTCACTCTTGGACTTGACGCAGCTACAGGAAAGGCTTCTGAGTGGGGGACGAGCCGTGGCTCAGAAGGGTTATTTCTGGAAACATGGCCCTCTTTGTTCCTCAAGTGTGGGAAGGAACATGAGATGGTGTTATACCAAGAAACGAACGTTTGTTCAATCAGTGAATGAATGCGCGGTGGTGGTGATGAATGCGGGCCCTGAAGTCAGACAGCCAGGACAACCTGGGCTGGAATCCCTCTTTGGCCACTTACCAGTTGGGCTGCCTCTATAACTAGCAAGTTACTCGTGCTGTCTGACACTCAGTGTCCAAACTGGTAACGTGGGAGTAATACACGCTGTTGGAGGGATTAAATAAGATCAGTTTTAGAAAGTGCTTCATAGCACAGTGCGGAGCACAGAGAGAGTCCCGACTATGTGTCAGCTTTGTGGAACTAGCCTGGGGACGGATTTGGCTTCATTGCCTCACCCCTGTGATGGCAGAGGCTACAGGGAAGGGTGGCCATGGGCAGGGGTAGTGCCGGAGATGACAAAGGGAAGCCTTCAGAGCCATCAGAGAGCCATACAGGCAGGATTCTGCTTCTCTTCCCTTCTCCCAAGCATCTCCTCTGCTTCCTGACCATGAATGTGTGTTTGTGGAAAGATGAATCTCCAGTCATTCCTTAGGGAGCTGAAAAAATTTAACAAGGACAAAAACCAGAAAGTTCAATGTCAAAGCCACCAAGGAGCTGGGGTAGCCACCGGGGTTTCCCGGGCTGCCCGGCAGCTGCCTGACGTTCTCTGCATGTTTCACGCTGATGGGCGCTGGCTCCAGGCCAAGGATGGGACTTGGGTTGAAGCCCGGGCTGAGATGGAAACAAATTAATGATGTCATTAGACTTGTCAGGAGCCTTAAATCTCCCGTGATAAGTTTAAGTGCAGGACGCACCATAGAACTTTAAAGACATGTCAGGTCCCCAGGGCCTTAGAGCCATGGGTCTGAGGTGGGACGGCCGTAGGGCCGTGGGGCAGACCTTCAGCAGAGGCTCCCCTGGCCAGGACGGCGTCAGGTCTGGTGGTCAAGCGCTCAGGTCTGCTGATGTCACTGGCCTCAATGGCCTCATCCCGTCTGTTTAGCCCGTCTATCCCACAGACCCCTTCTAGGACCTTCCATGGGTCTGGCCCTGCGTCAGGCTAGGGGCCACGCAGCACCTTCTGACAGGGTCTGCTGCCCTGGATGGGGCTCACGGCCCAGAGAGGGAGTCAGAGCCCTGCAGGGCCCATGCTTGACAGGGGTGTGGGAGTTGAGTAGACATCTAATGGACAGCTGTGAGCCCTGGTTCATGTAGGACGGTCTGGGTTCACGGCTAGGGTAGACTGCTCCATGCCTGTTAATGATTCAGACTCTTGATTATACTTGACCTTTCACTCTCCAAAGGGCTGGGTCTGGATGATAGGTATATGGCCGCTCTACACCGAACACAGGCTGAGGGCTCAGACGAGGCTTCCCGGGGACGGGGCCTTTGGGTCACCCTGCTATTGCAGGGCATCAATGATGCAAGTGACCTGGGAGCTTCGGGAGGCTGAGACGTGAGCTGCTGCTGAAGGTGGGACGGTGGGGGGTGAGGCAGGACAGATCAAGGCCGAGGTGCACCCAGCGCCAGCGCCTGCCCCCCATCCTGGGCCCTGCACCTCTCCTCTGCACTGGCCACTTGGTCGTCTTCTGCACTGAGGCCAGAGGTGTTTTTCTGACCACATCACCCTCAAGCTTGGGCTCTGGGCTCCTGCCCCTCAGCAGGGATTTTCACCCCCACCCCCTGCTCTGCCCCCTGCTCTGCAAATCTTTCCCGGACCCCCCACATTCCCACACCCCCACCCCTCATCCCCACCTGGTAGACTCCGTTCTCAAGCCCAGCTCCACTACCACTTCTTCCCTGACTGAAGGCAGGGACTGCACCCCTCCAGCCGTGTGTCCTCGGCCTCCCACAGCCTTCCAGGCCTCCAGCTACAGATGCAGCCCCATGTGACCTGGGCCCTTTCTCTGTCAGAACCCGAGCACTGGATTTAGCCTTGCTACCCCGATTCTAGGCTTTTCTGCATCTGGGGACGGGGTGTCTAGTTGCCCTCTGCCTGTGTACCCAGAGGGCAGGGAGAGTGCGGCCTGTGTTGCTGTTCTGACCTGAGCGGGCCAATCCAACTGCACCCTCTGTCCTGTTTCAAGTATGGGCACCGCCCAGGGACCCCAGTGCTGTTCACCGGCCAGAGGCACATCAGTGGTCCTGGACGCACGCTCAAAGAAAGCGTGAGTTCGCTATCCCCTGAAGTTACCCCGTTCTGCCCTCTCTTAGCTCCGCAGCAGCCGCAAACAGAGCAGGGCCTGGTCCTGCCCAGCCCTTCATAGCCAGGCCGTCTGGAGTGTTGCCCAGGTCCCCTCGGCCACAGAGCTCACCAGCCTTTCTCCCCCCAGCAAATGACACCGGGCAGGGCTCCGGCTCAGAACTCTTGGACACCCAGACTCAGACTCGGAGCTCTCAGAGTCCTGAGCCTCCTCTGCATCTCTAGATCCTTCTCTTCACTGTCTACAATGCACAGAGCACAACACAAACCCGCCTTTGCTCCCTCGACGGCCGTTCCCTGGTACTCACGCTGCGCCGTGCCTTGTGCTGGGCACTGGGAGGGAGAGAGAGTTGCTTGGGGTCTAGAGGGTGGCCTGCACACACAGAACCTCTTGGCCTGGTCCCTGGCTACACCTCCAGCCCCACCCACACCCCACCTCCTGCCCTCTCTTGCCTCTGCTGGAACATTCCTCTTCCTCCTGTCCGTGGCCAAGTCAGGCTCTTCTCTGACCTCTCACCTTGCAGGCATCCTTCCTTCTTGCCCTGAGTCCATTTAAACTCCCGCTTCTGCCAAAGGCCCCTGTTGCACCCTCTACTCTCCCTTGGAGCGAGGGTCACACTTGGATGCCATTGCTTGTGGAATGTCCCCGTCTCTCCCAGGAGACTGTCGGCCCCATGAGGGCAGCTCTCTCTGCAACCCCCTCCTGCCCCACATCTCTTTTCATTGCACTGTTCCTGGTATTTACAAACAATTCCATTCATTCATTCAGCAACTGTTTACTAAGTCCTGCTCTGTGCCAGGCATTGCCCTAGCCAATCAGAATATACCGACGAACAAAACAGGTGCAAATGCCTGTCCTCAGAGAGCTTAGGCTCTAGTAGGGATGGACAAACAACACAACATCACTTACCAATGACTCACAATATGGAAGTATGTGAGAAAATAATTAAGACCATGGCGTGGGGTGGGGGGAGGGGAGCATAATAAAGGGGTTGAGAGAGTGGGAGCAGGATCAGGCTGCAATTCTAGTTCGGGGAGTTGGGGCTCATCTCACGGAGACGGTGATGTCTGAGTTAAGATGAGTGTGAGCTGTGGTGATACCCGGCGAAGGGCATTCCTGGCGGAGGGAACAGCCATCGAATAGGTGAAGCACGCCAGTGTGCTCGTGGAACAACACGCAGGCCCATGCGGCTTGAGCGGTGGGTATGAGCGGAGGGCAGAGGACATGGGGTCAGGGGTCAGGGAAGACTCCAGGGCCACAGAGGCCATTATGGACACTGAGAAAAACGGGGAGCTGCTGCGCTGTCCTGAGAGGGGAAGTGGCCTCTTCTTGAAGGAATGGTTAACCAAGCACTGTGACAGGAAGCACAGTGGGCCGAGAGGGACCTAGGGGACTATCTAACTCCACCTAGGCAGTCAGGGAGGGCTTCTGAGAGGGGGTAACAATTGACTGTGGCCAAGCTGTAGGAACGGAAGAGGGAGGAGCCTGAACAAAGGCGCAGAGGCTTACACGGGTCAACGGCATGCAGTGCAGGTCAGCAGAACCAGGTCTATGTGGTGGGGCACCTGGCTGTGACAAGGTCAGCAGAGGGCAAGCCCCAGAAGGACGTGAGTGCTACATGAAGCATCTTGGAATTTCTACTGAGGGCAAAGGGGACACCTGGCATGGTCACACTCAGCTCCAGAGGGTGCCTCTCACTCTGCCCAGCCGGGGTAGTCTTTCCTCCAGGGCTTGACTTAAGACAGAATGCCCCTGGCTGGACTCCAGCTCAAGCCCTCACCGTGAGCTGTTTCCCCCCCTAGGCTCTAACTTCCCCAGATGCCAAACTGCTCAGAGGCCCTGGTTCTTACAAGTTAAGCTACTACCATACACGCCAGACTCAAGTGCTGCTTTTGATTACTTTGGAACGCAACAATGAAGTGGGGTGGGCTTGGGTAAGTCTCTTTGCTTCGTTGAGCCTCAGTTTTCCCATCTGTAAAATGGAATACCAATAGGTCCTGCTTCCCACGGCATAGAGACTGCTTGCACCTGGCATGTAGTAGGTGTCTAATAAATGCTAGGTGGGTTCAGATGGGCCCGGCCTTCAGAACCAGGGACCTAAAAGCTATCGGCGTGGGAGGAGGGGCGCCTCACCTGGGATGTGTCATGGTTGAAGATGACGGCGTTGAGGTCCCCACAGTTGTAGTGCTTGATGAGGTCCTCTGTGGTGTAGGGGGCCTGCAGGCTCCCTGCCCGCACACTCTCGTGCTGCAGCAGGGTCTGGTTCAGGGCAAACAGCACCTGCACGGAGGAAACAGAGATGGATGAGGGCCGTGCTCAGGACCCCTGGTGGAGGGCCTTGACACCCCCAGGCCTGACCTCCTCATGCTGGACTGTGGGGCGACAGATCTTGAGACACAGAAGGCGGGTGGGGCCTGAACGTGTCCCTTGGCCCCACAACACGCTCAGCCAGCTGTCGCCTCCTGTCCTCGGCCCACACTGTCCCTGCTCCTGCTCTGGCTAGCAACGTCTTCTCTAATAACGTGGCAACAGGAGACCTTAGTTGTGTCTGGGTTTTAGAATGACGGGTGAGTTTTTCTTTCGACTCCTTTCTTTTCCTGTGCTTAGGAAAGTTCTAGAATGAGTACAGACTAAGTTTTAACCAAGAGCACTGTAAACAAAGCAAGACAAACAAACAAAACAAACCGAAAACCCACTTAGATGTCAAGGCCCAACCCAATGCCCATCCCTCCAGGAGTGGCCCTCACTCCAGGCAAAGGCCTTCAAGCGGGGCCTCTCTGAACCAGGCCCCTGCAGGCCCTCAGCATGCTTCCTGCAGCTCCTCTGTGCTCTGGGCCACCACTCCAGGCCCTGGGAGTACACCTGCACTCTAGCCAGGCCTGCCTGGCATCGGGATCACATGGGGTGCTCTGCCAGAATATCAGAAACCCAGTCCCCACACCAGGGTTAGTCTCTAAGGTGAATCCCAGGATGGGTATTTGCAACAGGCTCCCTGGGTACGTCGTTAGTGGTCTGACTGCTTCTGACGTGAAGACCACAGCTCCAACGGAACATGGCCCACCCAAGGAAGAGGGCCCTGAGAGATCACCTAAAATGTCCCATTTTTAGGGGCGCCTGGGTGGCTCAGTTGGTTAAGCGTCCGACTTTTGGTTTTGATTCAGGTCATGATCGCACAGTTTGTGGGTTCAAGCCCTGCATCGGGCTCTGCACGGACAGTGTAGAGCTTGCTTGGGATTCTTTCCCTCTCTCTATGCCCCTCCCCTGTTTGCTCTGTCTCTTTCAAAATAAATAAATAAACTTGAATTAAAAAAAAAAGTCTCATTTTTAGATGGGGCAACTGAAGCCCATGAGGGGAAGGGACTGGAGCTAGCTTCATGTGATAGCCTATCCCAGACCCCTTTGGCCAACAAAAGGGAGGAGCTGGGCCATGATTTGGGTTATTTAGCACGGATATCGGGAAAAGCTGTTGCAATTCCTGTGCAGAAGGTCAGGAGACAGCGTCAGGCCACCCATCCCTGTTTTCGCCTGGCCTAGCCTGCCCACCGGTCCTCAGATTTTGCTCATTCTGTTTGCACATCATCTCTTTGGACCACAGTCCCCACCCTCTCACCACACCGAGCACCTTTCTCTGGGCCCACTGCAACCCATCCTCTCCCTGCAGCCCCCCAGCATTCCCCCCCTCCCATAGTCTTCTGCCATGGTCACCTTTTTTCTAAATTTATTTAAATTTTAGTGAGTTAACTTACAGTGCAATATTGGTTTCAGAAATTCAGTGATTGATCACTTCCGTCCAACACTCAGAGCTCATCACGAGTGCCCTCCTGAATACACATCCCCCATCTCGCCCATCTGCCGCTCCCTCTGTCAACCCTCAATGTGTTCTCTATCAAAGCACAAATCTAGGGGCGCCTGGGTGGCTCAGTCAGTTAGGTGTCTGACTTTGGCTCAGGTCATGATCAAGCAGTTTGTGAGTTTGAGCCCCACATCAGGCTCTGTGCTGACGGCTCAGAGCCTGGGGTCTGTTTTTGAATCTGTGTCTCCCTTTCCCGCAGCCCCTCCTCTGCTCTCACTCTGTCTGTCTCTCTCTCAAAAATACATAAACATTAAAAAATTTTTTTTAAAAACCACAAATCTGATTGTCTTCCCTCATTTTTTTTTGCTCAAAACTTTCACACGTGCCTCCTGCCCTTAGAATAAAGACCTAGCTCTTCAGTAGGGCCTGTGAGTCCGTGACCTGGACACTGCTGTGGTCAGTGACCTCATTCCTTCTCAGCCCTCACGTCTTCAAATACCCAACTACTCAGCACTCTCTCATCATGAAAACCTCCTGCCTCTGCTCTCCACTTGCAAATTCAGACTTGGCCTACTAGGCTCTGCTCAGATGTCTTCTCCACGAGCTTCTGTGACTGCCTGGGGGCTGAGTTAGGCCCCTCCCTGGGCCCCCCACAGTCTCCTTGTGTGGCAGCCTGATACTGTAATGGCCCTAGATCTTAACCTCTTCCTGTATTCATGCCCTTGGCCATGGAACTCTTGGGCTCCCTCCCATTCTAACAGTCTGACCCTGGACTTGCTTTATAGCCAATGGGATATGAGTAACTACAGAGGCCTGAAAAGCACCAATGGCTGCTGCCACCTCTTGGCTCTCCCCTTCCCTGGCAGCAGCCCACGCAAGCCCACTGGAGGATGGCAGAGCCGAATTGCTTCAGCTGTTCCACCAAGGCCATCCCAGTCCAGCCGACAGATAATGCGAGTAAGCCCATCTGAGTCCGGAGGGGCTGACCTGCAACCGGGTCCGGACACCTGAGCTCAGTGCTGTTGCTGGCTGGCACAGCGCGGCGGCAGATGCGTGACCCGCCATGTCTGTCTCCACCGCGACGTGAACATCAGATTGTAACACCATTGAGCTCCCTAGCTCTCCCATTAGGCTCTGAGCTTCTGGAAGATAAGACTTGCATCATGCTTATTTTGTATCTGCAGCTGTCAGCAGGGTGCCCTGTAAAGCGAGGATGCCACTCCACCCTTTCCCTAGCACCTTAGTGCCACCTAGTGCCACCTGCTGAGGTCAGTTGCTTCATAGTTCAAGGCTACTCATTAAGCCCTCCAGACTAGCCCCTAGAACTTTGGCCCTCTGTCTGCACTTGGGATGTGCTGCTGCGACGTGGCAGAAGTTCCCACCAGTGACATCAGCCACGTGATCCCAGAACACATAACCTGAACAGAAAAGCTCATGCAATAAGCTACTTAAAGTACTGACATGGATGATGGGGCCAAGCCCGTGCCCCCAGAGAGCACCGCTGCGGGTCCCTCCCGCTTTTGTCTCTGCGGGCAGGGAGCTGGATCGTGCTAGGCTGCGGCAGCCCAGGCGCTCGCCCTGATGAGCTGGCGGGGGATGAGATCAGACCCCTCGCTCCGGGCCTTCTCCAGCCTCTGGCAACCGCCCTGAAACTCAGTCTGCAGCCACCTGGTGCAGAGTGTCGATGGCAGCACGGTGGCCGTGATGAGTCACAGGAAGCAGTGGCCCCGTTGTTGTGGACGTCACTAAGGAAACATCCCTCGCATGAAAGTGTCTGTGTCAAGCCGGAGTGCTCCCGCCTCTGGGGGGGTGGGGGTGGGGCTGGCGCACGCAGGCTTCCCTGGACCACACCCTGCCGCTGCGTGCACCTGCGGCTCCTCAGAGTCAGCACCATCTGGCCTGTTGGGGTGCCCAGAAGATGCGGCCGAAGGGGAGAGGGCTCCCCTGGGCCTTCTTAGACACGTGGCGTCACTTCCGCAATCACGGGGCTCTTGGGAAGCCAGGCGGTGTTTCGGTGAGTTAAGTGTGGTGCGATCCGTAGGCTGCGAAGAACAGGCCTGGTATGCAGTAAGAGCTGGAGAAGTGCTGGTAAACAAAACTCGGGAGAAACGAGTCCGACTTCTCAAACCATGCCAGACTGGAGCTGGAAGGGCCCCTATAGGCCATCTGGTCCAGTGGTTTTTTTAAACTTTTTTGGCCATGGAATCCTTTTTTATTATTATTGTTTTCTAAAAGAACCTTACTTGGAACTCAGTATGCAGAGTAGATAAAAATGGAAATGTCCCAGGTTGATGTGAGGAGACCAGCTAGAGCCTGAAGTCCCACCAGTTCATGCTCCACTGTGGGAGGGGCTCCCAGTGCTTCTTTGTGGAAGCCGTGGGTTCCCTGGAGCCCAGTTTCAGAACCACTGATCTCTTCCTGTGCCTTCACCATACAGAAGAGGAAAGGAGACAGGGGCCCAACAGGGGCAAGACAGAGCTCACCCAAGCCCACACAGTAAGCTCGGGGCAGAACAGCCGCAAAGCCAAGCCTGATGCCTGGCCTGGGACCCTGTGCGGTGCGCAGACCAGGGCTGGATTTCTGGATGTGCACTGGCCCAGTCCACATTCACCCACACACATTACCATACCTATCTTCTTTCCTGGCTTGTGAAACAGCCAGGAATCACCGTGGAGCCTGCTGCATACAGAAAACTGAGACCAGATCACTGAAGAGGTTTTCCCAGTATGGCCCAGGCAGTGTCGTGGGGCCAAGACTGAAATCCAAACCCATCATTCTGGGTTCCCCCGACCCCCAGGCAGGGTTTGGTGCTTCCTTTGGTCTTGGCACTTACCCATGAGGGCTCTGTCTCAGGTGATTCCCCGTTCCCTGCTTGTGTAGACCAGGGTGAAGCCTGCCTCTTTGTTCACTGTCCACTGCCGAAGGGCAGATTTTCAGGAACTGTTTCAGAAGGAGGACCGCTGGCCCTGTCACATGCCCTTTCTCCACCTCCCACCTGGAGCCATCCTTTGCAACTTACAAAGTTCATTACTAGGGTCGCCATGTTTATTGAGCACTTACTATATGTCAGCAATCTTCTAAGCTTATACTAATTTATTGAATCTTGATAGCAACTCTGAGCTAAGTCTAGTATCAGCTCCAATTACTAGATTTAAAAAAACCCCTACGGCAGAGACGTTAAGTAATTTGCTAAAGGTGAGGAAGCTGGTGAGGGATGGGCTACGCATTTGGGCTTGGGCCCGCCAGCCCTGGGACCTACCCGCTTAGCAGACCACTGCCCACTGGGGCTTCCATCTGCTCTCCCTGGGAGACAGCCAGCAGAGACGGTGTCCCTCTTCACAGGCAGGAAGCCAAAGGAACAGGGGTAGGGGGGCAAGGCCACATGGCTTGTAAAGGGCAGAGCTGGACTTTGAAAGGACGTCTGTCTGGCTTCAGACCAGGTTCCCACGGCTAGAACTTCAAAATAATATGTGCTTCTTCATAAGCATTCTCGGCGCTGCCAAAAGATATAGGGAGACTACACTTATTCATTCACTCAACAAACACTTACTCTCTGTTGATCCTTTGCAGGCATCTGGGGTGGTGCATGAATTGGTTCTGGGTTCCCCTACACAGAGCTCATTTCAGGGGCAGGGATCCCAGTTGGCCGTGACACTGGAGGGTGTGGCAAGTGGGGCGTCCGAGACCCTGTGCACAAACATGGAAGCGCCTTGTCCTGGTTTCTGCCTCCCTCCCATTCACCCTGAGTTCCCAAGCCCGCCGCTGCTCACGGACTCCCGGGCCACCACGCCTTCTGCTCCCGGCCGCTTTAGAATAACAAACCCTCCTCACCCAAAGCCTCCGTGTCCCGCTCTAGGATAATGTTTATGGGAAAGCTTTGACATGGAATAACAAACACTGGATGGAGACTAGGGCCGCCCCGCTCCCCCTGCAGGGCTGCGTGTGGAGACGCGGCCACCCGGGGGACCTGAGCGTCCCACTGCCGCCCCCCTTCACCAGCGCTTGTCCGCCAGGAGCCGGCCCGTGGCGTCTGCTGAGTGTAGGCCCAGAATTTAAACACATCTTCAAACGCAGGCTTAGGATGGAGTGAGGCAGGCGCCAGGAGTGTGGGGACAGGTTTATTGTTCCAGATCAGTCTAGTAAACAGTCCCGAACGGGCTGGGAGGGTGAACACTGAGGCCTTGTGCTCACGTGCTGGCCCAGCACCAGGACCCCTTTGTCAGAGAACACCGTGCAACCCGGGCTCCCCGGGACAGACCTGGCCCTTGGGCCGGGCTTCCCACGTGATGGCGAGCACTTCTCAGCCACGCTGAAGCACAGGGAGGCCGCGGCCGAGGCCCCCGCCCACTCGGCGATGCTTACTATCTGCCATGCGCCAGGCACCGTTCTAGATGCCGGGAATTTCGTTAGGGACAGAACAGACCAAAACCCTGCTCCCATTGAGCTTACCTGCTGGGGGGTAACAGAGAGTAATCAAAATGGTGAGGACAGTATTAGCATGTGGCATGGCAGACATACAGAACAATGATTCCACGGAACTGGGGACTGAGACTGCCCCCGGCCACTTTGGGCTCCTCGTGCTTCTGAGTCAACAGGTGAAGAAGGCAGCCACTGTGCCGGCTGGCGTGTCCGATCCTGATGAGTGGGGAAACGGCCTGCTGCTCACAGGGAGGCAGAGGAGAAGGCGCCCAGAGCCCAGGACCTCCCTCAGGGTGCGCCGTGGCATCCCCCGCCCATGACTGACTAACACCAATGGAAAACTGCAGTGGCCCAACGCAGGCAGCACCCCTCAGGGCCCGGAGCCTTCGGGAAGGTCTGGCTCATCTCTCCAGATGTGAACTACAGCCAGCCGAGGTGCTTGCACAGGGGAAAGGGATCACGGGACTGGTAGTGGAGGTAGGAGAAGGTGGTTATAAACACCAGCTATGAGCACATGACTGGTCAGAGAAACAAAAGCTTTGTTGTCAAGAGTGTTTCTTCTTTATTTTGTTAAGAACGGGTGTGTACGTGGGAAATATTCTCTTCTGTCTCTTCTTTTTCTTTTTTCCACCCTAACCCCAGACCTAGTGACTTTAACTTCACATCACAGTAGGGAAGCTTGGGATATCAAGAAGGAGAGTCAGCATTACCCAAAGGCTTCGCAGCATCACTGGGGAAGGCATTAGCGCATTTTGGTTGTACGCAGGATCACTGCATCACGTTAGGTGGAATTATCATCTTGCTATTGTCTTTATTTGTTGTTAAACCACACTTTATACGTATGGTTTAAAGAGATGTTTGTGGGTGCCAGATTCACGGGGGATGCACTTATGATGGTGAATTCTGTCAACTTGGCTAGGCCATGTACCCAGATAGTTGGTCAAACACTATGCTAGATGTTTCTGCCAAGAGGCTTTTAAGATTGACATTTAAATCAGTAGACTTTGAGTAAAGCAGATTATGCCCCTAATAGTTGGATGAGGCTGGGCCTCATCCAAAAGTTGAAGACCTTCCCAGGAAAAGACCAAATTCCTCTGTCAAGGAGAATTCTGCCCACAGACTGCCTTTGCATTAGAGCTGCAGCATCAGGCACCAGTGCTTCTTCACTAGGTTTCCAGCCCACCGACTCACCCTGTGGACCTTCCAGCCTCCACCATGCATCAGCCAATTCTTCAAAATAAATCTATCTATCTATCCATCCTATTGGGTCTGTTTCTCCAGAAACCCCTGACAAACACGGTATGTGTTGCAGCGAGAAAATAAAGCAGGATAGGAGGTAGGGAGCGATGAGGTAAGGGGGAACAGCGGTTGCAAAGGCCCCGTGCATATGTGAGGAGCACCGGAGGCCAGGGTGGCTGGAGCTGAGCAAACAAGGAGAATAGTGGATGGGAGATGAGGTGAGAATTGATGAGTACGCCAGGTTCCAGGGGCCACCGTAAGGGTGTTGAGAAACCATCTCCTAAAATAATCGTTCCGGAGAATGGATTGTTATTCCCATATGACATGTGAGGAAACTGAGGCCTCGAGGACGGTGAAGTCACTTGCATGGGGTCTCAAGTTGCTAGTCTGGACCTGGAATTCCTATTCAGATGCAGCCGACAGGTCCTGGGTTCTCTCTGCTACCCCAGGGCCTGCCCTGCCAAGCTACCTCCACCCGGTTGCTGGGAGGAAGAACAGACATAAATAGACAAGTAGGGATGAGTGGGGGAAGCCTGGAGTCTGAGTGGTCAGCTGAGAAGAAGGAGGGGTGCTAGAACCTTGGCCATGGGCCTGGTTAGAGCTGACATACGAGGAGGGGGAGGCGGTCACCTGTTCCCACGCTATCCCTCTTTGCCCTGGCCTGATGGAGCCTCGTTCAGATTCTCATTTGTACCAAGAGGCACATCCCAGCCTCGGGCCCTTCCCCTTGCTCCTGCTCTGCGCGAAACCACCTTTCCACCCATCACTTCACACTCCCCTTTCACTGGGCCGTGGGGCTCCTTCCTCAGGAGGGGCGGGTTCCTGTGTAGCAACCCCAGAGTACCCAGGATTCTAGGTCGCTTGCCCCCCTCAGCTTCATTACTGCTTCCTGCTCGTCCCTCCTACTCAGCGGTGCCGCGCCAAGGGCGGGCAAGTCCTCTGACTGGGTCACAGCTGCTTCCCCGGCAGAGTGCACAGCGCCCGACACACAGTCATGTTGCAGCAGCACTTGCAGAGTGAATGAATCAAAAGCTGAGACAGTCAGCCATCCCAGAGCCCCCATCTGGAGCTGCAGAACCCCCAGGGCACAGAGCTGGGAAAGCGCCCCCCCCCGCCCCCCACCAACCCTGTGCCACGTCAGCCTGTCAGTGCCCTGGGCTGGGGGTGGGGCAGCTCAGCCTCAGGGGAAGGTTCTCCAGCCTGGGGGAGATTTTCTCAGAGGATAGAGCCCACCAGCCTCTGGTTAAGTTTTATTTGTTTATTCTCCTTGCCCCATTGACAGCACCAAAGCAGGGCCGACGACTTCCCTGCTTCCTGCTCAGCGTTCAGGGTCCCCTGGGCCTCCAGCAAGAATCCTGTCTCCGGACACTGGGCTACTAGGCAGCAGGCGTCCAAATAAACACCAGGCTTCCTGGAGCCACGGACTAGCTCTGGGCTGGCAGGCAGGACCAGAGATCAAGTCTCCATCTGAATCTATACTATGGAGTCCTGGGCAAGTCACTTTCCTTCTCTGGGCCTTTCTCCGGGGAAAAGGCCTGATTCACACATTCGCTGAGGAAGTACTTGTGGAGAAGTTATGTACCAGACGGTGTTCTAGGCCCTTGGAGGTACATCAGTGAGCACAAGTGAAGATCTCTGCCTGTTGGGAGCTTTCGTCCCCGTGGGAGGAAGAGGACAATAAACAGAAACAACTAGCAAAGCATCTATGTTATAGAGTGATGGTTGCTAGGGAGAAAATAAGTCAAGGAGCAGAGGAAATGTGTGTGTGTGTGTGTGTGTGTGTGTTAGAGGTTGACATTTTAGGGCTGATGTCCAGTAAAGGCACAAAGAGAAGTGATGTTTGATTAGAGATCTAAGGGGTTGAGGGAAGTGGACCTGTGGATACCTGAGAGAAGACTGTTGTGGGCAGAGGCAACAACAAGTGCAAAGGCCCTGAGGCAGAGGCAGGCCTGCTGGGTGTGAGAAGCAGGAAGGTCAGTGTGCCTAGAGAGGACTGAGCAAAGGGGAACAGGTAGATGAGATCCCCATCTCAGGCAGGGGCCTAACAGAAAATAGATGGTGCATAGCCAATGAAGTGAGTTCTGATCGAGTGAGTTCAACTACAAGGGTAATTGAAGCATGTTGAATCACGGGAACATTGACAAAGGTTTGGATGGGGGATGGTGGGGCACTGAAGAGCAGCAGCAGTGGGAAGTTTTTCTGCTCCTAAGCCTTGAAGGGAAAGGGGCAGGAGGTGACGGACCTGAACGTCCGAACGTCAGAGGACAGCACAGCTACCCCTCCATGGCCTGGGCCACAGAGGCCGGCAGGAAGGTAGGGTGGGCAGAGGCACAAAATACCCCAACTCCCTTCCCCTCCCCCCATCTATCTCCTACCAGTGCTTCCCACTGACATCAGGATAAGGGAGGCCAGGTGATGTCACTTCAGCTCCTGGCTCAAAGCAGGGAGAACAGAGGGTCCATCTGGAAAGGTAAAGGGATGTCTAGGACAGGGTCTGGGGTACGGCAGGGGGCAGTGGGGAGCGCGTCCCATGAAGGCCTCTGGCTCCCACTGAGTGAGATGGAGCATGAGCAGAGGAATGCCAGGGTAGCTGTGCTGCTCTGGAATCCAGGGGGACAGGGGTAAGCAAGATGGGATGGAAGATGGAGGGAGCTGTGTCCCCCTTCAGGGGGAGGAAATGAGCAGACTCCTCCCTTCCCCTCACCATCCCTGTCACAACCCCCAGCCATAGCCCGAAGAACCATGGACTTGGCTTCCAGCACAAAGTCGGTCCCAGCTGGATGAACACGCCCTAGTCGGACCCCGGCGGTGCCGGCCACATCCCCCACCCGCCCTGCAGCGTGGGCTGGCCTAGCCCTCTGTGCTTTCCTGGGCAGGCAGCGGAGGCTGACTCACCCCAGCTTTCTCTCCTTCTTTTCTCTGAATGCTTCATCTCTCCACCCAAAGACCACCCTTAAAGGTCCCGGAGTTCCTCTTCGGTCCTTCAAGTCGTGCCAGGAAATGCTCATAAATCCGGAGCCACCCACACGTGACTAGCATGCTGCTGGGTAGGGAGGCTGAGAGCCGGCGGGGCTATGGGGAGGGGCATGCCGGGAGGCTTGGGCTCTGTCCCTGGAGGGCACAGGGGTCCCTTGGCTTTCGATAAGCCTGAGGCAGGCTGGAGACCCAGATTCTGGTGCTGCCAACTCTGACCCAGATCAACTGTGGGAGCCACGTCCCGGTCACAGGGTCCTTCTGAAACAAGAGGGTGGGAGTACATCTCAGCTCTGGAAGTCATGTTCTATGAGCACAGCATTTTAGAACAGCCACACCCCAGGGGTGCCTGGGTGGCTTAGTCTGTTAAGCGTCCGACTTTCGCTTAGGTCATGATCTCGTGGTTCGTGGGTTCGAGCCCCGCGTCGGGCTCTGTGCTGACTGCCAGCTCGGAGCCTGGAGCCTGTTTCAGTCTGTGACTCCCTCTCTCTCTGACCCTCCCCTGCTCACACTGTGTGTCTCTCTCTCTCCTAGAAATAAATAAAACATTTAAAAAAAAAAGAAAAAAAACAGCCACACCCCATCATCCCATGAGTTAAACAGTCTATGATTCGAGGCACTGGCATATGGAAGCTCATTTAGTCTTCATAACGGCCCTGTGAGGCCACTATTAGTGACCCCATTTTATAGACAGGGAAACCAAGCTCAGAAAAATAAGTGACCTCTATGCTCCCCACGGTCAGGTCAATGTGGCCCAGTGCCTCATCTCTGCCCACACTTAACGCATCAGGCTCTTCCTGTCCCGGTGTCCTTCCCTGCTATGACTCTCTCTTGCTCCCCAGGAGCTACTTCGGGTCTCTTAAATTGAATGCACACTGCATGTGGAGGAAAAAAAGAGCAAAGTGTATCAGAAAGACCCAGAGAATCATCTAGGCCAACCTATTCTCATGTTTAACGCTTTGAGGAATGTCAAGGTGGTGGAGATGGACAGAGAAACAGGTAATTATAAGACCAACTGGTAAATTAATGATAAACACTGGGGCCTCTGGGGCGTCAGAGGGAGTTTCTGACACAGCCTGGATGTCGGTGAAGGAATCTGCTTTGGGTTGGGCTGTGCCGGACGGCTGGGGTGGGAGGGAAGTGTGGTCAAGGTAGATGGTACGGAAGTGCATGGTGTTCTTAAAGATGTGTCCAGTTAGCCGGAGGGGGGCTGGTGGAGAGGGCTCTGAGGCCCAGCCACAGCTCTGTACTCCACCCAGCTGGCCTCCTCAGCCCTTCTCTAACAGATCTTCAGACACGGGCCCGTCAGTTGTGAGGCTGAAGCGGGTGTGGAACCCCAGATGCGCAGACGGAGACCCGCAGAGGGACAACGGTCCGCACGGTAGGCGGTCAGTCTGCGGGGGCCACGGTTACCACTGCCACCATTATTGCTATGAAGTGGCCGCATCCATCGGTTGCAAGTTGTAGTTTTTCTTTTTCCTGCTGTCTCAGACCTGCCTGCTGACACAGCTGCCTCGACTTCAAAAGGCAGGTCTCCATTTTCATTCGCAAAATCAGTATGAAATTCCTCGAGGGCTTGTCTAATTCCTTCTGGTCTGACCACACGGCAATTACCAATTTGCAGGGCGGTGGGGGGGGGGGGTGTCTCCCAGGCCCTCCAGCGGTGTGAGGACCTCCGCTCTCAGTGTTGGGCAGCGGCCAGGGAGGACGGCATCAGAGCGGGCACCCCCCCCCCGTGGCCTGGGGTGAGGGGCCAGGGCGGGCCCCAGGGGCGCTCAACGCTGACGGGTGAAACATTGTCAGCTATGCCGCAGGCTACCACGGGCTTCAAAGACAAAGTGCGCATAGCAGCAGGAAGGGCAGGGCTCTGGCCCAGCTCAGATCTGGGTCCTGCTAACATGCAGGCTGTGTGAAATTCCTGCTGTGGCTTTTCTGGCGCTGGGCTGCTATGAGAACGTGAGACAGGCCCCTCTCCAAGCCTCGGTTCACTCATCTGCCAAGTGGGGAGGATAAGGGTTGTCCTCCCTGGCTAGTGAGCTAACAGCTCCCTAAAACCCTCGTAAACATGACTATCCTTCCTTAGGGCATTTTAAGAAACTCCTGTTCCCAAAGAGCAGCAGGGTGGCTTTGACAAGGGCCAGGGGCCAGCACGTGTAGACGGGATTCTCATTCACTCCTCAGTGTTCAATATGGATTTGTGCCAGGCTCTGGGTTGGGTGCTGGGACCACAGAACCAAATCACCACTGTTTTCTATCCTCAAAGAGCTCAAGGTCAGGGGTGGGCTGGGGCAGGGAAGGAGGTGCTCAAGGAAGCCTTGCAACAAGATGCTAACGTACCTGTGAAGTCTAGGGACGGGGGTGAATTCAGGGCTGTGGGAGCAGCAGCAGGGAGGACTCATCCTTCGGAGTGGGGGGAGGCGCGGGGGGAGGACCACATCCAGGATTCAGAGGAGGTGCTCTGCGATGGTGCCTGTGGGGGGTGTGCCTTTGTCAGCAGGAGAGAAAGAGAAGGAATTCCAGGTGGTGTCAATGTCCACGCAGAGGCCGGGAGAAGCTGGCCACTTTGGGGAAATGTGTGGATGGTCCCGTGGGCTGGAGCACAGGGCCTGGCTGGTGAGGGGCATGAGATGGGAGGGAGCAGGGGCTGAGGAGGGATCTGGGGCTCAGACTTCATCCGAGGAAAGGCAGGAAGCCTCTGAAGTGACAAAACAGGGAATCACAAGTCAGGCTTTCTACCAAGAAGCTGCCCTCTGGCTGCTTTCTGGAGAAAGAAGGGCAGCCTGCAGGGTGGTGATAGTCTCCGCCGGCTCTGGGCCAGGAGAGGTGAGGCGTCCCCACCTGGCTCTGGGGCTCATGGAGGGAGTAAAGGCAGGCTGGAATTCCAAATCCTTCCTGGTTTAGGTGCTCTAGAACCCTCCAACTCGGGGCTCTGAGTCTCTCTCCTTGCCCACCACTGCCCCCTCTCCCCTGCTCTGAATTTTGGGGAGCAAAATTCCCCCTCCCTCCTCCACTTCAGGAAGCCTCGAGCCCCCCTCAGGGGAGCCGCTGGACAGAGATGGGGCAGGTTTAGAATGGCAGGAAAGAGAGAAGACTGCGTGGGGCTGGCCTGTGGCCTGTGGCCTTGACAGTCTAGGGGGTGGACACTCTTGCTAGTGCACATCAAAGGAGACAGCTGCACAGAACCTGGCTTCACGGACAAAACTAAAATGCAGTCCCTCTTCTCCCACTTTTCATCTGTGTAAAGTCACAAGAGACATTTCTGGGTAACAGGACGGGAAAGCTGAGAAGGTCAGGCGAGGGCGGGTTCTTAGCTCCTACAGGGGCTCTCCACTCTATGAAGAGGGCACTGAGGCCCAGAGAGGGCAGGAAGGTGCCCAAGGCCACACAGCAAGTAGGGGATGCAGACTAAGGCAGGAGTGAGGCATCTGTCTGTTTTCCTTGGGCAGCTTGGGTCTCCTCTGCCCCCTTACTCCTTTCCCCCACCACCGAAAAGGAAAATGTTTTTAGACCTGAGGCAAAAGAATGTGAAACTGAAACCTGAGCCTTGGGTCTTGGGAAAAGACTACAGAGAAGTCAGACACATTCTGGAGGAGCGAAGATCTGCTTACTTTGCAGATGGGAAATGCTCAGGGCTACCCAAGGCTTCCTTCTGCGCCCCCCTGACCTGGGAGGGCAGGCCGAGTAGGGGCCGGTGGGGACAGAGAAAGACCCCCAAAAGTGCTGGCTAAAGGGCCAGTCTGCTTCCAGGATCCACTGTGGGCAGAGGGAGGAGTGCTCCGCCTCTTTACTCCCTGTCTGCAAGCTTCTCAAGGCCCAAGCTGGCATTCCACTGCCCTTCCTGAGCCTGCTGCCAGGGCCCCTCCAGATCGGGGGGTTGGGGCGGGGGGAGCAGGGTTCCTTGCTGTCCCCCATTCATCCACAGCCACTCGTGCATCCTGCCGCAGCACGCCTCCTCAAGAAGGCCTCCCTTCAGCTCCAGCCCATGTCTGTCTTCTCCTTTTAAGAGCTTCTGCAATTGGGAAGGGCAGCAGCAGGCCAGGGTTTCTTTCGGTCTTGGGGTGTCAGGGACTCTGAGTGACCAGGAGTCGTGTAGGAATGTGTGTGTGCCCGTGTGTGTGAAGGAGGGAGATGCAGATGGAGAGAAAGGTAAATAGATGATAGAATGATAAGTAGATAGATGATAGAATGATAGATTATAGATCGATAGGCGACAGATTCAGGACAGGAGTATGGTTTTCTCTAAGCGCTGCCCATGCTGGGAAGAGGCCTAACCACAGACTGACATTTGAACATGTAACAAAATCCCCTCTGGGCCAAGAGCTGCGCTGCAGTCCTGGGAAACATGCGGGACTTCAGTTCCCCCTTGCTGACACCAAGCGGCTCTATCCACCATTCTGCCATGTTTGTCTTCAACCTCATCTGCCTCCACCCCTTCCTCTCTACTACTATTTCTACTTGCTGTTGGCGGGCACTGCCCTGGGAGACCCTGAGCCTTGAGGGTCTGGGCTGCCTATTCTATGCACCCTGAACATCCTTGACCTGATGCAGGGCCCATGGGCTCTGGGTCCAACAGGGAAAAAAGGATGCTGTGCGTGGGTATGAACTTAAACAAAACATAGAGATCATGGCACTTCCAGGCTTGATCCTTCGTGGCTCTGCTCTGCTCTAAGAATAACGCATGGCCTCTTCAACACGGCCTCTCAGCTTGCTTGGCACTGCTCCACCTGTTCCTCAGATTTGTCTCACTTCCCGACCTCCTTGCCCTGTGTTGTCAACATGTTGCCTTTACAGAGTTTTTTTGGAATATGTTCTTTCTCTCCTGCTTCAGGGCCTTTGCACATGCTGGTCCTTCTGCCAGACATGCCGTTTTCACCACCCCTTTCTTTTGCTTCATTAATTCCTACTCGTATTTCAGAGAGTGGTTCAAGCCTTCACCACCTCCTGAAAACTCCTTCCTTGATGCCTCAATCAGTTCAGCGGCCCCCATTCAAAGCTCTCCTACACCCTGTACTCTTTCTTCAGAGTGTTTGTAATAGCCCATCTTCATATATTCATGTATATAACCATTTGTTTAATGCCTGCTTATTCTAATAGCAATGTTAACTACCACCTGACTAATCATTGCTTCCATGCCAGACACGGCACAAAACTCTTTTTGTAAATGTTATTTCACCGAAGCCCCCAATGACCCTGTGAGGTAGTTATCATTTTCATTCCATTTTACAGATGAGGCAAAGGAGGCACGGAGTGGCCGAGTGACTTGCCTGAGGTCGCACGGCAAGTAAGCCGTAGGCGAATCAAGGTAATTTGGCCATTTTCACCACATACCCAACAGTCTTCAGCTCGCCGCTGGGCAGACATGACGGAGGTCTGACCACGTCTGTCTGCTCCTCCTCACATCCCTAGGACCTACTCAAGGCCCTGCCACTCTCAGCTATCCCCTAAAGGGAGGGAGGGACAGAGAGATAGGGGTGCCGCTGTTAGAAAGACATCCTTGGGCAGCCAGGCCCCTGGGAGCGGCCCCCACAGACCAC
The DNA here is from genome assembly GCF_008692635.1 of Crocuta crocuta. Classification (NCBI taxonomy): domain Eukaryota; kingdom Metazoa; phylum Chordata; class Mammalia; order Carnivora; family Hyaenidae; genus Crocuta; species Crocuta crocuta. The sequence goes on from NW_027532591.1 coordinate 620,656, forward strand.
ATCTTCCCTGCCTCTGGTTCCAGAATGGGGGAGAACGAGTGTGTAAAACCAGCAAGTATGCTTTTTCAAAATAGGACGGAAGGAGCTGGGGGAATCCAGATGTTGAGCCAGAGCAGGGCAAAAGCCCAAACTTCAGCCAGAGCCTCTGGATTGGGGGGCGGTGCTCAGAAATGGGACAGTCTGGAGGGTTTCAGCTCCAGGATTTATTTTCAAAGTCCGGTCCACTCCAGGTGCCTGCCACATCTCTGTGGGGACACACCAAAGTACAGAGAGAGGGGCTGCTGGCATTGTGGCTGGGAGCTCATCGTCTGCCCGCAGGGCCATGCCATCTCAGGCCGTGGCCACAGGCTGTGACGAGGGCCTTCCTGATGTCACCCTAATGTCTGCCTCTGGGAAGCCCCGTCTCCCACCGGAGGCAGTGAGCTGCTCCCGACACTGGCATCTGTGCTGGAGATGAGGGCCCACTCCCTTCACAGGATCCCTCCCGGTCGGCGGCACCCAGGCCTGAGCAGCCTGCGGCTAGCCCTGGGCGTCCGGGCCCCGGAGCAGGCCTGGGAGGTCAGCAAGCCTGGGAGGCTTCCCCCCCAGCTCCCTGGCCCCCCTTTGAAGGGGATCAGGTTCCCCCACAAACATAATTGAACGAAAATATGAGAGAGAAAAGGTCTTTGTTCTCCCATTTACAGCGTCAGAAAATATGTAACAAATTAGCCGTTTATGAGGTAAGAGAGCAGAGCCGCGCGCTGTGGCGGGGAGGCCCGGCAGCCGCACAAGGGGGCCTTTCAGCCTGTGGGGGCGGCCCGGCCCGGGGANGGCACTGCCTGGCACCGGCCGGCCAGACGCGGGCCCCATCTGACCCTCTGGCTTGCGCTGGGTGAAGCCTGGCAAATGGAAACACGGCGCCAACCGCTCCGTGACAAATACAGCCCCTGGAGGGGTCGGGCGGCCGGACAGTGGCAGCGGGCACGGGAGGCCTGACCTCCAAAGCCACCCCTGGCCACTTCCCTGGAGCGACCTTGAGTGATGTCCCCGCCTGCTGGGGACCTGCTTTCACAGGAGGGTGTTGTTCACGGTGATCTCTGGGCACACGCATCTCACCGCAGAAAGACCTCGATGGTTTCCCTCCTAATGTCCCTGAACCTTAGGCCCGGGGAGGTGGTTCTTGGCATTGCACAGGGCTTTTCTCTCAGTACCTTTGATTTTTCTTCCAGGGTTTGATCAAAACTAGCAGCTGGGGCGTTGCACAGAGGATGTCATTGGGGCCGAGGGGAAGGAGCGTATGTGGAACCAGGAAGGGAGTGTTTGGCTGAGCAGGAGGCAGCCCCCCTCAGCAGGGGGAGGGAAGAGCATTGCTGCTGCTTTTATTTGCTCCCTGGGCTGTCCAGAACAGCAAGGGGGTGGCACAGAGCAGGCCCAAAGAGGTTCTTTGAGCTGCCCAGCCTGGTGAATCTCCAAATTGGGGATTTAACGCCCCTGACGTTAAATCCCTCTGTAGTTCTGACGCCTGAGGACCTGACAGTTCCCCATGTGGCTTTCCCATTCTAGTGCTCGGCCTCCTACAATTGGGAATTTCTCATTCCGTGGTTACACTGTGTGTTCCTCAGCCTCTGCTTTCCTGACTTTTATGTCGCTGCCAGCGTTCAGGGCTGGAGTCCCCCCTCCCACAGGTCGGGGGCCCTGGGACTCTCCTCTGGGTCACACTGTCTGCACTCAAGCCTGCACTTTCCTCTCCCGTCGCACAGGGGCAGGAGGCTCCTGAAGGCCCCAGGCCTCGGAGAACGCATGCTGGTGAGATCATGGGCTCGTGCCAGTCTGGTGTAAGGAATCCCGGCAAAAAAGCGGGGTGCTGGGCTTCAGCATGAATATCCCGAGTGTTCCGTTTGCAGTCACAAACACATCGCTTTCCTGGATCTGATTTTATTTATTTTGATTGGATCTTAACGGCTCTTTACAAGGCTGAAATTGAAGCCGCCTGGGGTCCCCGGGAGACTTGCGAAAACTTCAACTGCACCCAGTTTAGCAGAGCAACTTGAAAGTCAATCAGCGGCGAGGGACAATTTGCCTCATTATTTCCAGCCCTGGAATCTGGCAGCAGATGGAATTCTGGGCCTGGTGTGGACGCGGTGCTGGGCAATCAACGCAGCAGGGCCTGTCGCCCCTGGGTGTGGCGTCCAGGCCAGGGCTGGAGGGACTGGCATTCCCTCTGAGGGCGGGCTGTGCCGGGAAGGATTTCCCGTTCCAGGGGAGCACGGGGGACAAGGGCCCCTCTGACCCCCAGTTCAAGGCTGCTGCTCCAGACCCATCTGAGCCCCTGTGTGGGCTGAGCTCCAGCTGGGCTCTGAGGAAGCAGAGGCGGAATCAGGCACAGTTGCTGCCCTCCAGGAAGCAGACCAGAGACACTGGGGTACGCTGTCCCAGGAGAGAGCCGAGGGGGTGCCCAGGAGGAACAGCTGTGCCTGACACTGTCTGCGTTAAGCCTCGCTCTCTCAATGGGGTCCACGCTGCTCCTGGGATTTAAGACGCTGACCCCTCCCCAGGCATTCCCATGGCCATGGACTCTGCTATACATATCTCCATTCACCACCTTCTAACACACAATGCTAGTTACTCTCTGATGGCGTCTCCTCCCGCTAGGAGGTAAGACACCCCGCGCGAGGGCTGGGGGTTTGTTTGGTTCATAAGCACCTCTCCAGCCCCAGCACACGAAATACACTCAGTAACTAGTATGCACGAATGACTGGATGAACGTAGTGGCATTTTATTACCAATAACCATTTCCAGGTCCTCCTGGGCAAGTCCAGTGACCCAGGGCCTCCAACTGTTCAGCCCGCAAGGTGCTGGGGCCTGGGGGGCTCACATACCACCAGGTCCAAGGTGCTGGGCAAACAAAGCTCAGGACAGGGCAGGGGCCTGCCCCAAATCACACAGCGCAGGAACACGTGCTCAGATAGACAGTAGTAGACAGCAGGCTGTACCCGTGGACCTGTCTGGTCCTGAGCCAGCCGGCGAGGTCCTGACCCACTCCAAGCTCACTGGGCACATGGCAGGACCCTCACCCCCACTCCCGCCCAGGGCAAGAGGACTGGGGGCTCTGGTGAGGCCCACAGTGCTGCAGTGGTGGGCCAGGTCGGGCCCACGTTGCTGGGCTGTCATTCCCACCTTGTTTCTCGCCCATCCTATCCTGCGGGTCCGGCTTCCTCCCCCCTCCCTAAGCAGAAATGACCACAAGTCAACAGTTGCATACTGAGAACTTTGTACACGCACACACATATAAAATCTCATTTCCTCCTCACTCAATCCTGCCACTGTGAATCTTTCAGCTTTAAAAACGATACAACTGGGGCTCAGGGAGGTGAAACACCTTGCCAAGGTCACGTGGGTAGCAGGTAGCATTGGGAGGCTTTCCTTTGCCCCAGGTCTTTGTGGCCCATCCTCCAGGTGTGTGCTGTGCCATGCTGTGCCAGGGTGGTGCCTGGGACTCCTTCCCCTCCCCCACTGCTCCCTCCTGCCTGAAGTCCCCCTGCTGGGCAGAGCCTCTCACCCTCAGAGCTAGCAGGGCCACAGTAAGAGAGGCGCCGGGGCGACGCTGTCCCACAACCATGCTAATTGCAGGCAGTAACAGCTGATCATGCTGTTCTGCATGAGGATCTGTGCTACAGAGTCTTGAACGGTGGACAGAGAATCACATTAGCAGTCAAAGCCTCTGGGTTCGAGTTACGGCAAATCAGTTCACCTCTCTGAATCTTCCATGTCCTTCTCTGAAAAATGGGTATGAGGCATCCCAGAGCCACTTGAGAGGTTATGGAGGATCCACANTCACGTGGGTAGCAGGTAGCGTTGGGAGGCTTTCCTTTGCCCCAGGTCTTTGTGGCCCATCCTCCAGGTGTGTGCTGTGCCATGCTGTGCCAGGGTGGTGCCTGGGACTCCTTCCCCTCCCCCACTGCTCCCTCCTGCCTGAAGTCCCCCTGCTGGGCAGAGCCTCTCACCCTCAGAGCTAGCAGGGCCACAGTAAGAGAGGCGCCGGGGCGACGCTGTCCCACAACCATGCTAATTGCAGGCAGTAACAGCTGATCATGCTGTTCTGCATGAGGATCTGTGCTACAGAGTCTTGAACGGTGGACAGAGAATCACATTAGCAGTCAAAGCCTCTGGGTTCGAGTTACGGCAAATCAGTTCACCTCTCTGAATCTTCCATGTCCTTCTCTGAAAAATGGGTATGAGGCATCCCAGAGCCACTTGAGAGGTTATGGAGGATCCACAGGGCCCTAGTTGGCTCCAGGGCTTGGCTTTGGAAGCAGGAGCAGGGACAGACTGGAAGGAACCCTCCTATCTCCCCAGGCCAAAAGCCACCCTGGCAATGGTCTGCCACGCAGGTGTGTGGGGCTGTGCCCACACCTCCACACCACAGTCAGTGCTTCTGAACAGCCTGCCACACACCTCCATCCTCCAGACCAGTCCGCCCTCTAGAAAGTACTTATCACATGGAACCGGGCCTTGCCTGCCTATCTCAGGCCAGCCTACTGGCCCCCAGAACTCATCTGTGCTCTGTGATCCCGGAGAGGCTGCAGAGCCTCAGGTGGGTCAGCCCTGCTCCAGGCAGACAGCGCCTCTCAGGACCTAGTTCTCGGGGCACCCGGGGGGCCCAGTTGGTGAGTGTCCGACTCCTGGTTTCAGCTCAAGTCATGATCCCAGGCTCTGCACCGAGCATGAAGCCTGCTTAAGACTCTCGGTCTCCCACCGCTCCTCTCCCATGCTTGCACGCTCTCTCTCTAAAATAAAAAAAAAAAAAAAAAAAAAAAAC
>NW_027532591.1:625574-834675 GCF_008692635.1 Crocuta crocuta
GGGCCCGGCAGCCTTTCCTCCTGTCCCTCCCCTCACTCTCTGTTTTCACAGGCCCGGGGGAGGGGAGCCAGCCTCCTGGGGGCAACACAGGCCAGCAAGCCCAGTCCCCACCAAGGCTGCAGAGGCGGCGCTGGAGGGGAGTCCTTCAGCGCTCAGGGTTATCAGCCCTCCCTCAACAGTCTGAAAATTCAACATCAGACTGCAGTGACCACCTACTGACACTCCCCTCATGCTCTCACTGATCCTCACAGCATCCTGTGGGTGGTTGGGTTGCCCTCCCCATTTCACAGATGAGAACACTGCGGTCTGGAGAAGTGCAGCAACGTGCCCAGGCACACTGCTCACTAGTAGGTGGAGGAAGTAGCACTGAAGCCCTGTCTGCCTGACTCCAAAGTGCAGGCCCTCTTCGCTCTGCTTCTGAAGCTTGCTGGGCATAGAGGACACAGGTGGGGAAGGGCTGTGGGACAGAGAGAGCCCTGAAATGAGCAGGCACAGCACAGGTGCAAAAGACAGGATGAATTACTGAGGGCGACGTTCAAGGCTCCCAGATCTTTTCCTGGTTTCTTTCCCTCTACTCTGCGTCATTGTTCCCAAGCCCCAGAACTGCCTGTGGAGTGGCTACTCATGGGCAGTTACCACAGCGGCACGTCGTAAACAATCTGCAAAAGGCACGGGGAGCTCAGCTCACATCACACAGAGCCAGACAGCGCGCCCACAGCATGCACACGGCTGCCCGCAGGAGGAGGCCAGCCCGGCCCTGGGTGTGCAACATCTTCATCTCAGCCACGGGCTCCCATGAGCAAGACGGATGGCCAGCCCAATTCTTTCCCTGGGGCATCCCAGGCTCAAAGAGAGGGGGTGACTCTTCCAAGGTCACAGGGAGGTTGTGGAAGGAGGGGGTGCAGCAGCAGGAAGAAAGGCTGACCTTGTTGGTAGTTCCCAAAGCACTTCCAAGCCTAAGCTCTCAGTAACTGACATGACAGCCGTATTGCAGACAGGGAAGGTGAGGCTCAGAGGAGGGGAGCCACAGTCTCTCACAAAGTCTGTCTTGGGAATGACCCTCCCACAGCAAGACTGACCACACTTCCTTGCTCCAAAGCCTACTGTGGCTCCCCACTGCCCCCTGACCCTCATGGCCTTTAGATCCCTCTCCCACTCACCCGTATTATGGTTCAGAAAAGTCACTAAGTACTCATGAGTCGCCCCAAGCATTCTCTTTCATGCCTCCCCACTTTTTGCTCGAGCTACTCCCTTTGCTGGAAGATTCTCCTGCTGTTCTTCCACCTGGCGGACACCCACCTGGATTGAGCACCCAGACTCTCACTTCAGGGAGCACTGTCAATCTTGTGGGAGGCACCCGCCCCTCAACTCCAGTAGAGGAATTCCTAAGGGCTCGGGGGACGCCAGGTGGGCGCCAAGTGGCAAGAGGCTGCTGAGTTATCAGAATGGAGCCTTTGAGGGAAGCCCCTCTCTGAGGCTGTAACAGCACGTGGGGACTGGGGCTGGGTCAGGAGCCTGGTTCGTGGTCTGCCTCTACCACTGCCTTCCTGGGTGGTGCTGGGCAAGTGTCCATCCCGCCAGGTCTTGGATTCCTTGCTTGTCTGATGGGGAGGCAACAGAAGGCTCTAGCAGCACAGAGGACTGGTCCATGTGCTCATCAGTGTGTGCTCTGTGCCTTCCAGATAGATGTGGGTTGATGATCCACCAGCAGATTCTCAGTGGGGTGTGAGGGTGTCAGATTTGCTGGGGGCTGGATGTATGGGTGTCAGATTTGCTGGGGGCTGGGTGGAAGGTCACATGTACTTTGAAAGTCAAACGGCCCATGTGGCTTGAAGTCGCCTGTGGTGGGCTCCATCTAGCACGGGGGCCAGGGCAGATGGGTGGGCTGGAGCTGAGCCCATGGACCTAACAGCGAGTGAAGGAGAAATACCTATATTTCTAGATGAAAGGGCATTTCCAATTTTACCATTTCTTTTGGTTGGGGGTTAACTCATGATATATAACTTATTTAATATAAAATATATTGAATTCATACCCAACGTACTTTACATATACAATTTATTTCAAAATATGTTATCTATTTTGAATAGGTAAAAGAGGGTCTGAGATGCTCATGTTGAGTTAAAAGGAAGAAGCCGTGGAGAGGCAGTGTCCTGGGTGACGGGATGCTTCTAGAAGACATTCTACAGAAGATGCTGTTCAGGAAGTATCTGGGGAGGGCCCCCGAGTCCCTTACATGCTAAGAGTCTTTGGGAAAGGAGGGGGGAAAGTTTGGGGCCTCATCACCCAAGCTCCATGCAAGACCAGGCAGGATGGGTGTGTGACTGCAGGGTAGGAAGGGGGAGGGCAAGTCAGGGGCCCCGGCCAGGGCTGCCCAGGGCCCACCCAGATTTGCTTGCCCCCTTTAACACCACCCATCCTAGCAGGCTCCCCAGAGCCAGGCTCTGGCATCTGAGAATTGGGAGGCATGTGATGGTGGAGGCAACCAGAGAAAGTTCCAGAAAAGGGAACACATTAGAAGGGCTGCTTGATTTGGAGCATCCACATGTGCACTGCGGCCAGACTCCCTGGGCTTGAATGCTTGTCTCCTCCTCTGTCTGTGTGGCCCGTGGCAAGTCCCTCAGCCTCTGCCCTGCATGTGTGACCCTTAAATGGCCAAGAAGTGTCAGTGTGGAGACGGCCGTGAGGCCCAGAAGGCCCAGAGCCCAAAAGAGGTGGTTTCCTGTCCTCAGATCCCTGAGGCCCCTGACTTGTCGTGGCGAGGCCCAGACCCCTCAGAGCCTGGAGAAAACAGACGGCAAACTGAGAAAGGGCCTTGTGGGGAAAAATTGTCCCAACAGCCACCAATCCATGCTCAGAGTAGGAGCTGAGGCCCTGGTGGGAGGGGGTGGGGTGGTCAACTGGCAACTCTTCAGACGGCAGTGAGGCCCCTCTTTTCTCAGTAGGAGGGATACATGACTGACTCAGGCTGGGGCATTACCGACCGCCACTTACAGGTGCCCCTGCAGGGCTCAGTCAGGAGAGCTGGGATGCTGGGGCTTAAGGAGCAGGGAGTCCCAGGAAGGTCAGACAGGCACTGTGGCCTCACACCAGGGACCCCAGGCTGTGCCTCAGTTTCCTCATGTTACCTTCCTCAAAGGCTTGCAAATAGGGCCACACGCAGCAGGTGCTCCAAGTGAAGATGTTCCCTCCTGTCTCGCAGGCTCAGTTCCTGCCCTCCAGGCCCCACCCACCTTGGGGTCCAAGGTGACGGCAATGGGGCAGTGCTTTCCCCCCTGCTGGCTGTTCCCTGGGATTCTGGAGTCTTGCAAACCTCCCTCCTTCCTCATAAACAGGCCTCTGAGGTGAAACTCCCCCACCAAGTCTGGCTGCACCAAGTCTCCACAGCAATGGAGGCCTGCCTGGTATGGGCGGGAGGGCTGGGGGGCGACGAGTGGCTGTGCCTACGTGTCCTCACCCTCCCTCTTCCCCTGAGCCAGGGCCCACTGTGCGTGGCCATGAGGTCAGCAGCTGCGGCAGCCTTTGAAGGGACATGTGGCCTCAGTTCACGGAAGAAATAATAAAGAAAACACTCAGCAAATAGTCCCCTTCTATGGCCAAGCTCATCGAGGTCAGAAGCGCAAGTCGCCTTCGTCAGCACCCCTCTCTAAGTGGCCCCTCACAGGATGCGGGCTCCCCACGGAGCTCTCCGTCCCCAGGCCTCCCCCGGGAGCTGCCTGCGGTCTTTCCTATCCTAGATGGGCTGAATTTAAACCAATGACAAAGTGAGTCTCGACATTGAGGACCTCCATCCTAGAAAGTGGGGATCTTAAAAGATTCGGGAACTGCAGCTGCTCACTTTACACGTGCGGCCGACAGTGGTGTCACCACAGGCAGGCATCAGGGCAGGGCCACACCTGACCCCTTTGTCACTGGTCCTTCCGCTACAACAGGCTGCGTCCTCCTCGGCACACTATAAACAGGACAGCAGGGCTGGTGGGGACTGTGGTCAGAAGACGACACTCTCATCTGATGCCTGATAAGGAGAGGGTCATCTCAACGCTGAGGCCTGGAGAGGACAAGGACCAGGCCATGGTGACCCAGAGAAGTCGTGTGCCAGCCTTGTTCCTTGGGCTTGGACATCAGGAGGGGCTCAGCCTTGGCTTTTCAAATTTTCATAAGAAGCTAATTTTAAATATCCCAGGGGGCAAGACCCAAGGAATGTGCTGGGTTCTCAGACCTTGGAGGCTGTCCATAGGGCCCTATTTGGCCTGGAGAGGAAGCCTGTGGCCTGTTCCTGCAGAAGCCCTGAAGTCACTCACACCCTCCCCACTGGAAGGGTCCAGTGGGGTGGGGCGGGAGGGGCCAGAGGCACTCAGGAGCTGCTGCTTGAGGAACAGGGGCTGAGGCTCTGCTCTGATGCTGCAGGGACTCACAGTGGAAAGCTAGCATGTCACTCCTCTATGACTCGGTTTCCTCAGCAGTCACATAGGGCTCATGACCCAAATCCACCTGCAGGAGCAGCTGCCCTGGCCCTGAGGGCAGCTTGGACCCCACGTCCTGGTCCCGCACTGGGTCCCCAAGCCTACCTCCCAACTCCTCCACCTACCTCTCCTCTTTGCCCCCGCTCCCCTGTTCAGGCCGTCTCTCTGGTCTTCCCTCCCTTATCCCTGTCCCCTTCACTTCATTCGCCATCAATCCTAAGGTCCAAGTCAGAACCGGGCACCCATGGCACCTTCAGCGGATGTCCCGTGGACAAATTCACATACAGCACTTAAAACACTCCTCAAAAACCAGCAACAGCCACAGGTCCTTTGTCGCACCCTGTCATTCTTAGGAGCAAAGTCGAACGTCATAGAGTGTCAGGGCCCCTGGCCTCTCCCTCCTCGTCTCTCATCACAGCTGACCCCCTGGTTATGCCTCAGTTGTTCTTCCAAAACATCTCTGGCCTCCGGGCCTCGAACTTGCTTCTCTCTTCCATTGCCTCTGCCTAGCTTCTGTCCACCCTTAAAATCCCAGCTGAGTGTCACTCCTGAGGCCCCTTCCTGCCTGGCCAAGAGTCCTCTTGTGGTCTGGACACTCTGACTGGTCTTTCTGGGTCTCACTGCCCTGCTCTGGGATGGCCCTCCCACTGGAGGGGACCTCCCCGAGAGCGGCAGTGTGACACCCACATTCGCTCCTGGCCTTGTTCCCAGCCCCAAGGATGCCCTCAACACGCCTCAGGTGAAGACACGAAAGCCAGCTCACCTGCAATGACATCAAACCCTAGATCCTGGGTAGGCGATCAGGACAGAGGGAGCTCGGGGGGTTCGTACACACAGGGCACATGCTCTGCTACTGAGAAATGAACAACTTACACACTGGCTTCAATGAGAAAACCCTCCAGGCTGGGAACCAGATGAGGCTGGGTTCTAGACCTAGCTCTGCCTCAAAGCTAAATCCCCTCCTTTCTCTAGGGCCTCAGTTTCCCCCTCAACATAAAGGACATGACCCCACTTTGCACATCTTTGAGGATCAGACAAGATAAGGTGGTGAAAGGGGCTTTGACGAGTACAAAGCTCCAGCTAGACGTATAGGATGACGGATATTATTCAGGCACAAAGAGAGGTTTCTCCAAGGCCTTATCTCTTCTTTATTTTCTTTCAAGGAAATGGCTCAGACCAGCCCGCCTGCATTATTGTTGGCACTGTGCGCCAGGGAGAGAGGGAGGCAGGGAGGGAGAAGGAATCTTTAAGAGAGACTCTCTGGGGGACACTAATATTTTTAATAGTTTGTGGGTTATGAAGCAAATCTCTGTTCTCCGTATTATATATCTCGGCCGAGCCTGAAGAATGTTTCCAGAGTCTTTAATGAAACTGAAGCAGTAACCCAGCAGAGAGAGAGAAAGGCAGAAAGAGGAGATTTATTTGCAGAGATGTTTGCTCAGAGAGAGGAGAAAGCGGCTAGAGGCAGGGGGCCGGCTCAGCCACATGCCCCCGGCCATCGAGTGCCCGGATCCTGGCCTTGGTGGAGGCCAGGCCACCTGTCCTCACCTTTGAAGAGCACAGGCTGCGACTGTGCACATGGCCTCCTCTCCCCATGGCTGGTGAGGGGAGGGGGGGCTGTCTTTTCCCCTCTGATGTCTGGAGAGGAGGGTGAACTCACCAGCAGTTGGGGGGGGATTGGCTTTTACAGCACATAAGAGAGCCGGCTGCAGCCCAGAGCCTTGGTGGGAGAGCGGAATTATTAATAGGTCCTACTGAGGCCTCGGGAAAAATGCAGGACTGCGTGGAGTTTAAAAGGTCAGCGTGAATAACAAAAACAGACTTTCTGGGGAGTCAGAATGAATTTAAAATACACTCCGAGGGGCCGGGGGGCTTCTTGGCTATGGCCGGTGCAGCGTGACCGTCTTTGTGTGTTCACGGGTGTGTGCGCACACTTCTGGGCTCTGGGGACATTTGACGGCTCCCAGGGAGCAGGTGCGGATCTCGGCCTCACAGGGGGTGTGCTCTGGGCCACTTCTGAGCGTCGGGAATGGCAGCTTGTGGCGGACTGCCATGGGGGGCAGTCACTCCCCTCTCTATAAACCCAGGAGACGGGCTTAGCTGGCCCTCAGAATATTTCCTACGTCGACAGTCAGAGTGCTGGAGGACGGAGAGAGCCTGGCTCCGGCACTACACAGAGCTGGGTTTAATCCTTTGCTGGTCAGGTAACCAGGAAGGTGACTGAGCAAGTCGGGCGCTTCCCCGGGGCCTCCATGTCTAGTTCCCAGCCTGCAGGTTGCTGCGAGGATGAAGTGAGCAGGGTCTGAAACAAGGTCTGGCTCCTTTTCCTCAAGCCAGGTCTCTTTGGAGGCTGCCGTCAGGCATCCTTTACCTGCATTCTAGAAGGTGTCCTTCATCCTATTAGACCATTATTTATTGAATACCTACTATGTGCCAAATGCTGTTCTAGGCATCAGGATACAGTAAAAAAAAAATTCCTGCCTTCTGCAGCTCACGTTTTATAGGTGTCTCCTGTCCTGGGGTGGAGTGAGTCAGACCCTTACAGGAGAGTCTGGAGGTGGATGCAGTGAGGGGGAGCCCCGGTCTTGGGACCAGTCACACCCACACTTACTGTGACCACAGAAGAGGCACGACATGCCTCAGAATCTTGCTTTCCTAACCTGCAAAATGGGGACAACAACAGCAGGCCTCGTTGGGGGGTGATCTTAATATGCACGACGCTTAATAAATACCTGTTAGTGACTGAGAGGTGTGAGAACATTTGTAAACCGTAAAGGGCTATAAATCCTTCCTTCCCTCTCCCCCTTTCATAGTCTTCTGAGCGTATATTAAGCCCGTGTGTTAACACGTTGTGGTAAGGCTATCAGGAAACTCTAGCAAGTCCCGAGAACCTTATTGTGGAGACCAATGTTACTTGAGCACCTGTTGTATATAAGCCCTGGTGCTGGGTGCTGGGGACATGGAGATGAATCTGGGAGGTTGTCACCCTTGTTGTAGTTAGTGTGGCTGGGGAGACACGCCTGCAAACAGGAGCTAGGTGGGCTTAGTTGTAAGGGACAGAGGGAGGCATAGAGCTCCTGGGAGCCCAGAGCGCCGTCTAACCCTGCTCTGAGGAGCTGGGACGACTTTGTGACTCCTTGAAAAAATGACCCCCACCCAGCTGTCACAGTCCTGGGCTCCGACTTTCAAAGGCTTCTTACAGACCCTCCCCCTTATTTTACAGGTTCAGAAATTAGGACCATATAAATCGTATTCCTAGGGCATACATATGGAAAGTGGCAGAACCCACCAGGTGTGACTTCCAGGCTAGTAACCCTTTGGAACTTTCGTTTCAGGAAATCAGAATTTATTAAATACAGATGACTGGACAAGGCAATAATTTAGTGATGACGGTGGAATTCCAGGCACTGTGGGAGATGGTGGCAGAGAGGCTCTGAGATGGGGAGTCCTGATCTGAGACTAGATTTACCTGGTCCTGAGCCCAGGTCATTGGGGAAAGGAAACGTCACCAACCAGCAGAGGATGGTGCTAGGTTTTAAGATAAAGGCTTAGGTCCTACTGGCTGAGTAGGTCAAAAGGTGCAGCCTAGAAAAGAGGTTGAAATTTTAAAACTAAAACCAGGTCTCCCGAGGGAGCAGCGGCGTTTGGTTGAGACCCTAGTCAGAGGCCTAGTCTGCGAATGACCACTTGTGTAGGAGATTGTCAGGCGACGGAAGATGCTGGGGCGAGGGAAGGCACGTTTCCTCTCGGCAGTCAGGGCAGCCTACATCTCACCTATCCAGTAGCGCTCACCTATACCTCAGTCTACCCTGATCATACCCCTCAGGATTCCTACGCCCTTTATCATAGCCATGCCTCTCGACACTCAGCAGACCCTCAGGAGATCGCCTTCCATGTTCTCCGCGGAACATGCCCATGTATCCTGCCTCCAGGCCCAAGTGCACAGAGCTGAACAGCAGTGAACCATTTGGTGAAGTAAAAACCTCCAAAAAAATTCTCTCTTCTATAAAAGCAATAAGAACACTTGAAACACACATCAGAATCAACTTTTTCAAAACTCTGGAGGTTAATCAAAGTCTTGCAACAATCCAGGGAGCATTTATTCAAGAAAAAAACAACTGGATTTCAGTAAAAATTGTAATGTCAGTGGCATTTTACCTTGTCCTATTCTCATCCCCTACACTCCTCCGTGGTAGCCTTGAAAACCAACACCTGTGATCACAGTGAAAATCAGCAGCCCAGCAGCCACTGGAGGGTATGAAACCATGTCAGAGTTCCATTAGAGCCTCATTCCTAGACAACGGTCACCCTAGGACCTGCCTGGTGATTCCCTGGAAAGCCCCCCTCTCAAAGCTGCCTCTGTGTATTTGATCTGACTTGGAGATTGCCTGGTGCTAACAGATCTCTCCTCAGGGGTATTTGCTGAAAACAATCAGAGGCAATAGTTTAGCATCCAAGCAGTCTGAGGCAGTGGGTAACAGCGCAAACGAGCTCATTAGCTGACCATTAAGCTCACTGAGCAGAACCTTCCGGTGGCTACACATGACAAAGCATATGCACTTTAAACAGTTGGTTTAAAAACTTAAAAAAATATATATTATTTGCTTTTGAGAAACAGAGAGAGCATGAGCAGGGGAGGGGCAGAGAAAGACACAGAATTGGAAGACAGGCTTCAGGCTCCATGCCGTCAGCACAGAGCCCAATGTGGGACTTAAATCCATGAACTGTGAGATCATGAGCTGAGCAGAAGTCAGAGGCTTAACCACCTGAGTCACCCAGATGCCCCAAAATTGGTTTAGAAAAGCCACCAAGCAAACAGTAATAATGCCAAACAGCAACAATACACCTTGAAGAGGCAGGAGAACCTGATTTCCAGAGTTATATTATGTTATTTTAAATGCCCAGTTTGCAACGAAAAATGATAAGACATGCATAGAAATAAGCAACCATGGCCCATAAACAGGGAGAAAAGCAGTCAATAGAAAGTGGCTCTGAGGGAGTCCAGAAGTTACATTTATTAGACAAAGACTTTGAATCTGCTATTTTATATATATCCAAAGAATTAGAGATCATGTCTAAAGAACCAAAGTATGGGCATGATGTCTCATTAAATACAGACTATCAATAGAGAGACTGAAATTATTTAAAAAAAAAAAAAGAAAAAAAACTATCACATCTTATATAGTTGAAGAGTTCAATAAATGAAATGAAAAATTCACCAGAATGGCTCAATAGTAGATCTGGGCAGGGAGAAGGGGGCATCTGCAAGCTTAAAGATAGGTCAACTGAGATTAGACAGCCTGAGGAACATAAAGAAAAAAGAATAAAGACAAATGAATAGAGACTGTGGGACACCATCAAATGTAACAATATATGCATAATGGGAGTTCCATACAAGAGAAGACAGAGAAAGGGGCAGAAAAAACATTAAAGAAATAATAGCTGGAAACTTCCCAAGCCTGATGAAAAGCATTAATCTATACATCCAAGAAGCTCCATGAATTCTAAGTAGAATCAATTTAACAAGATTCACACCTACCCATATCCTAATCAAGCTGCTGAAAGCCAAAGATAGAGAGCCTTGAAGGCAGCATGAGAGAAATGACTCATCATATTTCTGAATAAGATTAAGAGCTGATTTCTTATCAGAAATCAAGGAGGCCAGAAGGCAGTTGGATGACATAATCAATGTACTAAAAGAAAAGAAATGTCAATGAATTCTATATCCAGCAAAACTATCCTTCAAATTTGAAGAAATTAGATCATTCTTAGCTAAACAAAAACAAAAAGAATTTGTTGCCAGCAGACCTGCCCTACAAGAAATACTAAGGGTGGTCTTTCAGGCTGAAAGGACACCAGACAGTAACTTGAATCCATATGAAGAAATCAAGAGCGACAATAAAGGTGACCTATAGGTAAATGTAAAAGACGGTATAAATGTTTTTTTTGTTTGTAACTCTTTTTTTCTATTATCTGACTTCAAAGGCAACTTCATAAAGCAACAATTATCAATCTGTTTTGGTGGGCTAAAGGATATCATTTGTAAGACAATAACAGCACAAAGGAGGGAGAGGAGAGAAAGAAGCTATATAGGAACAAAGTTTTATATGCTATTGTACTTAAGTTGATATTAATCTGAACTAGATTGTTATACGTTAAAATATTAATTATAATCCCCAGGGAAACCACTGAGAAAATAACTCACAATGCAAGTAGTTCCAGACCAGCTTCACATGGCAGAACTGTCACTTCATCCCTAGATGACCTTGGCCAAGCTACTTCTCATCTTGAGTCTTGGCTTTCTCATTAGTCAAATGGGTATAATTAACCCACAGGTTTACCCATCTCCCTGATAAGGAAATTAATGTGCTGTGCATGTTGGAGGGAACAGAAGCCACACTGGAAATGTGGTCGTGAGTCTTACTCCTCAGCCTTCTTATGTGTGAGTTTGGGCAAGTTATTCAACTTCTCAGAACCTCAGTTTCTTCTGTGCAATAGTCAAACAACACTTTTTTGGAATTAAATGGGGCCATATGCGTTGTCCCTATTCATCAGAGTGCCTGACATACAGTAAGTATCCAGTAAATGTTGGTGATTATTCTGAACTATGAGCAACCCAAGGGCAGAGATCTCCCTTTAAACATTTCTGGGTGCCCGGGGGTTAGTATAGAGTAGCTGTCCAGCAGATGGAGCGTTTGTTAAACTGAACTGGTTTGCTATCTCTTTTGTCATCCAGATGGAAGGCTGAGATCTTGTGAAAGTTCACACCACAGGGAGAGGCCTGGGGTTCAGGAGGCCAGGACTGGAATTAGAGAAAAAGTTGCTGGTGGGATCCATCTCTGTCCCCTGCTGGGATCTGGGAGTCCATGGCCAGGCCCCACAGTACAGTGGACTCCTTAGCAGGAAATGTCATAACCTCGGCACCAAGACGGGCAGGATTTGCGTTTTTCCCACATTAGGACATCTTGCTAAGAATGGGTTCTTGGCCCTGAAAGATGTTTGGGATTCAAGGGTGACCGGGCCAGTTTAAAACGTCTTAAAGGGACCACCACCGCCTTCTTCAGCCCTGTACCACCCACCTGCCCTCCACAGCCAACCTTCCTGATGGTCTCCACTCCCCTCTTCCCCTGTCCTGCCCAGGCCACTGTGTCTTCCTCCCCTGTCACTGCTCTTGTACAGGTTCCCAAGAGCCTCCTTGTGATGGAAGCCAAGCCCCCAGCCTTGGACCCCCTCCTGGTTGACTGTATCACCTGGGCCATGAGGTCTCTGCAGGGCCTGGAGCGGAGCTAACTGGGCTCCTGGAGAACACACCTCCCATGGCTGGAGAGCCCTTCTGAGAGGTCCAAGACTCAGACTGCGGGCCAGTGAGTAGGGGGGTAGGACTCCCATTGCTCACTGTGAGCCAGGCCCTTCCAGGCTCTTTCCAGGGGGTTCCCAATTTAATACGCAGAGCAGCCCTATGAGGTAGATACTATTACCACCCCTAATTCATCCTGTGAGGAAACTGAGGCAGAGAGAAATTAAATAGTGTGCTCAAGTCCCAGAATGCAAGTCGAGCCAGGACTGGCATTCACGCAGGGTGGGGGTGAAGATCATGTTCTTAACCAGAACCCACTTGGCCTCTCAAGGTGGGACATGTGCTTTGGAGGGCAGCAGAGCCCCAGCCTTTGCTTTTAGGACTAATTCCCAATTTGGGGTTAAATTTCAGGAAAGCAATCAGCTTCAATGAAAGCAACACCAGGAGAAAGCAGCATGAGAGAGGAGAGGGTGCAGTTTGTTTGCAATCAGATTTGGCCTTTATCTTCCCATCCCACCCTGCTGGGGACATTGGCCTCACTTATCAGACTCCCATGGCTGGATTCTGAGCCAGGGAAACCTTCCTAGAAGTCATTGACCCAGGGAACTGGAGACATTCTAGCAAGAAAGAGTGTCAATTGTCTTGCTTGGGTGATGGGACATGTGTGAGGCAGGCTGAGGCCTTTCAGGGAAGCTCACCAAGGAGGGGTGAGCACTCTATCTCCGGAGGGGGCGGTGGAGTTTGTGACCCTAAGCAGTGGGGTCACAGACCATCTCTGGGGTTCCTGCTGGCTCTCTGAGGCACTGGGTACCTGCAGCTCGCTAGGTGACCTTGGGGATTCCATTCATCTCTCTAGACCTCCTGTGTCCTGCTCCTGCCCTGAACGATGCTTTGTAGGGTCAGTTAGGGTCACAGCTGACAGGTTTAGATACTCACCCCCAAGTTATCCCCTGGGGAAGACTAAATCCCTTCAGTGGCACTACTAAAGAGACGCAGCGTAAACCACAAGCCACCAGCACTGGCAGGAACTTGGCCATCAGCTGGTGCAACCAGATGGGAACAGAGGACAAGGGACTGACAGAGGGCCAGGCAGCAGGTTCAGAGCATCAGGGCCCTGACCAAGTGTGCAGGAAGGTGACACAGGAATAAGTGTTGCAGGAAGGGCGTCAAGACTAACCCCCAAATACTCCCCAAAAGAAACAGGGACGGCAAGCCAGGGGCTAGAGCTGGAAGTGCAGGCGGCCTGAGGTCTGGCACGTTTCCGCCAGCCCTTCATACTCTCTCATGTGTGTGTGTGTGTGTGGGGGGGTGCAGGGCGCACACATGGTCAGGCCTGCTTTGCCCTCTACCATGAGGAGGCCACTCTGAGCCTCGGGCCCTGCAGAGCGGGGGCCAGACCAGATCATGGCTGCCAAGCATTCTCATGACAGGACGTGCCACACGATGTGGTAGGTGTTACCCGAGAGGCCCCAGCCCCACCACAGACTCCACTCTCAGAGAAGACCCTGCAGCCTAAAGGGCAGGGCTCCAGCGGACACAGCCGTGACTGAGTGCGTGGGCGGGCAGGGGACGCTCAGGATCGGCCCTACTCAGGACCACCCTCCTCACATGCTAGGAGTCTGGTTTCTCCTGTAGTCCTGTCCCCTTGTTCTCTACCACAAACTCATGTGTGCACACACATTCACACTCGTGTGTGTACACACTCATGCATGTACGCACACTCACACCCATTCACGCACACACATTAACACTCATGCCTGCACACACTTACACTCATGCCTGCGCACACACTCACATTCATGTGTGCATGCACACACATGTGCATACATATAACATGCATGCACACGCACTCACGCTCGTGCCTGCACACGCACTCGTGCGTGCACACTTACACTCGTGCGTGTGCACACACTAACACTCGTGTTGCACAATCACACTCATGCATGCGGGCGTGCACACCCTGTACACACGCACCAGCACATTCACACATACAGTGCGCGTGCGCATGCTCATGCTCACACACACACACACACACACACACACACACACACACACACAGGCACTTGCTCATCCGGCGGCCTCCTAGCCAGGCCAGGCAGGCCTCTCATGCACCTCTGGATGCCGTGGCCTCTCTTTCCCAAGCGGACAGCCCCTGCCCCCAGACCGCACTGTCCACCTGGCCTGGCCTGTTGACCTGCTTGCTGGATCCCTAAGGCCCATGCTCTGGCCTGCCGCCGGAGAGGACTTTATCCCGTGCAAATCACTCCTCAGAGGGGAAGGGAAGAGGGAGGAACTAAGGGCTTCAAACCCACTGGGTCTGGAACAGCCTCAGCTTCCACGTGAAGTGCCCAGTAACCCGTCAATGCTGGCCACGCCCCCGGCCACACTGCTACAGCTGCCAGCCATCCGACATCTTTTGCGGTGGAGTCGGAGGACCAGGTGCCTGCATCTGCTGCACCCTGACCTCTCTGGGACTGCGAGCTGGGAGGCGGAGGCCCCTTCTCCCCGCCCCGGTGAAGGCGAGGATGCTGAGCCAATCAGCATTAGTGCAGCGGGCCGCGCAGCGTCCGGCCCTCCAGCAGAAGCCATGCTTGTTGCCATCACTGTCTTCTGGCTCCTGTAAGTCCCGGTGGATGAGGGCATCCTCCCCAAACTGTGAGTTCCTGGAGGGATTTATCTCATTGAATTCCATTCCGGGTCCTGGGGTACAATCGAGGACCTGGCCGGAGCCTGTGTTTGCTGAGAATCTTGTTTGACTCTCTGTCCACTGGTAAGAGTCCAAAGGGCCAAAGAGAGACCAGAGGGCAGGGTTGGCAAGTCCATTTCACAGATGAGTAAAGTGAGGCTCGGAGCTATTTTAGGATGGGCATGTGCTTTCCATGGCAGTGACTCCTTATGGGGAGAGGCTGCTTTGTCTATCTGTGGGCGCATATCCATGTTGGGAATGAGCAAGTTGAGCAGGCCCGGGCTGGGGCTGTCCTTTTCAGAAGCAGAGACTAGCCTCTGGCAGCTTCAGGAACATGTTCGGGGTCACACTAGTCAGGCCGGTAAGTGGCAGAGAGCCATGATTCAAACCCAGGTACCCTGAGTCTCACATGTTTTCTCTGTGCAGACAGAACCCACAGCCCAGCTCCTCGGCCCCCCCTGAAGCAAAGCAGAGACTCTAGCAGGCCCCAGATTTGGTCGCCAACACCCCCCGGAGCACTCATGTCTGAAACACAATTGGGCAGACCCTCTGGGATTAATTAATTACAGGCCTATCTCCGGGGTGGCCTGGTCAGCTATCGAGGCTGCTGCATACCTGTTGATTGCATAATCCATAAATATATTTGACATCTCTAATTGGAATCAGGCCCCCCAGGCCCTGCCCACAGTTGACTTACGAGCTCCAAACTCCCTGTTGGCAGTCCTGAGCTTCTGCCTGCATCGGGGCCCCACGAGGAGGAATCAACTTGGGGCTCAATGTCACTTCTCTGGGATTAGGAAGCAGAGAACAAGATCAGTGTTCCACTGTAGGAATGGGGGGTCTCCCTCTGGCTCTGGTGCTCTGGACCGTCTCCTAATCCCATCTTCTCAAATCCAGAAAACCTTCCCAGGCCTTCCGATCCCTGCGCTGCCAGAGCCACATGACTGCGGAACAACCATGTTGGGGCTGACGTGCGGGCTTCTGGGGTTCTTTCTTGCTGGACTCCCACGGCAATCTGGCTCACCTGTCTCATCGCCCCAGGTAGGGCCAGCCCCACACACGCAAGCCAGATGCTGTGGCAACAAGATAAGCGCCTCCCCCCCCGCCCCCCATCTGAGTGGACACTGCAGGAGCACCCAGGCTAGAGTCTGAATCCCAGAACTGTTCCCTACCTGGTGGGTGACTTTGCACAAGTCACATAAGCCACCAGGTCTCCGTGCACTCACTCATTCCCTCCCCCACACAGTCTCTGGGATGGACTGTTCCTTGCCAGGACCCGAGAGGCGCTGTGCAGGGATGCAGGGGGGCTGTGTCTGCCTCGGGGCACCCTGTCTAGGGGGGTCCACAGCCCAGGGGGAAAAGTGGGCAGAGGGGCCGCGGGATGCACAGGCCAGGGGGCAATTACCCCAGCTCGGGGAAGGGTAAGGACAGGGGAGAGGTGCCCCAGAGCCAAGGACCCAAGCTGAGCGGGTCTTTCCAGACAGATCCGGCAGGGCCTACCCTACTTTCTCTTCTGCCTTGTTATCGCGATAACAAAGTGGGTGTTGTGAACATTTAAACAGAAAGCTTGTAGAAAGTCCTTGGTACAGTGCAGCGATTTGACACTGGGTTCCCTTTTTAAGCCTCTTCGCTCTAGGCTCAGATGGAAAATGATGACATTGGGCACACTGGGAGGAAAGGCAGGAGCGATGTTACCCCTGACCTTGGGCAACCCCCCGAGGCTCAGGGCTCATAGTCTGGCTCACCTGTCAGGAAGCTCGGTCTCCCGGCATCATACAACCTCAGGCTGCCTCTAAAAGTTGACCACCCTTCACAAAGCAATCCTCAACCTCCTGCTTTGCCTCCTCACTTTGCCTGGTCCCTGACTGGGGCTGTGCCCTCCAGAGGGAGGGGACTGGCCGTACCAATGTTTTCCCTTCCTCCTTCAGCACCAGGCCTTGGTGAAGTTTCCAAGACCAGACTCTTGCAAAAGAATAAAAAGCACATTCTGTGACAGGACCCAGCAACCAGATTTGGCTAGATTTGCCTCCCACCGTGGCTACATGCTAGCTGTGCCAACCCAGGCAAGCGGTTTACTTCCCTGACCTCCATTTTCTTCCTCTGCAACCCTTACTAAATGGTTAAGGGGATGATTCATTCATATGCATGTGTCTAGTCCATTCAGAAATTGTTTTAGATTCCAAGGATACAGCAGTAAACAAAACAAACTCTCTGACATGTTGAGATTATGTTCTAGCGGAACAGACAGGAATTGACAAGTAAACATATTTGTACCCTGGGTGGTGATCACCACTACAGAGAAGCATGAGGCAGGGTAAGGGAGATCAGGAGGGTGTGGGCAGGGTGTCATTTTATGTAGTGTAGTCAGGGAAGGCTTCCCTGAAAAGGGGACACGAGCATAGATCTGAAGGTGGCTCGAGAGCAGCCACGGCGGGCACCTGGAGAACAAGGTCACCAACGGGAGGAAGGAACACAGCTGGCATGGCTGAAGAATAGCCAGGGGGCCAGTGTGTGCGAGAGGGGTCGGGGAGGAGAAGGCACCGGATGAGGTGGGCATGGTAATAGGGTGGGGATGGGGAGTGATTACAGGCCATCATGAGGGCACTGGCCTTTCCCCACAGTGAGGAGGAAGCCATGGACGATTTTAAGCCAGGGCTGGTAAGATCTGACTTGCCTTTTAATTCTTTTTTAACGTTTATTCATTTTTTGAGAGATAGCGAGAGAGCGCGTGTGCACGTGAGCAGGAGAGGGGCAGAGAGAGAGGGGGATAGAGAATACTAAGTGAACTTTGTGCTGACAGCAGCAAGCCCCATGCAGGGCTCGAACTCACGAACCATGAGGTCATAACCTGAGCCGAAGTCGGACATTTAACCAACGGAGACATCCAGGTGCCCCCTGACTTGCCTCTTAGAAGCAGACTCTGACTGCTGTGTGGAGAATAGAATGCAAAGGGTCGAAGGCAGAAGGAGGGAGTGTGGGGGCACCCCTGTGACAGTGGGCTGGGGGGGTGGGTTTGGGGCCGGGGAGGCAGAGGAGAGACGGTGCCCCTCTGGGTCCCCCATGGAGGTAGAGCCAGTAAGACGTGCTGGCCAATTGGGTTTCGGGTATGAGGGGAAGAGAGGAGCTGGGAGTGAGGCCAGTTGCTGGGGCCCAAGCAGCTATCGGACGGAGGTCCCATCTGCTGAGTGAGAGAAGAACGTGGGATTCGGGGGGTAGGGAAGACTCGGGGTTTGGTTTGGGCTTCGCTAATTTTGAGGCGCCTGCTGGACAAGCAGCTGGAGTTGTCAAGACACAACTGAACACGATGGGCCGGGTCCAGGAGGGAAGTCCAGGGCGGGGGCAGATCTCCGGGAGAGGCCTCTGACGACGAGTGAGGAGGGAGAAGGGAGAGGTCTGAGGATGGAGCCCCACAGCTCTCGGGGCTTTGGGGTCAGGGACCCAAGGAGGAGCCAGCCGGGCAGCTGTGAAGGAGCGGCCAGTCAGGCAGGAGGCAGAGACAGCGTGGCCTGAAATCCTTGTAGACGTTTTTTCGAGAAGAAATGACCAACTTAGTCAAAAGCTGCTGAAGATTAGAGACCCTTGTAGGAGAAGACAGATGAGGTGTGCGTGGGGCCTGAGACGCAGAGGGAAGGCAACACAGGATCATTTACCTCCCTCTCCTGAGATGCTCACTCTGAACGGGTCTCTTTGGAAATGGAATGGCCAGCGCTGTTGAGTCTCTCGGATGGGCTCCCAGCCCCAGGCCCATAGCCTGTGGAAGAAAGCCCCGATAGAAGCCAACTTCAGCCCGCTGCTGGAATGCCTTTGAACCCCTCAGCGAAAAGCGGGAGCTCGGAAGCAGGTAATTTTAGCCAAGTGCACTGTGTTTGCTTAGAGTTTGGGTGCAGCAGCCAGTTAATTACACAGGTAAATCATGTCGCCGTCCCTGCAGCCGCAGTGCAATAACACTGTGCTGACCACACTTTTAAGGGTGATATAAGCCTCTGAGTGCAAGCTAAGAGGTTTTATAGGCTACCCTTTGAATGGGCCTCTTTCTCCCAGAGCCCACAGGGGTTGTGTGCACCCACGCCTGCTCAGTGGTGGGGCAGGAGGGTGGCTCTTTTCTTAGACAAGGTCCAGATGACTTGGGACGGGCCCAGGGCTGGCTGGTGGCCCCGGCAGGAGGTGGGAGAAGTCCATCTTCTGTATCTGTGCTATATCATCGCGACGTGTCTCTCCCACTGCCCAGATGCTGTCCAACCTTCCAACTCAGACCCATGTCAGCACCACAGACATTGACGGGGGGCCTGGCCCTGTGCTGAGCACTTAGAACCTGGGTGTGCCGAGGTCCGTCCCTGCCCTCCAGCCAGATGTAAAAGATAGGCCGAAGTCGGCTCCTAGGGTGTGGCAGAATGAACTTAGTACTTCATGAGGCTGAAGCGTAATGCAACGTGAGCGCCAAGGAGGGGATGATGGATTTTGGAACATCTGTTCCTACCATGCCTACAAGGATAAGATTTCAGCAGGCAGGATTCAGGGATAAAGGAATTCCAGGTGGTAGAAGCAGCATAAGCAAAGGCCCCGGGACCGGAGTGTCTTCTACCCTGAGACACTCACAGAAGTTTGGGCCTCTTGACTCAAACACTCAGAACCAAAGATTCCCAGGTTGCTGAGTCACAGACAGATGAGACCCTCAAATGCAAGAATTTCAGCTCTTTGAGCAAAAGCCAGAGATGCACCTGGTCAGGTCTCTCCCCCAGGGCAGGAGACCCTGCACCAGTCACCTACTGGTGACTAGCATCTTGTGAGATGGAGGCACATGGGTGAGGATCATCTTGCAAAGTGCCTGCTTAGCTTCTCTGTCCCCATCCGTCAATCTCCAGGCACTGACCAGGTGCATGCTGTGACCAGCTTTGCGCACACCGCGTTCCAATGCCTGTGAGCAAGACCCCCCTTCCCATCACGGTGGCCTTGTTGCTGCAGGTCAGGGAAAGTGCCTGGTCCCTTAGCTTGCTAGTGACAGATAACAGTCTGGCATCTTGGTTAGGATTTTGGTCTCTGGTCTAAACGTACCCTCACGTATTTTACTTCCCTAAGCCTCAACTTCCTCTTTAATATTAGCATAACAACAGCAGCAGTGAGCAATTATTTTGTTCTAAGTGTCTGGCACTGAGTTAACTCTTCATAGGCATGACCTCTGCTAAGTGATCTATAATATAGGCACTAATATCCTCCTCTTACATACTGGGAGGCTGAGGCACAGAGAGGTAACATAATTTACTCGTGGTCACCCAGCTAGTAAATGGTGGTGCTTGAACATGGACCAAAGAAGTCTGACCCCAGCACCTGCTACCAATGGCAATAAGAATAATTAACAATACTAGCCCTAATAACAAAGTAGCATCCTTTCCTGGGAGTGCGTGCAGCAAATTCATTGTCTGAGTGAGTGTTTAAAGTCTGTCTTTAGGGGTTTGGGGTATGAAGTATGGAGTATATGGCCCAAGGTGGTGTGCCTGCTGAGTAATTGTTATATTCTTTTTGTAATGCGGAATATATTTTTATAATCTGAGTAATTTCCTCCTAATGTGTTTAGCCTGCATTAAACTATGGGCTTCTCCAGGGAAATGAACGTGTGTTAGCGAACTTGGAAGCCCCCAGAATGATGCCCGACACATAGTAAGTGCTTCGCGGATGCTGATCTTCCTCCCGGACTCACAAGGGGGGCCTCCTTTCTCCAGGGCTGACCTGCACTCTGGGCACATCAGGGACGGAGGGGTGCATCTGTCCTCACGTGTTTGCAAACGGGCGTCTGGGCTACTGACCAGGCGCTATGCATGCCCCACGTCTGCCTTTCTGGCAATACTTTAACAGCTGCTGTGCAAAGACTCCTAAAGCCTCTCGATGCAGGAGCTTAAACAAAGAAAGAGAAAAAAAAGAAAGAACCAACATATAGCTAAGATGTGGTTAATACCTTCAGCATGCTTCCCTCTCCAGTTAATTAGAAAACTTTATTACAGGAAAGTTGAAGTGGCTTTTCTTTCCAGGGCAAACGTACCAACTTCTGAGAAGCGGGAACGAGGTGTGCCAGGAGCGGCCCCATCATCCTTTCCATGGTGCTCTCCTCTGGGTTGGCTGGTGTTCGCCCGGCCGCGTGGGCCCAGCTCACACATGCGGAGGCCTCGGCTCACACCTGGGCCCTGAGAAGGAGCCGGCCTGGTGGACAGGACGTGTGCCTGTGTGGGGATCGGGAGGCCTGAGCTGTGGTCCTGTTCTTCTGACGGCTGCACAGCAGGGCATGCAACTAACTGTTCTGGGCCTGGTGTCCTTTCCTGATCAAAGAACCGGCACCGGGCCCGACCTCTGAGGTGGCTGGGAGGTGAGCGAGACAGGGAGGGAGGCTTGTGACGTAGGAAGCCTGGGTCTCGGGGACACCCGCACAGCTGCTCAGGTCATGGAACCAAGGAAAATAATCCCTGCGGGGGCTCATGGAGTCCTACGGAGCAAGCGTCTGGAGGACGACTCACTGGGTCTCCAACAGACCAAACTGCTGCGGGGCTGGTACACAGATGACGGTCGGCCACACGGGGCTGTGGCACCCGCCTGGACCAGGCGTGAACCGCAGCTTGTAGGGCATTCTGGCTTGATGTAATGCAGGCCAGGTGAGGCTGAAGCACACACTCACTCAAAAATGAGGGCTGGGTGCCCTCTGACCCTCGGCTCGATAGCTACCTCCCGGGCAGTGATCCTAGGGAGATAGGGGTGTCCACATCAAAGGGTAGAGAGGGGCAGATTTATGGGTGTGCAGGGGCTCCTCCCAGGCGTGTCTGCCCCCACCCCTGCCCCACTGGAGCAGCTGGAGAGGAGGTGTTGGCCTTGGAAGGGAGAAAGGAAAGGGCTGGTCCTAGAGCCAGCCCCTCTGCTATGTCTTGGGGGACCTTGAAGTGGTCTTGCCCTCAGGGAAGCCGGGCCCCCTGTCAAGGCCCCAGATGGAGTTGAAGGAGACATCGGCTCAACTGACAAAGTCTGAAACGGGTCCTTCTCTGCCAGGCAAAGTGATTTCTCCTCCACAGCGCTCTTCATAAGCGCTTCCCTCGGGAAGCCTTATGCACTGCCCTCTGAGAGGACCAGTCACTACAGTGTTCTGAAAACATGCAACCACTTTCGTCCAGCTCCTCTTGGAGGGAGGGCATGTACTGAGCTCCTCCTCATGCCTGTCGTGCCCAGCAAGGTGCCTGACACAGGGCGGTGTGTACGAGAGACGCGTGGGGCGGCACGAAGGCCACTGTTCTCAACACCATTCTGTAGATGGCCTAAATAGTGCCCTGTCCCTGGATAGATGGGGAAAGGAAGGCCCAGAGGGAGGACATCACTTGCCCAAGGTGACCGCCAGGAGTCAGCACCGAACGCGGGACAGATTTCAGGATTCCCTCACGGCCACTGCGGCAGCAGGCGGCCCTTGCTCCCTTATCTCGTCTCCCGAGGAAAGTTCTCCCTCCCTGCCTTGCCTTCATCTACGCGACCGTGCTGTGCACAGCCCAGCCAGGAGGGGGAAATGTCTACATTACAAAAATCATACGAAAGAAATTATGGATGGAAAAATCATTACCTTATAAATCGGCCGAGCTGTTCAGAACTTGTAGGAAACAGGGCATATAAAATTCATATGGCACGTTGGGGCTTTGATAGCGCCTCATTACAGCCCTCAGACTCCAGTGAAAAATGTCCTCACCCAGAGAGGGCTAATTTTACTTTATTAATGACATGGGGCGGGGCTGACACCATAAATTCCAGCTACCTGAGGGCCCTGGAGCTTGGGACAAACTCTTCTGAGTGACGTTATCTCTCAAGGCTGCACTGCTCTGACCCTGTCTAGCCTCTGCTGCACCCAAAGGAAGCAAGTTAGGGGAAGATGGCCTCCCCCATCCCTGGGCCCCCCAGCCTTCAGACGGAAGACCAAGGGGCAGGGAGAGTTGGGGCCATCTTTTCTCCGATGAGGGCCCAACCAGAAATGTTAACTAAATGAGCCACTTCATGGGAGATGGAGCACTGAGGAGAAGGGGATCCACACGTTACCCCACATTTTAGGTGTGATTCCTATAATGCAAGTGGCGTGTCCGTACTCCGGTCTGTGACCAGGGTCAGGACTCATACTCCAAGTGGGGTCCGTACTCAGGCTGTGGCCAGGGTCAAGGCTCAGGCTGTTCCAAGTGGGCAGGACTGGACCTTGGTCACAGGCCCTTAGAGACTCCAAGAATCTAGAGTCACGGTCATAATACCGGAGAAGAGTCAGCCAAGCCTGGCCCCGGCAAATGCAGCTGGCTCCCGGCCCGCAGTTTTGCCTTTGTTACAGACTTCGGTCAGCACCCAGGCTTGCACAACTCCGAGAGCTTTTACATTCAATTCTCTCCTCGCCCGTGACAGAAATGAGGAAACTGAGGGCCCATAAATATTCCCGGAATGCTGGCAGAGGGACCTGGACGGGCAAGGGAAGTGAGTCCGGGCCACCTGACTGCTCCCGATGTGGTTTCCCGGCCGCCAGCACCTCCTCTGCAGCAGAAAATGACGATGGATCATGCCCGTCACAGCCGGGCCCACAGGCCTACCTTGTGGCTCTTCTTGACCATGAGAAACAGGAGGGGAGAGGTCATCTGTCTTCTCAGAGAGTCACATGCCCCAAACATCTCCTCTATGGCCACAGCTTCGCGAGACACCCCAGTTGCCTTCGTCCCTCTGGGTCACACCTGCCTGGTGGTTCCGCTTGTGTCCCCACTGCCTAACCAGAGCTCCACAGCGGCTTTCGGGCTGGGTTACAGATGAGAAATTTGAGGAGCGTTGCGTGACCAACCCCCGCAACTTGACATGCTGAAGCTCTAACCCGGTACTGCAAATGTGACTATATTTGGAGATAGGGCTTTAAAAGAGCAATTAAGCAAAAATGAGTCCTTTAGAGTGGACCCTAAGCCGATTCGACTGGTGTCCTCCCAGGAAGAGATTAGGAGACACACACAGGCACTGGGCCTTCGCACACAGAGGAAGCAAGAGGATCTGCAAGCCAAAAGAGAGGCCACGGCGGCCTCCCGGCCTCCGGAACTGTGCAGAATGAGTGTTGGTGAAGCCCCCAATCAGTGATACTTGTTACAGCAGCCAAGCTGACGAAGACAGTGGTTTGCCCAAGATTTACCGAGATGAGACTTGCATCCAAGTGTCTGATTCCCAGATCTGATTCTTCCCTACTGACCAGTAGGCACCTCTCAAAGCCCTGTTTAGCTAGAATTCCGGGACGACAGAAATTCCTTCTTTGCCTCCATATCTCCATTGCCTGGCTCCCAGCCCAGCAGGCGGCAGGGGTGTTGACCCTTCGCCTTTTGGTTGAACCGTGTGTGAGCCTCTGAGGTTGGCCTGCTGGGCAAGGGGAAAGATGGGGCTGCTATGGGAGCTGGGGGAGGGGCGGGAGCTCAGGGCATGCTGGCCTCTGAAGGCAAACTTGGCCCCCACCCAGCGCCTTTGCCTTTGTTACAGCTGCGGTCAGCACCCGGGGTTACACAACCACTTTCTCGCTCAGTCCCCACCCACCGTGGCCAAAAGCAGAATCCCCTGATGCGACATTTGGCACAACCTAGGGTTTCACAGGCCTGCTCCTTCCAGAAGAGGCTGCAGATCCAGCCAGCACTGGCCCACAGACTCACAGGAGAATTGCAAAACGAAGGCACTCACCCCAGATCAGATTCCTCCTCCGCGGGCCTTTGCGCTGCTTGTGTATACAGGAGAAAATCTATTTCCCACCCTCAGCAAGGAGGCAGCTGGACACAGACAACTGTGTCATTAGGGTATAGCACAAGGGGTGTGGCTTCTGAGGGAATCTTGCACCAGCCACACGTCCTCAAAGGACACTGCAGACTTATCTGGCCCGGGCCCCCTCACCCGGGGCAGGGACGAAGCCTAGACAGAGAAGCAATGGCCACAGATGATGGTGATGAAGTCCTTTCTCACAGTAAAGCTGTCTCACGATGGGGAGGGCTGTCCCCAGCAGTGCTGAGCTTGCCAGGAGGGGTGGTAGGAAAGCCTCGGCTGCAAGTTGAGGGAAGGACCCACACATCATATGGAAGGCAGGCCAAAATGACCCAAAGGTCTCTCTCTGCCCCAAAAGTGTAATAGTCCAAGAATCTGGATTCATCCATTCCATGTACCTGTGAACCCTGTGCTGTGATGAATGACACCTGCCCTAAGGAGCTGGCGAGGAGAGCAGGAAACAGACATCTCAGTCCTGAACCTTGTGTGAGTGACAGCTGGACTTCCGGGATGCTTCAACACTGCCTCTGCCCCACCCACGTCCCCTCCCCTTAAACACTCCCAGTCAACCTCCAACTGCCAGCTCCTGCGTTCCTTTGCCTGAGGTCTTCTCTAAGCATGAGGTCCCATTGTGCCTGAGCAGGCGGGTGCCGGACGAATGCCGTCTCTGGGCTAACGACGGACAATAACAGGAGTATCAATACTTCAGCTCCCCTGACTCTTGGGTGGATGATTCTGAGGGGCAGCTCCCTCTGCCAAGTTTACTTCCCTGACTCTGGGCTCAGGTCACCAAAAAACTTCACTTAACGGGGCGCTTGGGTGGCTCAGTCGGTTAAGCGTCTGACTTCGACTCGGGTCATGATCTCACGGTTCATGGGTTCGAGCCCCACATCGGGCTCTGTGCTGACAGCTAGCTCAGAGCCTTGAGACTGTCTTCGGATTTTATAACTCCCTCTCTCTCTGACCCTCCCCTGCTCACACTGTCTCTCTCTCTCTCTCTCTCAAAAATAAATAAAACATTTTAAAAAACCCTTCACTTAGGGTCTGCAGAGTTGAGTCACAGGTTGGGGTTGGTCAGGGGGACAAAAAAAGAAGGAGAAAAGGAGGGGGAGAGAGAGTTTTGGCATTATGCTCGGCCGGAAATCTAGGTCTTCTCTTGAGTTACACTTAAGCTGAAGGAGTATCAGACAGTTAGGATTGGAGGCTTCTGTTCAGGTACTTCTCTGTGACCTGCCAGGTGAGTGAGCTCAGGCAATGAAATCAGTATCCCCAACAACAACGGGAGTGAGACTCTCCACAGGGCCAAGAC
The DNA here is from genome assembly GCF_008692635.1 of Crocuta crocuta. Lineage (NCBI taxonomy): Eukaryota > Metazoa > Chordata > Mammalia > Carnivora > Hyaenidae > Crocuta > Crocuta crocuta. Next base: position 651,098 of record NW_027532591.1, read on the forward strand.
GAAAATTAAATGAGATGACTGTGTGTGTGTGCACGCATGTGTGCTTGTATCTCACAGATGCTGACTAAGTTCTAGACATAAGCAAATCATTCCACACGCATCACTTTCCAAAATCCTACCATTGATCCTACTATGAGGATTTCCATTTTATTGATGAGGAAGTGGAGGCTCAGAGAAGTGAATATCCCAAAATAACTCCGCTAATATGCACCAAAAGGTGGGATTCAAACCTACTCCATGAGGCTCCAGAATCTGTACTCTTAATCAACGTGATTCACATAGTAAGTCCTTGAAATGACAAAGGAGTGGCCAGAAGCCAGCACAAGCCAAAGCAGGGGAAGATGTCAAGAGCCATTTCAGAGCTCTTTGCTAAGGGCTAAGCTGCGAAAGCAAAACAGAAAGGCAGAAACTGTCCAAAAAATAACCCCAAACCCAAACACCCACAAGCCGCCAGGGTGGCTGCTGGCAGGGCTGGGCTCCCAAGAAACCCCGGGTGCTCTGGAACTAAAACTGGGCCCAAAATGTGGCCCACGATGGAGGAGTGAAGGAGGTGATGAGGGCAGAGCTGCTTGGTGAGGCCTGGGGGCTTCTGCCTCAAGGAGCCCCCCTCAATAAGGACTCTCAAGCCCCACCTTTGTTGCTGTTGGAAACCAGAATTCCAGGCTAAAGCAATGGAACTGACCATGAACAGAATTGAGATCTGGTCCCTCCCCGCCTCCCCACTCACTATGGGATTCATTTTCACGATTCCCTCTGAATGACAGAGCTGGAGAAAGCTGGAAACAGGCCTTGTGTGGCCACTTAGCGCCAAAGATCTGAACCATCCCTGCAGCCTAGAGGGCCGCCACTGTCAGACAGGCCAGCCAGAACTCTCCGGGAACTTCAGCTCAGGGCGGAGTTAGCAAAGTGTCCAGCACGCTGTGACTGCCTCTAGCTCCCACCGAGTCAACCCGTGTCTGCTTACGGGGCACCAGCTATGCTCCAGGCACCTGCCAGACATGATGTCTCTTGGTCTCGGAGGGAAGCAAACCGCTGTGGTCTCTACCCGGCAGGTGGGGAGGTGGGGCAGGGGGAGGTGGTGGTGAAGATGAGTAATCTGTCCAACTTCGCTTTCCCGAGGTCTGACTCAAAAGCTCCTAACAACCATGATACTCACCCCCAAATTGAAAGACTCCAATTGTAGTTTTCTTGGTTGTCTCTAAGATGAGGGTGATGGGGACCGATACTTCTGCAGAGGCCTGGCTGCATTCTCATATTCTCTTTGCAGGGGTTCCCAAAGGCAGCTGGCACAGGGTGGGGCAGGTAAAGGAGGGTGTGTAGGCGATCCCCCCTCCCTCCCTGGAAACTCGCCCAGCAGAGAAAAGCCTTCTCTAATGAGTGCTGGCTAAGCAGAGCAGCCCCTGTGCAAATAGCCCGAACGGGGGGCTTGGCTGGTACTGGGGCCCAGGGCCACTCACAGGGGGTGGTCAGGCTGGGGAATGTCAAGCTCTGGAGGATGAGCAAACAGACTGCTGTGGAGTCCACATTCCTCGGCCTGCAGCCTAGGGCCCAGAGCCACCGATGCACCCTGGCATTGTCTGAAGGGGGCCTGGCTTGGGCAGAGGGGCAGGGTCAATATTTGCTGGTATATTGTGCCCCACCTCCGGCGGCATCTGTGTTTGGACAGCCCTGCCTCCCACTGCCCAGCATCTCCTTCAAATGCACTCTGGGCCCCACAGGTCCCCACGGGAGGGTGGTCACTAGACTTGAGCCTCAGGGTTGGGGATAACTCCAGAGGATTTCCTAGTGTTTGAGCTCTAACTTTTCCTCATAGGTCAATACTAGGAAAGTCATGTAAGAAAGAGTCTTAAAGGATGTCAGGGTGCCTAGCTCAGGGACTCCTTGCAGACAATGCTAGTTAATATGGGTTATTCTGGAGGTCATCCCCGATTCCTATTCTCTTCTTCCAGACCCCACCATCCATCCATCCATCCATCCATCCATCCAATATTTATTAAGCTCCAAATAGCCCTGAAAGTCTGTCTTCTCAATTGCAATTATCCCTGGCCACACCCAAGCTCCTCCTGCCTGGATATTGTAACAACCTCCCGCCAGGCTACAGCTGGCGCCCACCTTCTGAACCACAAAGGTGATCATGTCTCTGGCGCCTAAACTCTGCCATAGCTCCCACACCTGCAGGACCACGCTCAGCATCTCAGAGGAGTCAGAGGGACCTTAATGATCTCACTACTGTTTCCTTTTCCCTTGGCCTCACTGGGAACCTCCTCCCCCCAATGATAATATGACATAATGGTTTTGAGCAGGGCTTTTCGAGTCAGAAAGATGGGGCTTTCACCTCCACCACTCACTAGCTATGTCATTTTGGGCAAGTCTGTTAAATTTCTGAACCTATGTAAAACAGAGGTGGGCTCTTGGGCAGGAAATCAGGAACTCAAATATATTTTAAATTCTCAGCACAATACCTATGACCTCCAGCACTGGTGGAGTGGGCCACACGCTGCAACCCAGAGAAGCAGGAGGTGTCACTGGGAAGTGTCTGAAATGCCTCATCTGCTCTCAGTATCCCCCACGACGTTCACAGCCCCTGTCCCCTTCCTTCTGCCGATCTCCCCACTCCAGAGAGTCTAGTTCCGTTTTGAGCAGAGAAGGAAAATACTGGGGACAATGTCTGGGGGGTGTAAACTAAGATTTCCCTCCCCCAAGGACATACGCATATCAGGACGCAAGCAGAGCAGAAATGCCTCATCCGGCAATGAAACCGGGTCACTCTGCTAACTGCCTGAGATAAGCCACAGTCCTCTATGTGTGACGGTGAGGGTGTCAGCAGAGTGGAGGTGCCACACGCACATTAGCAAGTATGAGGCAGACCAGCGCGTGTGAGACCCCGTTGGGGAAGTTGCATCACAGCTCCCATTTTGCAGTGAAGGCGAGGAAAGCTCACAGAGGGAAAGGAGCACAGCCAAGGTTGCTGCCCATTGGTTGCAGGCCCAAGATTCAAGGTCAAGCTCTCACCTCTCACCCTTGAGCTGGTGGTTCACGTTTCGTTTGGTGTCTGAGTTGGTAACATTTTATTAAGAGAGGCAGTCTGTGCAGGTGGTGAGAGGTAGAGGAGAGAGCACGGCTTTGGGGTCAGAGGCACCAGATCTGAAGCTCAGATTTTCTGCCGACTAGCTGTGTGACACTGGGCAAGTTGCTTGTCACCTCTCAGCCTGCTCTCTCATTTGTGAAATGCGGGTAATAGGCCTTGTTCTTGGAACGAGGGGAAGATTTGATGTAAAAAAGGTTCAACAGGGCACCTTGCATCAGGCTGGAACTGCAGAGGCCCTCAGACGTGGTTCATGCGGGTCTTCCAGTCAGGCTGTCTGGGTTTTGTTTAAACCTCTTTTATTTAAAGTGAAATATTTCAAACCAACAGAAAAGAACAGAGAAATTGAAGAAATACCTCTGTATGTACCACTGAAATGTCACACACACTGATCTTCTACTGTATTTGCATCACACATTTTTTAAAAGAAATAAAATTGAAGCATCAGCACCCCGTCCCTTACCCCTTCCTTGATCCCATTCACCTCTCTTCCCCTCCAGAGGCAATCACTTCTGAGGCTGGGGTGTATCATGTTGGTCTGCATTCTTAGTCTTTTATTATATGCAGATGGGTACGTACACTATATGGAATATTGTTCTGGTTTTAAATTTGCATAAGTGGTGAAAGACTGCATAGATTGTTCTATGATTTGCCTTTTTAAAAATATTTTTATTTTTATTTTTTATTTTGAGAGAAAGAGTGTGAGCAGGGGAGGGACAGAGAGACAGGGTGAGAGAGTCTCAGGAAGGCTCCATCCCATCAGTGCAGAGCCTGACATGGGGCTTGATCTCATGAACTGTGAGATCATGATCTGAGCCGAAATCAAGAGTTGGACACTTAACCAACTGAGCCACCCAGGCGCCCCTATGATTTGCTTTTTTAACCCAGTATTATGTGAGACGTACCTGTGCTAACACATGTAGGTCATTCATTCTGTGTTTCATCATATGAACAGAGTATGTTTTACTTCTTTGTTTATTGGACATCTCCCCAGCCCCCTGCCCAGGCTGTTTTCACTAAACCTTGGTGAAAAAGGGAGATGGGGGAAGAGAAGCCATTTTCCCTGAAGGATGGACAAGACACTCTGGGAACAGGAGGCTGGACCACAAAGCAAAGACCCTGAAATGCTGTTCAGCCCAGGTGAGCGGTGCTAAGGCAGACTGATGTCTCCTCTCATAAGCAGGGACTGAGGCATCCTCTTGGGGGGTGGGGGAGAGGAAGGCAGAGAAAAGTCCCATAGGACCTCTGCCTGCTTCCACGCACACTCCCTCCATACATACTATGGTCTGCCCCCAGCCCTGCTCTGCGAGTTTTCTGCCTCCCGTGCTCCTCGTAGACCCAGGCTCCCCACCCTGCCGCCAACGCAGGCTCGGTGCTTAGCGCCCCGTAGGTGCTCAGGAAATATTAGTGATGAATGCATAAGGCAGTGAAGTGAGAAAAGATGCGTATGGATGATGAGAGGGCTAAGTGGATGAGTGCAACTAGTTCTCTGATGTAGAGTAAGTGTGGGCTTCCAGAGCCTTCCCTCTCAGCCACAGGAAGGCAGTTTGGAGAGGCTGAGAGCCTCATCCTTGATTGTCAGCTCCGCCATGCTGCTGAGAGCATGTGCTCTCCCACAGTGGCTCCTGGGGTCTTCCCGGCCCAGCCATGATGTTTTGGTTCTGGGCGACCCTGGGGCTGCCTCAGTGCCCCCGCACACCCACCCCTGTGACCAGGTACACACTGTCCGCACACACCCCCTCATTTTTCAAGAGCACAGTCTGGGATGAATTCCTTGCTCACCACCTATGGTAAAGGAGATTTATTACCCCCACGAACTCATCGTATTTTCCTCCTTCCCAGAGACTTTGATGGATTTTATCTTGATAGATGATGAGGCCCCAGGCCCTGCAGGCACAGAAAGAGGAAGGTGGGAAGCTGGGAGCCTGGAAAGGAGAAGGAGAAGGAGAAAGAACCGAAGGCTCTTCGCGGTTGATGTTCTGGAGGGACTGTCACTCAGAGTTCCCCCAGGCTGTGAGATGGCGCTTGAATAGGACAATTTGGGACATTCTGGCAGAGTTTCAACTTGCCGGTTGGGCCTTGGTGCTTGGACGCCTGTCATAAGGGCCCCTTCCACATCTAAGTGGTCAGTCTTGGTGCGAGGCAAGGGTTTCCCTGAAGTGGCCTCTCCTTCTCACAGACCTGGGTCCTTGGCAGGTACTCCCTGGTCCGTGGCCTGTCTGTGTCCTGAGGCTGCCTCCTTCCGGAAGCTATTCCCACAGGTTGCTGCCCGAGTGTTCGGGGCCAGGGCACAGCTACAGCTTTGGCCCTGCCCTACTGTGCGCACCCACCTGGCACCCTCCTACTCATCTTCCTAGGACCACACACCCCGTCTTGGGGAAGCTTAAGTGGCCCTTCTCAGTACCCACTCTGAGGATCCCTCCAAATTCCTCCTGGCACTCTGTCTGAGCCTCACTGCTCACCTGTCAGGTCTTCCCTTTAGGTGACTACTTGGGCCACCAGGTCTGATCCACGTCAGTGTCCCAGGGCCCACCTGGCACAGGCTGTGTGCAGAGAAGGCCTCCAAGCATGAAGGAAGGAGTGAGGGAGTGAGAGAACTCTTTGGCGATCCTGCCCCTACCCTGAGTGGCCAGCTGCCTGGACACGGACACTGTCCTTAAGTTCTCTCAGCCTTGTTCCTGCCACGCAGTGAAAGCTCACTAGGTGGTAACTGCTGCTAACAGTTTCTGTGTGTGAAACCACTTTATATCTCATTTAACACTCCTAGCAGCCTGCAAAGTAAGATTTATCATTCGCAGTGGCAGACAGCGAAGGCTAGCCTGAGCAGAGGAAATGGACCCCCGAAGTCACATGGCTCGTGCAGATACAAACTCAAACATGTCTCCCCTCTGCCTCATCCTGAACTGGGAGACAGCAAGGAGTGCAGCCTCTTCTGGATGCTGGCCAGGCAGGGGGGCTTGCCTGTGCCCTCTGGAATCGCTGGGCCAGCAGACTCAAGCAGGGGGCCTGGTGGGGGCCTGCAGGGGTGTCTGGGCACGGTGGGGAGGGAGGGGAGCTCCTCCTGCCTGGGCATGGGGACTGCGGTGGCTTGGTCACGGTGGCAGCCTTGTCTGGTCTCTGAACCAAACACAGCCACAACCACCCTCCCCATAAGGTGCACACATACACCCATGCACACGGTTGCTAGGAGGCTATCTTTGCCACCAGGCAGGCAACGGGCTCTGCTCAGCCTGGTCAAGAGCACAGGGGCTCCTGCTGGGAGGTCACCACTTTCTTGAGACATGGGGCTGTCTGCCCTGAGGTTGGCATCATGCTTTGTTTCAGCAGACCCCAGCTTTGCGGGGCCCTCCTTCCTTCCTTTTTCCTCTTCCTGCCTTCTCTCTCCCATCTGGCCTGCCCCTCCCACCTCCCAATGCCCTCCCACTGCCAATGCTGTGGTCCGGTGGTTACCCAGAGCCAGCCACACACGGCCGAGAAATGGATGTGGCTAACCAGGGGCCCATCCGGCTCAGCTGATCCACGTAAGCTCCAGTCAGACCCCAGCCCCTGTGTCCAGAATCAGCCCCAGAGCTCAGTTCCCCCTCCTACCCTCCACTTATACCTCTTCCCAACAACTCTGTCTGGAACAGGCTCAGCGCCCCTAGGCATTACCTGTCTTGGTCTTGACTTGTAAAGCTCTGGCCATGGAATTCAGAAGAGTCTCTGCAGCGGCCCCTTCCTGGCCTGGCCCTGGGGTCAGGGGAGGCTTCTGCAGGTACCAGCAGGCAGACAGGCACAACCCGGGCAGGGGCCTGCCTTAGCTGCAGCCCACGCTGCTGGGAAGCAGGGATCATGCCACCCGGCTGGAGTGGCACGTGCCCCATCATCTCCGCCTGCCCAGATGGGACAGGCTTGGCCCAGCTTTCCCCTTGAGGGTGAGTCCTCAGCACCTCCGGCCCTGGCACCTCTCTCCCACCCCCCTTGGGTCTGGCGAAGCCCACTCCTCAAGCCGGGGGCGGCTCCACACAGTTACCCCACCCTCAGGTACTCAGGAGCTCACTCAGTTCTCATACAACCCTCTGGGGCGGCTGGCGGTGGGAGGGGTGGAGGAAGGCAGCCCAGGGAGGGGCAACCCAGCAGGGAGCATGGGGGAATGAAGCCATGAGTCTTTNTGCTGTCTGTGGCCACCATTCTCCTGAGAGCTAAATGTGGGATGATCTGAGCATCACCAAATCACGGCTCTGTGCCTTCTTGCTCCTTTGCTCTCCTTAAACTCCTTCTGATTCCCAAAGGCTCAGCTTGAGTCTCCTTCCCCAAGAACTCTTCCCGCATCTCACTCTGGACTAGCACAGCTGCACAAACTCCCAGGTGTGTGCAACCGGCCTCATGACCCATGTGCGTAGAACCTACTGGAACAGCCCTGTCTCCTCCTTCCCCTTGTCTCTTAACTAGCACCTCATGGCATGGCACTGGGCACCCAAAAAGAATGCCTATAGACTAGCCAGGGGTTTGAGTTTGTGTGGGAAATGGTACCAGACACCCAATCTTTGTTACAATGACACAGAGAACTAATGAGTCCTGGGTTCCTGAGTGACAGCAGGCACCTTCCTTTTCTCCTCTGGGCCCCAGCATCTTTTAGTCAAATGAGGCTGTCATTGACCAACAGAACGTCAGTCTTGTGAGCATCTTTTCAACTCTCCCGTGCTGCAGGGAGAAGATCAGGCCCAGAGATGCTTGCTGGTTCCAGAAGAACCAGGGCTACAGCTGGTCGCGCCTAAGTGACCTCAATGATCCCTTCTAGACTGAAATTCTAGCAGTTTAATTGTCTGGGGGCAATATTGTGGCCCCCCCCTCACCTAGGGAACATTCAGCCATGTCTAGGAGTATTTTTAGTTGTTGCAAACAGGGGAGGATATACTACTGGCATGGAGTTGGTAGAGGCCAGGGAAAGTAAGTGTGACTCAGTTTCCCCAGCAGCCTCCAGGCCTCCCACTTCCTGACAAACAGTCACTCCTAAGCCCCATCCTGGGTATGCGGGGCTCTGACTGCCCTCTGCTCCAGGCTTCCCATTTCAGGCTGGATGCCCGGCCTTGGCCTCCCTGCTCTTTGATCTTGGGGGGAAGGCTGGGTCTATAGGAAGGTCTTATTGCTGCGGGGGGGGGCATGAGGGGGTGCTGGGCCTATGGCCTAGCAATCTACTCCCTCCTCAGAAGCACCTCTATAAGCAATGTTCCCGCCCTCATATCACACTCCATCGCGGGCCTCCTCTCCCAAGGGGCCTCCCCTTGGCTTGCCGCTGGGACCAGGGAGCCAGGGTGGGGAAAGGGGCCCAGCCTCCACCTTGCTGGTGGTCTTGCCTCTACTGCCCGGCCTGCCGTTGCTCACTTCCTCTCTTCCTATAACCTTACATAAAGGCCTCCCTCCTGCAGTGCGGGTTTATAGGCACTGACCTTTCACCCAACACTGGTGTGTGGCCTGTCGCTAGGCTCCCAGTTGACCCAACCCATCCATGCCCTTGACGAAGTTTCACCTGAGCTTTCACAGTTTGGTGGGATTTTGTTACACATTTCATGGTTCAGCTTTACAGAAAAGAATACAACTTCCTGGCACGGGCAGTGTCCCGGAAAGTCCAGGAATGCAGCTGAGGAAGTTCAGGAGAGGAGACACGGGTCCTCCGCCGCTCCAGGTCCCATCCTCTCTCTGGGCCTCCTTTTCTCATCTGTAAAGTGATGAGCCTGGACCAGTTGGTTTCTACTGGCCCTTCCTTGCATCCTGGGCTACTGCTGCTTCCTTGGAATGGCAGTGATACTTCCGGCCAGACCAAAGCTTTGAGTTGAACATGTGGACCCGTGAGAGAGGCAGGCGCTGTGGGAGCCGGGAGGGCTTTGCCATATAGGCTTTGGAACCCTGCAGGCTTGAGGACAAGTCTCCACTTTCCACTTGCTAACTGTTCCCTAGGCTCCTGTCCTTCCGTCTCCTTGTCTATGAAAGGCCTAGCACAGCTCAGGGGCTATTATCCCAACAGGGACCGCTAATCACCACCACACGTCAAGGCACTCATTCCCACTGAACCTGTGCTCGGCCCTGTGTGCAAACAGGAAGATGAGCCTCGTCCACATGCAAGGGAGCCCCCAGTGTGGCAGGAGAGCAGCCTTGACCTATAAAACATCAGAGACCAGGCTGCACTGTGCACACCTAGTCTCTAACATCAGTGCTCCATCCTTCAGAAGTCAGAGTCCCAGGAGGCAGACACAGGCCAGCCGTCTCTGCTCGGGGCTGGCTGAGATTGTCAGGAAATTTTCTGTCAAAGTCCCCAGAGGGGACTTTGAATCCCTAGGAAGCCAGGGAAGACTCAAGAGATAGAATTTGGCTTTGGGAGTCTTGACTATTTCTCTATACCTGACCTCCTTCAGGGCCACTGTGAGGCAAAGGGGGAACCCATCCTGCCCGCTTCCCAAGGATGAGGGCCATGCTCTGGAAGAGGGACACTGGCTCGGCTTCCTTGAGGCTTCTAAAACGGTGAGTGGCCCGGCCAGGACAGCTTGCCAGCCCCACTAGCACCAGCACAGACTTCCCAAACCCTTCCTAGCCCCGGAGAGTCCTGGAAAATTCCCAAGGCACGTGCTGGGATGAGGGTGAAGGATAAGCCAGGAGGCCCCTTGGCTGTGTTCCTCCTGTGCTTTAGAACTTGGCTGAGTATGTGATGCAATTCAACGGACCCCTCTCCACCCCAGCCTTCCCGTCCAGGCCTGTTATTCCTTGACTTTCTAACAAGCGCCCAAATGAAGGCAGGCTGAAAGGCCCCAGGGGCCTCTCCGTCCAGGCATGGGCTATTAGTGGATTTCAAAGACCCAGATTTGACTGCAAAGCTGCAGCCAGCGAGAGCCTCCTTCTCAGGACCTGTCATAGCCAATCCGCCCCTCACCGGCTGGGAAGAGATTTCCCTACCCTGAGCTGTGCAGTCGGACTTCAGAGCCACCTGCCGAGCTCCCGCAAGGTAGCAACACATGGCGGGGCAACTGCATTTAGAGGATTGCCCTGGACGGTGGACGCAGATGCCCTGCAATCATTCTTGGCTGTGACGTTTGCAAGGGGAACGTCTGCGTACAAGTGAGAAAACGTGGTCTTCGGCCAAGCTGAGAAGGAAGGCGAAAATAGCCATCCTTTTCTGGCTTGCACTGATATCCAGGCTGTATCTATGTCTTTTTCTACACAGTGGGAGAGCGTGGTGTGGCATCAGGGTGTGACCCTGGGAGGTGCTGGCAGAGAGGTAGCAGAGGGAGAAGGATGCAACAAGGTGAAGGCTGCCTCTGGCGTTTCCTAGCTGGGCAACCCGGGTCAAGTTCGTCAGCCTGTCTGAGCTTCAGAAGGGGCTGTTGTGAGGATTAAATAAGATAATGTTTGTGAAGTACTTAGCATGACATGCACTGGCTTCCTTCCATTTTTCTGGAAGGAAGGCGGGAAGGACAGGGAGTGAAGAAAGAAAATGGTGATCCCTTCCAAGGACAGGCAAGCATGCTCCTGACATCAGGAGTGTAAAATTGTGCTTGTGCAGGCTGTAGAATAACTTTCCTGTGACATTTTGGGTTTTAATGGATTCCAGAAACCTGCAGTCAGAACAGGATGTTTAACTTTTGTCCTTTATGGAAAAAAAAACAAAAAACAAAAAACAAAAATGATGCACTAACTAATCTCTTCATTCACTGGAACTATGTGGGAAACAATGAGAAATGGGCTCCAAAAAAAAAAAAAGCCAACACGAAAAGTTCTGTTTTTAAACAGGAATAACCAGCAAGAGTGTTGCAAAATGTGGCTGGAATCAATAACAAGGCTTTTGGAGATGAACCATTGAAAGTGATGCTTTATCAGGGGCAAAACACTTGGAAGGTTCCAACTCTGAGGCCTTCAGTGGGGTTTGGACTTCCTTTAGTACCTCAAGGGCAGGAAGAGGAAATGTTTTTATCGGAAGAGGGTGGGAGGTGAGCTGGCAAAAAAAGCACCATCTCCTTGTTCCTTCCTTGAATGAAAGGGGAGAGGAACCATTTTACAGAAAATGTCAATGTCGATGTGGAGAAACCCAGAAGTCCCCAAGCCCCTCTGGCACTGGTATCTGCAGGGATAGTCTCATTCTTTAGCTTAAAATAACAGGAATTCCTGAACTGGATGCTTTATGAAGCCAAGGCCTGTTGACCTTGCACATCGCTATTCCCGGAGTCGCACAGCGCCTGACATATGGCTGGTGCTCAGGACACGCTTCTGAACGGAAAGCAGGAAGGACAGAGGGAAGAGGAACGAAGATCACAGAATGTAAACCCAGAAGCATGGCCCAAATCAGGGGGTGTCACTGCACTCAGCTGTGATGAGCCCAGAAGCAGATGGGGATTTTCGTCTTTCCTCCTTTTCGCCTTCTCCCAAGTGGGCTAGGTTCATCTATTTGTCTTTCCCCAAAGAGCCTCGCATTGCAGAATTGTCTCTCTTTTTAAGTTTATTTATTTTGGAGGGGGGAGTGAGCAGGGGAGAGACAGAGAGAGTGGGAAAGAGAGAGAATCCCGAACAGGCTCTGCACTGACAGTGCACGAGCCCGATGGAGGGCTTGAACTCACGAACCTTGAGATCATCACCTGAGCAGAAATCAAAAACCGGAGGCTTAACTGACTGAGTCACCCAGGGTCCCCATGAATTGTCACTTATAAAGTGTCCATTTCTCCGCCTGAAGGATGGGAGCTGTTTTATACATATTCATATTCCCGTTGCCTAGAATTCTGCTGGTTCTCAGTAGAAGTTTACTAAACCAGTGGGAAGATATTGCTACAATAAGCAGGGGAAAGAAAAGAAAAATGCTCAAGACTTGATGAACATAACACATAACAAAATATTTTCTGGTTCTGAGCAACAGGCGCATCGAGTACCGGGAGTGGACCTGCCACACCTACGAGGGCAGTCCACCATGACGGGCTGGGCCAGGGGCCAGCAAGGGGCAGTGGAAACTGTTCTGCCAAGGCTTGGGGCTGTCGAGTTGACCCATTCTTGGCCACACTGCTTCCTCTTTGTCAAAAGAGAAGACAGAGAAGGCAGGAAAAGAAGGCTTGAAGAACATAGTTTTGAGACTCAAAGGCCATCAGATATCACTCAAAATCGAATCGCCTTTGAACACAATGGAGCTGAGTCAGAAGCACACGGCGTCTATTCCCTCCCCGTCGCACAACGTTTGAGAAATCAAGGCAAACCAAAGAGCACTTGAAGGCCACAGAGGTAACCAGAGCGGGGTCCCAGTGACCATTCTAGGGAAAAAGAGCCGGGCCTGGGGGTGGAGGGCAAGGTTCTCTCCAGGTTCAGCCCATCAGAGCACTAGGATACTGGAGGCCCTAGTCTGTCAGGTCAAGGGCCAATCAGGAGACTGAATGTCTGTGTTCTCCTCCCAAATTCAGACGTCTAAAACTAATTTTCAGTGTGATGGTGTTCGGAGATGGGCCTTTGGGAGGTGATTAGGCCATGAGGTGGGGCTCCCGTGAATGGGATCAGTGTCTTTATAATAGAGACTCCAGGGAGCATCCTTGTCCCTTCCACCACCTGAAGACACAGCTAGAAGACAGCTGTCTACGAACCAGAAGGCAGGCCCTCACCAGACGCCGAGCCAGCCAGCGCCTTGATCTTAGACGGCCAGCCTCCAGAGCCGTGAGAAATAATTTCTGTTGTTTGTAAGCTCCCTGATCTGCGGGAACTTGTTACCTCACCGACCGAGACAGAAGCCACATGGTGATTCAGGCAGGTGATGTCCGGCACTCAAGGGAGTTCCACATGGGTATCTGTAGCATAATGTACACTTTCAAAGCACTTCATAAATAACCTCACCCAGCATCTTCCTTAGTTTCCTACCCCCACCGTCCCCGTGTTCAATCAGAACAGGTCTCTCTCGTGAGGACCCACCTCCGTCTGACCCTCCCCCGTGGCCACAGTCACTGGGCCCTGGCATCACCTGCGCACACGTCCCCTTCCCCTCCTGACACACGCCGAAGGGGAGAAATGGACATCCCACCCCCAGGCCTGGTGCTTCTGTCCAAGACACGGTCCCTGCCCTCGCAGCTCAGAGCCTAGCGTGGGAGACAGACATACGCGGGCATACAGACAGCATGATGGACACTGCATGTGTCCAAGTTGCGCAGGAAGTGGCCTCAGGACATGACCAGCCTGCCCACCAAGGGTGTCCGAGACGATGGGTCAGCCTGAATTGAGTCTTGACAGAGGCCTAGGGATTTGCGGCGGGTGAGATGAGGAAGGGCAGCTAGGCCGGAGGGCACATGCGGGTGCAGAGACACTGAGCTGCAGGGGGCCTGGCCAGCAGGGCACTGCTCCTTAGGGGTGTAGCATCACGACCACAACCACAGCACTCATAAGGGCCGCACCCATACACTCTCTGTATGGTTTTCTGTATGCTGGACATGACTCCGAGTGCTTGACATGGGCTAGCTCTTAACCCTCACAAGCGAGGCTGTGAGATAGCTGCTGCTATTTCCCATGGGCAGGTGAGTAAACTGAGGCACAGCTGCTTACCCAAGGATACCCAGTAGTAAGGGGCAGAGAGTTACTAGAGCTGAAGCCAGAGAGGGGGACCCAGGAAGCCCCTGCATACCTGTCAATCAGAAAGGGCCGTCCCAAGTCCCTCCCCTGTCCACTCTCCCTGCTCTAACCAGAACCAGACCGGGATCGGGTTTGAAATCTGATAAGAGGCAAGATGACTTAGAGATAGCAAGGAAATACATTCACTTTCAAGAAAATTACATTGTTGTTTAAAAAAAAAGAAAGGAGAAGAACTCCCTCCCTACCCCCCATATTGATGTGACCGAAGAGAAAACTCTCCAGCCTCCTGGGGGTGAGGACTCTTCCCCCTGGCGGGCTGGCTGCTGCAAGTTCACACGGGCTGCCCAGAGGCTGTGGGGTGAGAAGGGCAGGGCAGGCGAGAAGATGTATTAGAGGGGCTGGTCCTGCCCCCTCGCTCACTGTCTATTTTGCCACACACTATCTAGCTCCTGTCCCTCTAGACCTGTGTCTGGTCTTCCGGGATGACTTTCCACTCCACTTCCAGTGCATGACTCAGGCTATTGTAGTTTCAGATGACCTTGACCACACTGCTGCATCCCTTGGCCTCAGAGACCCCACTGTCTGCCACCGTCCCTGCCATCCAGGGATATTTGGGAAGAATAATGTCCCGAGGAATGAATGGATGGATGAAGAGATAAACGACAGCACGTGTTCTCATGAGAAGTGGGGGCAGACAGAGCGAGAACCCATAGGTCCTGACTCCCAGCCCAGGGACTTGTTTCTGCTCCCCATATGGGCTCCAGGAGGCAGCCGAGCATAGGTGGGTGGGGAGTCAGTGTGGCTGGGGTGAGGCAGAGGGCGGGGTAAAGGAGGGGAAAGCTAAGGGACAAGCAAAGCGAGGGAGCCGGAGGACTGAAGTGTCTGCTAAGAATCTTCTTAGAGCCGTTCGGCCTAGTGTTAGTATCTGACCAGTAGCCAGACCGCCTGCCCAGACTCACTTACTAGCTGGTGATTAACAAGTGACTTGACCTCTTGGTGCCTCTGCTCCTTCATTTGTAAGCTGGGGACAAAGTCACGGCCTACCTTATGAGGTTTTTGTGAGGCTAAGTGTGTGGATACACTTCAAAGGACTCACGACAGAGCTGGGCACACTGTGCCAGGTAAGCGTTCGCTCTCGTGGTTGACCATGAGAGGCTGAGCACCAAACGTCATGTCTCCTCGAGGCACTGAAGGGGCGAGTTCGTACTATGTCAGCCCACGGCTGTTCTGGTGCTGACCAGGTCCCCACAGCACCCCAGGCTTGCCTTCCCCGGGGAGCTCCCCTGCGGACTGCTGGGTGCACCAAGCTCTAGCATGCATCCCAGGGGCCCCGGAGGCATCCGCAAGTGACTGCCCACACCTGCCTCCTCTCTGACAACCACCCGCTAACACCACAGACGTTTCTGCTTTTTGCCCCGTGTGCTTCTCAGCAGTCCCGTGAGGAGGGCGGGGGTAGTATCATCTTACACAAGAAGAAATGGAGGCTCTGAAAGGTAAGATAACTGTTCAAGGGCAGCAGAGCCACAAAAGCCCAGTGGAGGATGGAAGTTCGATCTCAAAGGGCCCGGGAAGGCATCACTGAGGTCCCCTGCCAGCCAATCCTTAGAAGCTGCTGCCTTTATCTCAAAGGAAAAGGTGGGGCTTGAGGAGAACGTGGCTCCCACATTGCTCAGAGAAACCCTGAGAAGCTTGAAGCCTGGAGGAAGGAAGGTCAGGGGAAGGGGTGCGGGGTTGAGGGGTCTGAGACATCCAGCCTGGGAGTGGGGGGCCCTCTGGGCTCCTGTGCCTGCCACACTGTGATGCCTCCCACACTTGAGCTCAGGACCTGGGATGGGGAAGGAGGTGTGTGGCTTGCCCACACACCACAAAAGGGCTTTCCCAAAGTGCCTGCCATGTTGATGCCAGGCACACAGTCTTTATTCGCTACTCTCCACCACATCTACCGGGTGGATGCATCCGTTTCCAGCTCTCTGTTTAAAGAGCTCCAGCCCACTCCCCAACGCCACCACCAAAAGGAGTATGGTCAGCAGACAGCACACGCTGGGGAGGGGGGTTATGCTACAAGGGGCAAGTGCACAGGACCAGGGTGTGGGGAGCAGGGAGCCGGCTATGATCTGGGCACCCCATCATCTTCCAGGCGTGTCTACTCCACAGGATTTTCCTATGTAGACCATGCAACTGATTTCCCAATACAGGCGGGAATGAAGATTGGAACACATTTCTAACCATGCGGGGCCTCTGTGGTCCAGTGGAGACGGAGAGAGCGCCTCCCCCCACCCCCAACTATGGCATGACAGGCCTGTGGTCTAGACCGCTGCCTGGCGTGCTGTTTTCCTGGGTCAGAACCTGCAGGAATCGTGCAAGGGGCAGGAGACCAGCAATGGGCCTGGGGCCATTTTGACACAATCAAGTTTGTCTCTGCTTTCTTCCCTTTTTAAGAGAAAGCACTGGATTTCTACATAAGAACATGGGCTGGGGCACCTGGGTGGCTCAGTTGGCTGAACGTCTGATTCTTGACTTCGGCTCAGGTCACGATGCCACAGTTCATGAGTTCAAGTCCCACATCGGGATTCTCTACTTGGCATTCTCTCTCTCCCTCTCTTTCTGCCCCTCCCCTGCTCACTCATGTCCTCTCTCAAAAATAAATGAATAAAAATTTTAAAAAAAGAACATGGGCTATGAGAGGATGCTGATGCCAAGGGGACAGTGTGACAGGAAAGCCTACTGTCACATGCCTCAGCACAGAGCAGGCCACGGCCAGCCTGTGGCCTTGTCATAGAGAAAAAAGACGGCCTGCCAGACAGAGGTCAGGAGAACGCACCACTTGTAAAACCAGGAACTTGCCAGGAGAGCCCCACCTGGTGCCAGGGTAGGGGGTGCAGGGGCCGAATTCCCAATGGACAAAATGGGTAATGAGTGAGCCACTCACTGGGCCAAAGGAGGTCAGAGGTAGTGGGCCTGTGTGCCGGACTTGAAAAGACACAAGGAATTTACCAGCAGTTCACAAGGTGGGAGGGGGCCAGACCATTCACAAGTCGGTGTGCACTTGAATGAGAAATCTCGTGCAGGCTTAACGCCGGGGCCGGGTTGAGACAAAAACACAACTTCTCTGAGCTGACACTGGCCTTCTGGGCCTTCCCATCGGTACCCAGGTGGCTTGGCTGAGTGTGGAGCACAGGAAGGGTTAGGAGGCCTGGCACCAAACCCAGCTGCTATTCAAGGAGCTGTGTGGTGTAGGGCAGAACCTCTGTTTTCCCAACTGCAAAGTGAGAAGAAAAGTTCTGTCCCTTTCCACTCATCTCCCCTACATAGTGAACACAGCTCATTAGAGTTTTTTGCAGAGAAAATAAAAGACTGGTTAGAAACATGTGGCAATGGGAGATCATGGCAATGCACACTCGCCTGGCTATTTGGAGTCTGCTGACACATGGGGTGATCAAACACCCCAGAGCTGGAAGGGGCCCTGGAGATAAAACAGTTCAATCTGCCTCGCCCTTCCGTTTTAGAGATGAGTAGACTGAGGACCACAGGTGAACAGTGGTTATTCTCGTCTTCCCATTCGCTGTTCCTGAACTCAGGGGCTGCTCCACCTACATCTGCACACAGTGGCTTTCAGGTCCTGAAGGTGTTCTGGTGACAGATTTAGTGCTGCCACCCAGGGCTCTGTACACCGAGGGAAGGTCGGCGCTGTGGGCTCAGGGGTGCACACTGAGAGGCTGGGAATGTGTCTCTGGGGTGGGCTGAAGCTCAGGTGTTAAAAGGGGGTCAGCACTGCCTAGATAGGAAATACTCTCCCCTCCAAGCTGTTAAAAGCACGTTAGCGCTCTGCTGAGACTTCTTCCTGAGTCTACTGCAAGCCTGACGCTTTCTGATAATGATGAGGGCAGGGAGTGTTCTTTAGTATTCTCTCTCTCTCCCTCTCTCTCTCTCTCTCACCCCCGCCCCTTTCTCTGACACACAGACACGCACACACAGCTCTGAGTATGCTGCCCATAATGCCTAAAGCTTACAGCTTAGATACCACCAAGCTTTCTCTTCAGCTAAGAACAATGTGACTGATTCTGTCCCTGGCCACGACACCCCTCATGTCCCAAGCCCCAGAGAGTTCCGATCTTGACCCCCAGCTGAGGTCTGAAGCCAGTCACAGACTAGCAGCAACTCTGGCCACAGTTGTGGCCTCTCTGTACGTTCATGTTCATTTGTATTTGTGCTGCCACCACCCTCCTACCATGCTTTGCACCGCACAGCCACCCGATACATATTTATGAAACGAACATGTGAAAGGATATGTCACAAGTCAAATTCAAGACAGATGGGTATGCTTTTGCACAACTGAAAACCAAGACTGAGGGAACACCAGAAGGAAATGGTGTGACTCCGGCCAGCTAGGGTCCCCCGCCTCTGAGAGGTCCACAGGGACTGAGTTCATCCGCTTCACTACTGCCACCGTGAGAGTAGTGAGGAGCCGGTGTTTGCCTAAGCCTGATTTTGTCACTTAGTAGCTGTGTAGCCCTGAAGCCAGCTGCCCTCTCTAAGCCTCAACTGGGCAGAACAGTCCTGAGATCTTAGAGCTGCTAGGAAAGTCAAAGAAAACGACTCACGGGGGAGACTTAGTGAGCCCTAGCTCAGAACCGCGGATGTCGTAATTGCCAAGAATCTGAGAGCACGGAGCAGAGGTCCAGTTGGCGGGGGAACCCCAGCCCAGGCGGCCTTGGGAATGGAACTGTTCCTGCCACCTGGCCCAGGGCACACACCCTGGTTTGGCCAGCCCGTCCCAGTGAGCGGGTCGCCCAGTCTCTGTGTGGGAGACGGGCCAAGTGCGCGGGCGTGGCCGGACAAGGGCGGAGAAAGCCCCCGAGTCTCCCGCATTCACATGTTCTGGAGTCGGAGCCACGGGTCCACACAGCGGGGGGCTGCGGTCCCATAGCCCGAACCACCCCAGCCCAGCACTGGCCCGCGGTGTCCAGCAGGGCTGGGCTGGTCCTGAGGGGCGGTGCGCGTTGCCTTCTGCCCAGAGATCTCTGACGGTGGCGCTCAGTCATTTTTCTGCTTTCTCATAAATATGCACACACTAAGCACCAACTGTGTGCTGCGCCGCACGCTAGGTCATTCATGCATCCGTGCATTCATCCGTCACTCCTCCGGGAACAAGTGTTTGCTGGGTTCTGACCCTGTGCCAGGAACTCAGTGGGTGTCGCAGCGGAGGACACACCCATGGCCTCTGTTCAAAGAAGATTACAGGCAGGCGGGGCAGGGAGACCAATACATGTTATAAGCTGTGCAGACTGTCACAAAGAGGTCTAATCAGAGACAGACAGTAATACTGGCGACGGCTGAGAGGCAGGACTGAAGCAGACATCTGAAAAGGACTCTTTGGTGGAGTTCGAGGAACGTTGCAAAAGGCCAGGACTCAGCTCCCAGGGTATCAGGGCAGTGCAGGTGGGGCAGGGTGGCACGGCGCTCCTGGGGCAGGAGACCCCTGTGAAGGCCACCGCGTCTCCCCTCTCAGGGTGCTGACAGAGCTCACAGAAGGCCGGTGTGGCTGAGGGAGGGTGAAGGTGGCAGAGACATGGGTCGGGGTCTCTGGGTCCATCCTCTGCTCTCAGGGCACACCCAGCTTCAAGTGGCATCAGCTGTGGGCCCTTTGAAAGAGACAGACATGTGTCATACACCCACCTGTCCCCCCTCCCCATTCCTTTTTTTTAAATGTTTATTTTTGAGAGAAAGAGAGAGAGCATGCATGCCCACATGAGTGGGAAAGGGGCAGAAAGAGAGAGGGAGACAGAGAATCCCAAGCAGGCTCTGAGCTGTCAGCACAGAACCTGATGTGGGGCTTGAACTCATGAGCCACAAGATCATGACCTGAGCTGAAGTTGGACACTCAACCGACTGAGTCACCAAGGCGCCCCTTTCTCATTTTAATAAATGATGGTGCCCTGAATTGGCAGGCATTGGAAAACAGAGATTAGCAGAAGCTTTCTGGACACTGGTTTGCGATTTTGCTATCCCTATCAAAACCCTTAAAAACGTGCACAGTCTGTGAACGAGCAGTTTTGCAGCTCAGAATTCCCTCCAAGAGAAAAGCCCGAGAAGCATGCAGAAAACACCAGAAGGGAAGTGGTATAGCATCACTGAAAGAATTATACATAATCCAAAAGTCAGTAATAGGGAAGTGATACAAAGATACGGTCTTCCATAAATAAAATATTACACAGCTCCTAAGAATGGGTTTGTAAAATGTGTGACGTGAGTAGGCGAGAACGAGGCAATCATTCTCACACGGCATATCAGCTGCGTCCCCAGGCTGGGAAGATGGGCTGCTGGCACAGGCAACATTGGGCTGGCTCTCAGGGCCGTGATCCTGAAAGAATAAGCAAGTCCACGAAGTCCATGCACAGCATCATCCCCTTTGTGATGGAGTATAAAGACACAGGCAGTGGGTGCCTGGGTGGCTCAGTTGTTAAGCATCTGACTTCGGTTCAAGTTATGATCTCACAGTTCATGAGTTCGAGTCCCATATCCAGTGAGCTCAAGCCCCACTTCAGGTAAAACAGGAGCCTTAGCTGAGCCTCGCTTCTTTCTCTCTCTCTCTCTCTGTCTGCCCCTCGCTCACTTGCAGTCTCTCAAAAACATAAAAAAGTAAAAAAGATAACATGGGAAAAGGGGTGCCTGGGTGGCACATTCAGTTAAGCCTCTAACTCTTGATTTCAGCTCAGGTCATTATCTCACAGTTTGTGAGTTCAAGCCCCACATTGGGCTCTTTGCTGACAGCATGGAGCCTGCTTGGGATTCTCTCTCTACACTGCTCTCTGTCCTCTCTCCCTGCTTGCACACATTTTTTAAAAATAATAAAAAGGCACCTGGGTGGCTCAGTTGGTTAAGCATTCAAATTTTGCTCCGGTGATGATCTCATGGTTCATGAGATTGAGCCCCACATCGGGCTGTCAGCACAGAGCCAGCTTCAGATCCTGCCTCCCTTCTCTCTCTACCCCTCCCCTGCTTGCACTCCCTCTCTCAAAAAATAAACATTAAAAAATTTTAATAACAAAAACACAGAAACAAACAATAAACAGCATCTATACAATACAGATATATTTTTAAAAATTAAAGGAACAAGAAATACAGAATTTAAGACAGACTTATCTCTGGGGGCCGGGGGCCAGGAGAGAAGGGATCACATAGGCAGATGTGAGTCACTAGTAAAATTTTTTCTTGGGTTTAGTGGTAGTTTCATAGATGTTTATTACATTGACAGATGAAGCAAAAATCAAATAAGGCCAGGCACAGACCAGTGATGATAATGTGGTGTAGAATGAGGATTATGATAAAAACTATCCTGGAAATTTATCCGCATACTTTTCTAGTTCTACAATAAATTCATACTTTGCAACTAGATTTTAAGAGAGATGGCCAGTTCAGACACTGTCTGTAACTTCTCAGGGAGCCCAACACAGGGCACCGGTGTCCAGAAGGTAGATGCGGCTCAGGGTGGCACACCTGTGACCGAGGTGCAGGTAGAGAAGCATGGCGGGGCTGCCCCCACCGCAGGCCAAAGTCCAGGTGCACTTTCAGCCCCCATTTCAGATATCAGTGTCTATTCTTCATCCACCGCGTCTCCCCTTTCCCTCCCCTGGAACATCTAGAGAAGAGGGACTCCTGAAAGAAATGAATTCGTCTATCAACCAATCTACCAATCACAAAATTCCTTTCGGGGGAAGGCATTTGTTTACTTGTTTAGATTTTATTTTTTAAGTAATCTCTACAGCCAACGCAGGGCTCAAACGTATAATCCTAAAATCAAGAGTTGGATGCTCTCCCAGCTGAGCCAGGCGCCCTGATGGTTTTTATTTTTATTGCTCATATTGGGAAACAATGATGACACAGGGGCCATGAGGACCATGAGCATTGCTCTCAGCCGCTAAGTTGAGGCCGTGTTGTTACTTGGCATAAGACCCTGACACGAGGTTGGGATTGGGGCCACGGGCAGACAGGGCAGGAGGCAGCAGCTGTTTTGACTTCAGGGAAGGCTTTAAGGTGGAGGTGCACGGGGAGGGATATGGGACGGGGGGAGATAGCACACGCACACGTTCTCTGTCCTCCAGGCCCCAAGTCTTACCTGGACAGACCCTCCCACGCGGGGTGCCTCTTCTCTTCCAGCACTGTCTGGAGCTGCATGGGTAAGCCTGCCCCATTCTGGGATCTAGCTCGGGGGCTTCTCACCTCTTGCAACAGGTTGTGAGCCCCAACCTGAACTTTCTCAGCACAAACTTTATACTGGGCCCCCATTTGCCACATTTCCTTTCATTTCACAATCGTTTAGAATTCAAGAGGAACTGTTTTGGGGACCCCCTTTGAGCAATGTGGGGAGGCAGAGGCAGAGCATGGAGGGTCATTAAATTCAGGCTGGGGAGACTGGTTCTTGGCTTGAAGGTCCATGACCTACAGAAGAATCTGTGTGTTTCAGCGGCTAGAAACCACACCACACAGTATGTGCCTCCTTGGCCAAGAATGCCTTTGGTTTGCCTCAGCTCTGCGTGGGTCAGTCGTATGCCTGCAGTCAGCTTGCACTGGAGGTGGCGGCAGTGGAGAAGGGCGTGGCGCAAGGCCTACACAGGTTTGTCCGGGAGCCCCTGTGTGTACGGCTCTGTGGTTCCCCGTGCCATGTGGTCCATATGTGTCTTCGTGTGTCTGAATATATCTGAGGGTCCCATTTTGCATATGAGCCCATGACTGGTGAAAGCGTTAAGAGAAATAAATATCAGCTAATGTTCTTGCTCAGCACCAAGCACTCTGCTAAGAACTTAGTTCTCTTTCTCGTGTGTATCTTCATAATGATACCATGAGATGGTGCTACTGTCATCCCACTTTATAGCTGAGGAAACAGAGGCACAAAGAAGTAAGACACAAATCCAAGAGAGAGAAGTCAAACAAAGACAATTAATATATGATATTCCTTATATCTACAATCTTTTTTTAAAAAAGACTTTTTTAGTGTTTTTTAAAAACACTTTTTAATGTTTATTTGTTTTTGAGAGACGGAGAGAGAGAGAGAGAGAGTGTGTGTGTGTGTGTGTGTGTGTGGGAGTGGAGGAGGGGTAGGAGAGAGGGAGACACAGAATCCGAAGCAGGCTCCAGGCTCTGAGATGGCTGTCACCACAGAGCCCAATGTGAGGCTCGAACTCACAAACTGCAAGATCATAACCTGAGCCGAAGTCAGACGCTTAACCAACTGAGCCACCCAGGCACCGCAAGAAACTTAAAAAGCCAAACTTGTAAAAACAGAGAGTAGAATGGTGATTATCTGAGGCGGGTGGGGAGGGGAGTGGGGGGAAGAATTGGGGAAATGTTGTTTAAGGCTACACACTTGGAACTAGTCGTAAAGAAGACCACAGCATAGTGATTACAGCACTGTATCATAAACTGCAAAGTCGCTGGGAGACTAGATCTTAATTGTTCCCACCACAAAAAAGAAACTATGTGATAATTAAGTGATATGATAGAGGCATTCACTACCTCAGGCAATAATCCTACTGGAATATATAAATACATCAATCAACATGTTACACCTTAAACTTACACAAGGCTATATGTCAATTATATTTCAACTAAAAAAGAAAGAAAGCAAAGTGTGGCTAACCAGGTATATCTGTCCCATCTCTCACCTAGCCCTGCCCCTATCATGATATAGGAAAGGAAGGGCAAGTGGAGGTGGGTGATGGGGTGAACAGGGAAAGTAGCAAAGGGGAAGAAAAGAAAAGAAACCTGAGGAAAAGAAAGGAGAGGGGAGGGGAGGAAAAGAAAGCCAAGGTCACACTTCTAGCAAAGGGTAGGCCCAGGAGCAGACTGTGGGGCTCTCTTTCTGAAACCCCGTCCAGGCGAGCCCCTGTGAGTCAGGGCGTGTGCCTGTGTGCCCAGGCCAGAATGGCACCTCCCAAGCCTATGTGCATGTGACCAGGCCATGCTTGTCGGGCCATGCAGGTCCACCCGTGTCTCGTAAAACCTGTGTCCTGGCGGGCCGGTGCTCCCCTGGCCGGATCCGGTCTTTCTGCTGCCCTCTCTGGCTGGCTGTCTGTCTGTGCCAAGTGTCTGCTCCCAGGAGCCGGCGGGTCTCAGAGAACATCTGGCCCCAACGCGCTCCCTGCGGGGAGAGAGTGGCGGCCGCACTAATCCCCGTCGTGGGAGCCGCGTGCCTCCTGTGCCGTGAGGCCGGGAGGCGCCCCGCCGCCGCCCCACGGCCGCCCCACCGCAGCAGGGCGGTGGCGTGCTGCTGGGGGCCTCGCTGGGTTATTTTCAGCACTGGAGGAGGCCCTGCGGCATTTAATTAATTCCACTCCCTATGTAAACACCAGCAAACACAGGGTTGCAAAGGCACAAGCATGTCCTGCCTCGCACCCCCTGCGGCTGCCACTGCGTGGGGACATCACTGTGGTGACCGCACGTGTGTGCCCCAGAGCCCCCATTCTGCCTTCGAGTCCCCCCAGGGCCCGCTCCCCGAGTGTGTCTCCACCTGTCGCCCACCTTCACCCGATAACACCTCCCTGGCTCCAGCCTCACCATCTCTAGCCTGGCCTCTTACAAAAGTTTTGCGGGGCTGAGTGTAGGGGGCTGCCTGTTCTCGCTCTGCTGCCCGCCGCACCCCTGCCCAGGGACCAAGCTTTGCAAGTGCAGGTTTGTCCGATGTCTAGTTCAGACGGAACAGTCTATTGGCCTTGACATGCGCACGGTGTGTCTGCACGATGCCTACACAGGGTCTCAGGGCTGGACTCACCCAGGGGAGCTCTGCCGGGCTGCAGCCCTCTAATCAGGTGGTGAGGAAATAGCCACAAGTGGGCAGCAATGGGGAATGTTTTCTTTTGAGGAGCCGGGAAGGTGGGAGTGAAGAAACAGGCTCCTGGGGAGCCAAAGTCGGAGCCGACTATGGGGCAGGAGGCTGGGGGGAGGTCCCTAGAGGGAGTCAGGGACACAGGGATAGGGAGGGGAGTCTCCGAGAGGCTGCCCATTCCCAGAACACCCGCAGGTGCTGCTCCACCTGGTGCTCACGGTGTGACCTTGGGCCAGTCACTCAGTAGCCGGGCCCCTCTCCCCAGGTGTGAGTGTGCCTTTACAGACAGATACACGCGGACCATCACGCCAGGGGCTCCCGCCGTGTAGGACATGGGGCTCTCTTGTGCCTCGCCTGGCTCATGGCATCCCCACATACTCTGCCTCCATGCCCCAGGCTGCACAGGAGGAAATGGAGGGTCAGGGATGTCCATGCCTCGTCCAAGGCCATGTCTGCCCCAGCCAGGCAACAGAGTTGGGATGTGAACCCTGGTGTGGCTTCTCCCAGAGCCCTTGTTCTCACACTGCCTAGTTCTGTAGCTCAAAACATGAATATTCTAGGTTTGATGATCCTGCTCATTTGGAGTCATCTGGAGACTTTTTTTTTAAGTTTATTTATTTATTTTGAGAGAGAGAGCATGAGTAGGGGAGGGGCAGAGAGAAAGAGAGAGAGACAGACAATGTGAAGTAGGCTCCATGCTGTCAGCTAGAGCCCGACATGGATCTCGATCCCACGAAACACAAGATCATGACCTGAGCCGAAATCAAGAGTCGACACTTAGCGGACCGAGCCACCAGGCGCCCCAGTCATCTGGGGATTTTTAATTCCACTAACACTCAGACCTACTGGCAACAAGATAACTCAGGGGTAACCAACTGGAAGGAGGAAAGGGAAGCTGAGAGACGATGGAGTGGAGACTCCATGATAGAAGAAAGCATGGCCCTGGGTCTGGGAGCCTAACAGGGAGGTGGCCCGGGGCCGTTTCTGCAAACCTGGGGTGACCAGGAGCCTGAAGCCCTCAGTCGTGTCACAGAATCAGGACATCTGGTTAGTTAACCAGACCCAGAGTGAACAGAAAGCCCCAGGGCATATGTAGCATGTGCGCCAGGGCAAAACACATTTACAGTCATTTTGTTCTGAGTACGAGGAGGCGGATGCTCCAAGGACTCCGACGGGGGGGTNTCATCTGGAGACTTTTTTTTTAAGTTTATTTATTTATTTTGAGAGAGAGAGCATGAGTAGGGGAGGGGCAGAGAGAAAGAGAGAGAGACAGACAATGTGAAGTAGGCCCCATGCTGTCAGCTAGAGCCCGACACGGATCTCGATCCCACGAAACGCAAGATCATGACCTGAGCCGAAATCAAGAGTCGACACTTAGCGGACCGAGCCACCAGGCGCCCCAGTCATCTGGGGATTTTTAATTCCACTAACACTCAGACCTACTGGCAACAAGATAACTCAGGGGTAACCAACTGGAAGGAGGAAAGGGAAGCTGAGAGACGATGGAGTGGAGACTCCATGATAGNGAGTAGGGGAGGGGCAGAGAGAAAGAGAGAGAGACAGACAATGTGAAGTAGGCTCCATGCTGTCAGCTAGAGCCCGACATGGATCTCGATCCCACGAAACACAAGATCATGACCTGAGCCGAAATCAAGAGTCGACACTTAGCGGACCGAGCCACCAGGCGCCCCAGTCATCTGGGGATTTTTAATTCCACTAACACTCAGACCTACTGGCAACAAGATAACTCAGGGGTAACCAACTGGAAGGAGGAAAGGGAAGCTGAGAGACGATGGAGTGGAGACTCCATGATAGAAGAAAGCATGGCCCTGGGTCTGGGAGCCTAACAGGGAGGTGGCCCGGGGCCGTTTCTGCAAACCTGGGGTGACCAGGAGCCTGAAGCCCTCAGTCGTGTCACAGAATCAGGACATCTGGTTAGTTAACCAGACCCAGAGTGAACAGAAAGCCCCAGGGCATATGTAGCATGTGCGCCAGGGCAAAACACATTTACAGTCATTTTGTTCTGAGTACGAGGAGGCGGATGCTCCAAGGACTCCGACGGGGGGGTGGCAAATGCAGACCCACTCTTCCGTCTCCACTGTGTCTCGCTTAGATGTGCAAATGCCACCGGCTTTCTCTTTATTTAGCAAGTTGCTTTCATCGCTCATTTTAGGGAAAGTAACAAACAAGCACAAAGCACTTGGGAGGCCCACGCCCACCCCATCTTTCCCAAAGTTTCTGAAACACTAACTCTTTCTCTGTGGGGATTTTAGGGCACTGAGCCTGGTGGCTTGGAAGTGATGGCTGGGCTGCCTCTCAGGGCTGGTGGGAGGATGGAACGTGCCCAGGTACACAGAAATAAATTCTAAAAGCAGCAGACCGACCTTTGTGATGGTTATGTAAGGGGAAAGCTGTGCAGGGCTGGTTGTTAGGACCATCCACAGATACTCTGGTCCTCCAGTCTTCCCAAGTATGCCAGTACCTTCCTACCCTCTTTGAAAACAGAGGTGGCTGTTGCTTTGGACACCGAAATGTGAATGGAAATAATGTGTGTCACTTCCAGGCGGAAGCTTTAAAATCAGTATGGAATCTGACTGTCCTCATTCTCTCTCCATGCTGCCCTGAGGCCCCTGGTTGATTTGTGACCGTCACCAGTATGGCTGAGAAATCAGCTGTTGGTGTTTAAAGCCACTCATGGCTCCATCCTGACTCTAAGCTCCCACAACCCACGCACTCGCTGGTGGCCCCCAGAGGCATGGTGTGAAAAGTATCTGGTTCATCTCGATCCCTCTGATGGTGGCCAGTCCAGTCCACACACTGCCCACTCCCCATGGAGCAGTCAGGGTCTTCTTCCTAAGCCACACACCTAATCACAGGAGAGCCCCCGACTCTCCAAGCCACTTAAAATCCCCAAATAGGACAGGGTTCAAGGGCTTCATGGAAGTAGCCCCAGCTCATCTCTCCAGTCTTGGCTCTTGCTTCACACTCAAAACTCCAAAATTATTTCAGTCATTCAAAAGTACCATGCTTTTCCTCCACCCCGGAGATGTCACATGCTATTTCCTACACCTAAAACACTCTTCTCTGCTCTCATCACTTAACCAACTCCCACACATCCTTGGGGCCTCAGCTTAGCTCCCGCCTCCTCCAAGAAGCCCTCCTTGAGTCCCATACCAGGCTGGGTGCCATCTTGGTGCCTCCACACTTACATTTTATATCACTGTGTACTGTTTACTCGCAGACCCCTTTAGGGCAGTAGATTTGTTGAAGGCAAGAGCTGTGTTTCTCTTCTTCTCCACAGTATTCCCAGCGCCCATCACAGCACTGGCCATTTGGTAACTATGAAGCACTAGTGAATGAACAGACAACGAGTCCCCCCAAGAGTGGGTCCTCTGACTGCAGGAGGGGGCAGGGGTTGAATGAAGCAGGGGAAGCTTCCGTATGCACCCTAACCCCAAACCACTGGCTTGAAGGGGGAAGGCAGGGAGTCTGTGGCAACGAATGGTGACCTTCCATGTACTCAGTGGCTAGGACACTCAGAGGGCAGCAGCCTGGGCCCTCCTGGGGAGCTAACGGTTTTCAGGAGCAATTTGGAAATGAGTCCCACAAATGGCCAAAACAAAACATAACCTCTCCAGGCCCCCTGTGTCCTGAGCACTCAGTCAGAGAGAGCTCAAAGGGGCTTAATGAATTATTATGTCCACATTTCTTGCTGATAAATGACAGTCTCATGCTCCATTACCAAATGCTGGTTGTAATATTTAATCAAAGTCTAGTTTCATGCACCAGTTGGTTTTAGAAATAATATTTACGGGTCTGGAATGCCTTCAACCTTCAAGCATATGGCCGAAGAGAATCACTGTTTTGTCGCTACTGGTCACGAATATAGGAGTGAATTAAAGAAGCTTTGAAGTTCATTGTTGCCTCCTCAATGCCAATACTGTACTGGATGTCAGCAATGCCAGGATGAACACAAACTACTTCTTTCATACACAGGACCCATCCGCAGGTCCAAACTTTTGCCAACTGGTGCTCTAACCTCTCCCAAATCCAGTTCATCATCCAACCCCAGCAGTTTAAGTCCTGCCTCCTCCAGGGAGCCCTCTGTGCCCACCCACCCCCAGGGAACTCCTCCCCTCCTAAGCTCCCCTTGTTGTCTGCCCACCAAACAGGCTTACGTACTTTTCCGCACCATGGTGCACGTAACCCCGAAGTGCAAGAAGAATGCGGACAATGGACTGTGGGCTCCCCTGAGACACAGGTTTATTTCTTATCCTCCCTCTCCACCTCTCCTCATGCTGGACACCTACTGGTGTTAGTGCAAGTCCACTTGACTGGACGGAATTGAATTTACAGCCTCTGGACCCTGCACACAAAGTGAGTTTAAGAGGGATATGATTCTATAATAAATCACTCTCCGAATTTTGTTCTTTTCCCTGTGCTCCCTATTTCAGTGACTACGCCAAGCCAGACACCTGGAAGTCATCTGTGGGTCCTCCCTCTGCCTCTTTGAATTATCCATTCATTTATTCATTCATTCACCCATTCATTCATTCTTCCATTCCTTCAACAATAAAAACAAATGTATTATTTGCTTACTCATTGCCAGGCTTGTGCTTGGGGCTGGAGACAAATTGTGGTGAATCAGCCGGAAATGCTCAAGTGGAGATTTTACCTTCTAAAGAGTTGTTCAAATAGTTTTTCTCCTCTACATTCCCCAAGGCCACTGCCTTGGTCTGGGGCTCTACATCCCTAATAGACTTCTGATCGGTCCCCTGCCTCCAGCCTTCTGCACCTCCACGGCATCATTCATCAGACCCGGTCAAGTTTTGAGACCATGGAAACAGGAGTAGGGTAGGGAGGAGAATACCCGAGTGGGGGTTCAGAGGGCTGGCTTCTAATTCCCCGGGTGAAGTGGGTAAGTCTTTCCCTTCTCTAAGCTTCGAGTCCATAAAATGTCAAGTAGGCTAATAGTCTGCACCTTAGTGTGAGTCTACCTTGGAGGCAGATCTGTTAGAAATAATAGGAACGGTTTACTGCACGGGCCAAGCACATCATTACACCTGTTATTAACTCCCAGCATTAGGGGTGGACCATTCCTCTCAGTCCTATTCCCATTCTGCAGGATGGAAACGGGCTCAGAGAAGTTCAGTGGCTTTCCCCAGGTCATACAGTTCTAGGTCACGTAACTGGGATTCCATACACAGGACTAATTGACCCCAGAGCCCCAGATCTTAACCTTGACATTTTACGAGCTCTCTCAGTCTGAAAGGGTGTACTTATTATGACCAAAGGCTTCATCTGTGGCTCTGAGTGAGTGGGGCTTGAGAGTCATGACTCAGTTTCCCCTAAATAGAGACTAGAGATATCCTGTCTTGGGAAGTAGTCAATCATACTTAAATCTATGACTTGTCAAAGTGTTTTCAGATTCTTCCTCATAAGTGAAAGATGCGAAAGCCCTGGGAAGTGATTACATGATAAAGGCAATAAAACAGCCTTAAGGTGAGCATAGCCCTTGGATTTTGCCAAGGGCACCAGGTGCCAAGGGTATTACTGCAGACGGGGGCACGCTGGGGAAATGAGTCTGCTTCCTCTCAAGGCTGGAGAACGGCGCAGAAAGAATCAATCAGGAGGGAAAGGGCCAGGTTCCCGTCTCCCAGAATTGCCTTTAGGCCCCTCCCCTCAAAGCAGTCCTGGGTGCTCCCCGCCACCCCCGGCTGCTTCCTCTCTCATTAGGATTTCTCTGACAACCCCAAGGATTTACAACGTGAAATGTTTCCATTTCCCTGACACGATGTCTCCGCTTCAAAGCACCCGCGCCTGCCCTCCAGAGCCTGGGATGGAGGTGATTTTGAGAGGGAGACAAATGAATCAAGGGGCTGACACCCATCCCTTTCTTTTTCCCCCATAATACATCTGTTTATTATTGAACGGGGGCTCGCGTGGTTCGGTGATGAATTGTCTTCTCTCCGTAGCCATGTCCCCAGACGGCTCGGCAGGCTGAAGTGTCTTCCAGGAGCATCTGCTTTTGATCTCTCTGGTCCTTTTAAATCTCGGGTTAAAATCTTTAGCCTGACGGGTATGAAAGGCAGCTTCTAGAGGTAACGGAGCCTTAAAACTCCAGGGGAGGACCATCTGGGTTCTGGGTTCTCTCCAGAGAGAGCTCCAGAGGACGCCCTCCTCCATTAGGCTGGAAGTGAGCAAGGGAGAAAGCCCCCACTCTGGGTCTGAAGGTGTGGTTCTCATCTGCAGGCACCATGCCCCTTGGGACCTTGGGAGGACAGTGGGGCTCAGGCTGCTCCCCCAGCAGGGCTAGGTGCTGCCTGGGGAGGGGCTGGGCCTGATCCCCCTGTCTCCTCTGAAATGCGGTTTCTTTAAAAAATTTGTTCTTGACCACCTCCAAACTGGGTGTGGCAGGGATTACCACCCGCCCACCAGACCCCTGTCCCCTTCTGCCTTGTACCCAGATTGACTGTCTTTCCAGCCTCCCTTGCAGGTGGCCAAGGCCACGTGACTGACTCTGCTCAGTGGAATTGGAGGCTACTTGCAAGCATACATGGCCCTGAAGCCGTCCCCTGTGTGACTGCCATCATCCCTTCCCACAAATGCTGCCTGGCTGTCCTCGCCTAGGTCCCCTGAATCTGTCCTGGGCCAGACAAAAGTACCCATGACGGGGCTGTGAAGCCACCAAAATGTGGGGTTTATTGTCACACCATTAGTGTTGCCCTAGATATGGTCCCTGTGCTAACCCCGCCCCCTAGCCCCTCCTGTTCCTGCTTGTGCTCAGCACCCCGACACCATTTCATTCTCTGGGGGAATCTGCGTGCTGTCTCTCCCAGTAGACAGCGTCCCACCTGAGGCTGGAGACTATCACAGCAAAAGCCAGGGCACAGCTGTAGGCGACGGCCAGGTGATGGTACCCTTCTGAGGCCCAGCATGCTCCTCAGTATGGGAGGGGACAGACATGTCAGTGGAAGCTGCCCGGAATGTGAAACCAGGGGCCCTGGTTTAGAGCCCAGCCCTGCTGTGCAGGAGCTGAGGGTCCCCCGTCATTGTACGTCACCTCTCACCTCTCTTTAAGCCTTGGTTTTCCTTATCTGTTAACTGGGAACAGCCGGTATCCTCACATCCTGGGGTTTGGGGGAGAATGAAGGATGGAGTGTGTGGGGCTGCCCAGTGCAGTGTGTGGCTTGTGGGCGCTCAGCCACATCGGCAGTAGGTACCGAATCTTAGAAAGTCAAGGGCAGGTGGAACCTTACGGTGTTAATACTGACCCGGGCCGGTGTGAGTTCTCCCATAACAAATGTGCAGGAGGTGAGGCAGATATCACCAGCAGATGGTCAAAATAAGACCCAGAGAGGTTCTGCTATGAGGTCAGGATCCAGAGCTGCTGAGAATCAGTGACTGATGTTAGGCTGGAGAATTACTATGGACAGCTCTGGAATCCTGGACTGGAGATGCCTCCACCTCAACATAACTTCCCCGGCCCCCGAAGCAGGGTCCCTAGAGCCAGGCAGTATCCTGACACTTGATCAGCTGGGCAACCTCGGGCACAACCTTTACCCTCTCTGAGGCTCAAACACAGGGGAGACAACATTCATGGCTTACACATTCATGTTATTAAATGGGCTGAAATGTGTGCATGTGCGTAGCGCACACTCTGATCTGGAGGCGGCCCATTGTAATTCAGTGATTAGCTCTTTCTGTTCCCTGAGCTTTTTACTGCTTGGGTGGCACTGTCTACGCCCTGTTGAATGGCTCTGTCTGAGTCTCCTTTCCTGGTCTGTAGGAGACGCCCCGCCCACCCCTCAGCCCGCTGCAGTCCTCAAAGCGCAATGACACTCTTGTCTGTGAACCACGTGATACCTATGTTAGTTAACGATGATAACTAGCTATGATAACTAATGATGATAACTAGCTAGGTTAGTAGCAATGATAATACCAGTAGCTATGGCTGCAAACCATAGAAGTCACGCAGTGGAGCTGGGTGACAGAGTCAGAAGTCGGGGCCACACCAGGGGCAGTGGTTGCTTGGGATGGACTGGCAGGGAGTGCGACAGGGGTGAGGTGCTGAGAGTCCCAGAAGTGGCAGCAACAGTGGTCGGTATGCTGTGAGTGGCAGTGCCAGCCATGATGGCACAAGGGTGATGGCAGTGGCCATGGAAGTGGCAGTTACACTAGGAGTGGAATCAGTGATAGGCTGGTGGCAGAAGAGGTGACAGAGGTGGTTGCTGTGCACCAGCACCCCACCCCAACCTGCTCTCCCAGGATGCGCTCCTGTGGTGCTGTGCCCCGCCCCTGCCCCGAGGTCAACATCGCACAGTGGGAGCAGGTGGTGGGAAAGCAGTCCTTCAGGCTCCTGCTGCCCAGGGCGCCCAGGTGTCCCCGGGGCACTGGGCACCCAGAGTTGTGCCAAAGGATCTATGGGCCTGACTCTCCAGGCCAAACACCTCCTCAAATGCTCACTTAAAAGGGGCTCCCTCTGGGAGGAAGTACATTTAGATGTTCTTGCCTCCATTGTCCCTGAACACTCATGATCATTCAATAAATACTCACTGGGGAGCTACCGTCCCCAGTGCTACTTTAAAAGGCTATGGTCCGGCCAGGAATCTCACGTGCACCTTTGTTCCAGGAAGGGGGAGGGGGTGCTATGCTAGGGACGCTTATGTGGCTGCCCTCAATATTCTTAGAGTCTGGTATGCAACAGACATTCGGTGGCTGGATTTCTTTCATCCAACCATGAAGAGGCTTAGGGTGTAGTGGTTAAGAGCCACTGTTCAGTCCCAGTCTTGGCTCTGTATGACAGTGGGCAAGTTTCTTAATCTCTGCCTCAGTTTCTTCAACTGCAAAATGGGGATAGTAATACTTCCTATTGTACAGGCTTGTCATGAGGACTAAATTAATTCTTATCACAAGTATTTAGAATAGTTGTCAGTGCACACAGTAATGCTATAGAAGTGTTAACTATGAAAATGTGCCAGGGGACCATGCCGGGGCACTGGTCACACAGCAGTGAGGAAAACCAAGTCCCAGCTCTCCTGGAGTTAGGATTTTGGTGGGGGAGCACATGATGAACATGTGCGTCAGGTAGTAAAAGACACCATGGGCAATAAGACAGGGTGTGGAGATAAGACAGTACTGGGGGGCTGCTGTGCAGGTGAGGAAGGATGCAGGCATTTGAACAGAAGCCTGAGATAAATGAAGTGTAAGCCATGTGGCCAGTTGGGGAAAATATGTTCTGGGTGGAGGGAGAGGCAAGTACAAACGTCCTGAGGCAGGAATATGCTTTGTGTGCTCAAGGAGGAGCAGGAGCAGTGTGGCTAGAGCGTGGGGCAGAAGCGGTCAGCAGCAGGAGATGAGGCAGTCGGGGTCAGATGAGGCAGAAGCTCTCAGACCACAGCAAGGATATGGCTTCTGTGAGGAGCAAAATCGGAGGCCGCGGAGAGTTGTGAACAAAGCAGCATGAATTGATCAGAGGTAATGTTCTTAAGGATCGCTCTGGCTGCTGTGTGAAGCACAGACCCTGGGGCTGGGCGAAAGGCAATGGGAGGGGATGTTTAGGAGACTAGTTAGTGCTTGGACCGTGATGGTGGCTGGGCCAACCGCACTAAGCAGGAGAGGCAGGGAGAAGCCCGGGGGTCCTAGACGTATTCAGAACTTGGGCCAGACAGAATCTGCCGGCGGGTGCAGGATGTGAGGGAAAGGACCCGAAGACTTGGGGCCAGAGCAACCAGAAGGATGGGTGGCCACCTGCTGATGTGAGGAGCCTCCTGTCTGAAGGTGAAGTCTGAGGTGTGTATTTGCCATCCAAGGCAGGTTCTAGCAAATAGATGGGTATGTGAATCCAGGGAGCCTGTATGAAGGGTGAGTTTGGGTTGAAGACGGACGTGTAGACCGCCTGGGTGCAGAACAGGAATGGGAACAAGAGTAGGAAGGGCTGAGGACTGAGTCCCAGGACCCTCCAAAGTTTAGAGTCGAGGAGATGAGCAGGAACCAGCAAAGGAGACAGAAAGCACATCCAGGGACGTGGGACGAGAGCCAAGAGCGGGTGACGTTCAAAAGGCAGTGTTTCAGGAAGGCAGGCGTGCCAACAGGCTGAGGAGGGTAAGGACCACTGGCTTCATCAGTGCGCGTGAAGGGCAGGAGGTGATAACGGGGGCAGGGGGGCGGGACATCACATAATCTGCAGGAAGCCGCTGCCACCGCCATCGGCACACAGGCCAGCCCGGCGGCTCCTGGAAGGCCAGTGCAGTGATACGGCGGAAGGAACCCGGTCTCCAGTTTTAGGGCCCTGGGAAGAGCAGTCTGACATGCAAAGCTTTTAAAATTTTATGAGGGCATCGAGACGAATAGGAAAGGGGAAAGAGATAAACTGGCGGGGACTGATTTATGCTCACTGTGGAATTACATAAAAGGTTCTGGGCACCCTGCAAAAGGCACCGTGAGGTCCGAGGCTGGGCGGGGGGAGGGGGGGCCCCATGGAGTCCACAACGGAGGGGGATCAGGACAGCTGGCTCCGCAGCTGGTGGCCATCCCTCACCCCCCATGGCTACCAAGCCCAGTGGGTACAGTTACTGACTTCTTTNTGGCAGGGCGGGGGGAGGGGGGGCCCCATGGAGTCCACAACGGAGGGGGATCAGGACAGCTGGCTCCGCAGCTGGTGGCCATCCCTCACCCCCCATGGCTACCAAGCCCAGTGGGTACAGTTACTGACTTCTTTATTCTTTTCTGTTCCACGACTGGATCCAGTTGATTACATATACAATTTTCAAATACCTAAAGATAAAAGATTTGTTCTCTGGGAGTTGTCCTCCTGGGTTTCCCGGGGACAGAGTGCTTTCCCAGGGTCTCCAGCTCCCAGCAGGTGGAAGTCAGACTCGAGGGCACATCTTCCCTGCATCGCTCCCTGGGTGCGTGAGGTTGGACAAGGAAAAGCTTCACTGAGCTGACTGTCCTGGTTGGTGTCTTTTCCGGAAAGCCCGGCTCACACGCACCCTTCCTCCAGGCTGGCTTAGGCTCCCTTTGCCACCCTGCTCCTCCCATGTTTTGCCGGTGTTTTAACTGGCCGATAGCTTGTTAAGAGTGACTGTAAGCCCCTTGAGGGGAGCACCCGTGTTGAGCTTGTCACTGCATATACTACGCAGAAAAAGGCACTGGATGCATAGTTGTTGAATAAATGGGCCGTTGCTGCCTCCCAGGGCTGCTCTAGGGACTAGAGGAGAAAAGATGAGAGGAAGTCCCCTGTCCATAGCATCCAGGGCCCACAGCGGCCAGGGGCCCACAGTGTCCAGGGGCCCACAGCGGCCAGGGGCCCACAGCGGCCGGGGGCCCACAGCGGCCAGGGGCCCACAGCAGCCAGGCCCACAGTGGTGAGGGCAGTCGCCCGGCAGGCCGTGAGCTGCCTGGGTTCTTCAGGAGGGGGTAACTTGTGGATTCTGTAAGGGCGGCCTTAGGCTCTGGCTTTGGTGATGGGTTCCTGAAAGTGGTTTTCGGGAGACCATGACCCTCCAGGCACGGCGCTGCCTTCACCGTCAAGGACAGTCTCTCATACCCTAGCCATCACAAATACCCCTCTCTGGATGCACTCTCAGAATTAATTACGCTCCTCCTTCAACCCGCTTATATTCTTAGCCTTTATTCATTAAATCATTCACTCACTCATATTCTTCCTTTTCTTCAAAAATTAAAATAATATGGGGTACCTAGGTGCCTCAGTTGGTTAAGTGTCCAACTTCGGCTCGGGTCATGATCTCATGGTTCATGAGTCTGAGCCCTGCATCGGGCTCTGTGCTCTCAGCACAGAGCTTGCTTTGGATTCTCTGTCCCCCCTCTCTCTCTTTGCCCCTCTTCTGCTCATACTCGTTTGCTTTCTCTCTCTCTCAAAATAAACACTTAAAAACTTAAAAAAACATTTAAAACATTAAAAAACTTTTTACCTTTAAAAGTAATAATTCAAATAATTTTAGGAGTCCTCAGTATCTGTGGGGGCTGTTTCATGCTCCAGGGACAGAGCAGCAAGCAGTGTCGGTGAGGGTACAGAGCCAGAATGCCAGAGATTCTAGAAGTGAGAGCAAACTGCTGGCTTCACACCCTGGCTCACACTTCGTCCTGTGGTCTTGGGCAGGTGACTTAAAGTCTCTGCCTCCATTTCCATATCTGTGTCACGGAGAGAGAATGGCACAGCCCCTCTGGGTTTAAGGGGATAAACCGCATCAATCACATAAGGCGCTTGGGACAGCGCCTGCCACACAGTGGGGCTCAGCGAGCGCCGGCCATTCTCCTAGCAGGGAGCGCGACATGTTTCCTCTGATCTCACAGAGCTTCCTTTCCAGGGCACACAGACAACAAGCACATTGATCCGAGCGACATGATGCCACGTAGCAACAAGTGCCACCAAGAACGGGGCGGGGGGGACAGAGGAAGAGAAGGTGACCAGCGTGTGCTACTGGAGACAGGGTGGTCGGGGAGGCTGTGTGGGAAACGAGGCTCCAGGCAGAGGCCCGGTGCTGGCCCCGGGAGCCGCCCACAGGCGGAAGCAAGCCCTTCTCTCGTCTCCTCTGCCTTCCTTTCCTCCAGCTCGGCCGAGCACTGGTGTGGACGGCTGGGATACCGGAACGCCGTCACCCTCGCCCACCTGGTCCTCCCGCGTTGCCGTCCTGTGGCTCCCACCCCTGCCCTCGTCCTCCCCAAGCCTGGGCCCTTGGGCTTCTGCTCGGCCTTATTTTTCCCATCTGTGAGCCGAGGGGGCTGCATCCTGGCAGCGTGAGGACGCGTGGGTCTGTGATCTCTGGGGTGGTCCTGGCAGCAGGCACAGAATGACTCTGGAGCACAATTAGTGGATTCCATGAAGAGCATGTCACTTGCAATGGTCCTTGCACACAGGCCCTGGCACAGGATGAAGCCACATCACCTGGCAAACTTCACATGCGGGAGAAAGGCTCTCGGGACACACGGCACCAGGAAAAGCCTCGAGGTCAGAGAGCGTGGGGGACCGGCTGGCTGGTTGCTTATGGTTTTGCTACAGGTATTTTCTGAGCATCTGACCTAAGAATGCCAGGGCTCAGAGGGGTTCTCTGTCACATCTCCAGCAGGGGAGGCAGGACTCCGAGGTCTTGACCTTGAATCCCAGCCCCACCTTACATTCAGTGTGAACCACTGGGAGCCACTTCTCCTTTTTGGGCCTCAGTGTGCCTATCTGAAAAACGGGAACAATAATCCCTGTTCATCCTGCCTCAGGGAGCAGAGGGCTAGCCAATAGCAACAATAAGAGTGATCCTGCCCCTTCACATCTGCCACAAGTGTGACAGCCCATGTACACTTCAAAGGCCATCTGGACCAGATGCATATTACTACATAAAATGACCCTGGGGTCAGAGGGCCCAGTCAGATCCAGCCTTACCATCTGCCAGCTGCATGTTCCCGCATGGGTCACATCTTATCTCCGAGTCTGAATTTTAGCATCTGTGGCACAGGCTCTTGGGGCTGCTGTAAACATGAACTGAAATGCGTGGGAAGCACTCTTCATGACCTACAAAGTGCCTCGTGCGTGTTAGCAGCAATTATTACTATAGCAGGAGATCATCTGACATAATTGACAACAGCGGTGTAAGAGGTCTGTTCCATTCATCATGGGGTGCTGGGACCCCAGGGCTCTCCCACCGCGGCCCAGTGCCGGTGGGATGAGGGAAATTCCCTCATCTGGGGATGAGGCTGGCAGGGGGCGGCGGGGGGGGAGGGTTGGCACTGGGTATATCTGAAGTGCTGTGTCATGCTGGCTTTGCATGAGACATGTGGCCAGGCAGCACTGTAGGCATGAAGAAGGGGCACTGAGGCATGCCAGCCGTGGGCACAGCCACAGGCAAGCAGCATCTCCAGGAGGGAGATGCTCCAGCAGCATCTCCTTAGAAAAAGGAGCACGTCTTTCTACTTGGCCAGCCTATTCTTCTTGGTACCCGCTATAAGGGGACCGTGCGAGTGATGCAAAGGGAGGTCTCGTCTGCCCTCCTTTGGGTTCCTCCCAGACGGACCCCGAGGGAAGAACTCAAGCAGCTAATCTAGAATGTGATCCCAGGAACGACGGCAGAGGAATGAAGAATTGAGGCAAGGGGAGGGAAGAGCCAATAGAGGGTCTGTTCTGAACAGATACCTAAGAGTGCATCTTGAAGGGACAGCCAGATGCCCCCAGAGCCTTCAGGACAAAACCAGCTCGGGTGGCCCCCATCCCACCCCAGGGAGGGAGATCTGACATTCTCCAGGGAACCCCCGGGAGAGGATCACTGGCGTGCCAGAGGACAATCCTCATCAGGACTAGAGCCCCACGCCCAGGCACGGAGGACGAGCTCAGGGAGAGCGGATGGTCTCACTCGGTCCACTCACCCCACCTCAGCTCGGAGCCCCAGCCCCACACCCGCTTCTCACGGAAGCGCCCGTGAAGCACAGCCTGTATCTGGCTGCCCCGTGTGGGCGCCACAGCAAGCTGTGGATAGCTCTGCCAAGCAGAAGGAAGCATGCACGTTTCCAAGTTCAACAACCCTGCTGCCTGGCAGCGGGTGCCCTGGGACTGCCCGGCCCTGGACCCCACTGCCCCTTCCCACCACAGACAGAGAAAGGCTCCTTGTTGAGCAGAGGAGCCGGTACGGCCGCCTCTAGGTCTCGCCCCCTCAAGGCCCAGGTGTTGTGCTCGGCAGCAACCCAGAGGTGTCCTGGCACCCGCCTCACTCAGGTTTTGTCACCCCGTCCATCACCCTGGCTTGGCTGCAGAGCCCACGGTGGCAGAGGAGGCTTTCACTGCTCATGTATCTTCAGCATTCCTCTCTGGGGAGGCCACATAAAAGTCCCATGTCATGACGGTAGCCCTGGGGTCATCCTCTCTCAGCCTGCCACTGAGGCGGGGGTGGCAGGAGTGGCGCTGGAAGAGAACCCAGGCTCCCCCCCCTTCCAGCCCTGCCCTGTGGTACCAGGGTCTGCCTTTCTCTCGGGCCCACCCATGTTCCCCGTCACGGGGACAGGCCCTGCCAGAGGAGAGGGAAAGCTATGTGGTACTTTGGCCCCAGGCGTCAGGACCCACCCCAGCAGTGGCCGTGGGAGCACAGCACACATTGTGATCTCCAGTCCCAAACCACAGGCTGTCCTTGCATCTGTCAAGTGCGACCCCTCCTGGACCACTGCCTGCCCTCGAAACAAGCTATCTTTATGAAATAAAATGACTGCTCTTAATATGTTAAAATAACACCTCCCCAGGAAGGACCTTGCGTCAGGGCTGCCGCACAAAGGGACATTCACAGGCTGGCAGAGGGAAGCCGGTGGAGGCTTGGCCTAGGGCCCAGAGGAGAGAGAAGATGGGGAGCCCGGGGGCTCTGGGGTTACAGACAGGAGGGCGGGTTAAGGGGAGGCAGCGTGGGCTGTGAGGCTCAAGGCTAACAAGGAAACTCTGGGCTCAAGCAGGCAGGACAGCCCATTCCAGCTGACGGGGTGGGCCAGGGCTCCCTCCAGCCGAGGCTATTTCTCACCCGCTTCCTAACGCCATGGTCCATACTGCCTAAACCACCTCCTGGACTGCAACAGGGACCCTGGCAGGGAGATGGGGACAGCCGAGTTCTCAGATGCCAGGATTGGCTTCCCAAAGATGCTTCAGCAAGAGTGGGCACCGAGGCCCAGCCTGGGGTCCACAGGGATCGGGGGGGCCCGGGCAGCTCAGGCTGGCCGGCCTGTCTGCGTCCTGCGTGTAGGCTGGGCCTGCCACCTCTGAGGCGCCGCCCCCCCTCAGCCTGGACAATGTGGTTCTAGATTCGCATCGACCTGGGTTCTGAGCCTGGAGCTCAATACTGCCTCTTCTTAGGCAAGAAATTCCACTTTCCTTGGCATCAATTTCCCCGTCTGAAAAGCGGGGATCAAGGCGATGCATTTGAAAGATGTGTCATGACAGTTAAACAAGAGAGTGCCAGTAAAAGCACCACGTGCAGTAGGCACTCATGCTGGTTTTTGTCTCTAACATCTCCCCAACCCCTCCAACCCCCCCCACCGTGTATCAGGATTTTCAAATAAGCTGAGGTAGCAAACTCAGCTCCCTCCCAGAGCTCCCAGCCTGGAGCTAGTTACAAAGGCTGAAAAGAACATTTAAAAGAGATGAGCACTGGGTGTTATATGTAAACCAACTTGACAATAAACTATTGTTTATTAAGGGAAAAAAAGATATATGAAATATAAATATAATAAATATTGCATATATACACACATATAAGATCACTACAAACAGAGGAGGAAGTCACTAAGTTAAGTTTCTCAGGCATCAGAGTAGGTATCATATATTAATTCAGCAAATACATACTGAACCCCTACTAAGTGCTGAGCGCTGTTCCAGGTATTAATTCAGCAAATACATACTGAACCCCTACTATGTGCTGAGCGCTGTTCTGGGTATTGGGATAGTCAGCATACAACAGACCCGAATCCCTGCTCTCCTGGATCTTACCGTCTATCATGTGCCCGGGGGTGAGACAGGCAGTAAACGAGAGACAAAGTCAACTGTGTATCCTGTTTGGGTGGGGAGTGGGGGTGGGGAGGTACCATGGAAAAAGGGAAAAGTGGAGGATGCGGGAGTGGAGCACTAGGGGTGAGATTTAAATACAGTGCTCCTTGAGGTGACATTTGAGCGATGAGGCCACGCCCCTTTTTGAGGGTAGGAGTAGCCAGAGCAAGGGCCCTAAAGCAAGAGGGCGGGGGTGGGGGATGATCAGAGATAGAGAGCGATGGGGCAGCTCAGCACTTGAGCCTGCAGGCCACTGGGCAGCCATTTCTTAAACCATCAAAGAGCAGCAATCTGCAGAATGGCCCTTGATGGATGAGGAGGGGGTACACTGAGCCAGGAAGCAGGGCGGCTCCAAGGTGTGTCCAAAGAATAGACTCTCTCGCAGGTGGAGTCCCGCAGAGGGAGGCTGTCAAGACAGAAGGTTGGCTTTCTTTTAAAGCTTATTTATTTATTTTGGGAGAGAGAGAGAAAGCACGAGTTGGGGAGGGGCAGAGAGAGAGGGAAAGAGAATCCTAAGCGAGCTCTGCACTGTCAGCCCAGGAGCTCGACGTGGGGCTCAAACCCATAAACAGTGAAATCATGACCCAAGCCAAAGTCAGATACTTAACTGACTAAGCCACCCAGGCGCCCCTCATGACAGAAGGTTTTTGATGTAAGTTTTGGCAAACCAGCAAACTGCATCCGAGGAAGAAATAGCTCATCTTTTAGGCAAAGTGGGCCCACCATATCACATCCTATATCCACTGCTTTTCTTCCCACATACCCTCCTGCCCTCATCTCCTTCACAGGATTCTTGGTAAGGGTTAAATAACCTTGCCAAGATGCCTTGCAAACCACAGCATCCTATACAAATACAAGTTTTAGATGTTGATCTGACACAAGAAAAAATAAGTGAAATTTACTTTTATCCTATAGGGTTTTCCTTCAGTATCTATACTGCTCCAATTCGCTGATAATCCTAACGCCGCCACCCAGTCATGTTGGCACATAGTACATGCTTAGGACCTTGTTGGTTGAATGAATGAATGAGCCAATGAGAGAAAGAGAATCCATATATGAAAGCATGCAGCCCCCAGCTCGACAGGTAGTGCTGGGGAGGGCTGTGGAAGAGGCAATTTGTCAGTCGGGGCTCTGACAGTGCCGGAGCCCTGAGCCCTAACACAGACT
The DNA here is from genome assembly GCF_008692635.1 of Crocuta crocuta. Lineage (NCBI taxonomy): Eukaryota > Metazoa > Chordata > Mammalia > Carnivora > Hyaenidae > Crocuta > Crocuta crocuta. Next base: position 693,257 of record NW_027532591.1, read on the forward strand.
GGAGAAACAGCCACCACCTTCCCCCATCCCAACCCCTGAGTCCAGGCTGCTCTGGCTCTCCTTCTGATAAAAGTCACTACACTCTCACCTAGCAGGTGTCCTTAGAATGCTACGGATGTGTGAGTAGACCTGTCTGAGACTGCAGTCTCACTGACCTCAGTAGAGCAGAGGTTTGCCCTGGAGGCAGAGAAAGAAACAAAGAGGAGAGACCCAAGGAGCAGAGGCCCAGCTCAGGGTCAGACGGGAGTCAGGGAGTTACATGCAGTGCAGTCAGGGTTTGGTAGGCGCTCTGCATCCTCAAGGGGACTTAGCAAGCCAGAAAGAACCTTAGCCCTCACCCCCTTACTGGCTGTTCTAAGGATCCAAAAAGCTCTTAAGAGCCACAGGTCTTCAGGGGCGCCTGAGTGGCTTAGTCGGTTGAGCATCCGACTTTCGCTTAGGTCATGATCTCACAGTTCGTGGGTTCGAGCCCCGCGTCGGGTTCTGTGCTGACTGCCAGCTCAGAGCCTGGAGCCTGTTTCAGAGTCTGTGACTCCCTCTCTCTCTGACCCTCCCCTGCTCACGCTGTCTCTCTCTCTCTCTCCTAGAAATAAATAAAAAACATTAAAAAAAAAAAAAAAGAGCCTCAGGTCTTCAGTAACCTGACGCGAACCTACACAAGGCTACACAGAGCCTTGGTCTCTCCCACTTCTGGTGAATATGCATGTTCTGCTGCATAACTATAAGTATATTTCATTACGCCTGCTGTTCCCAGCCCCAGCGAGGTGTTAAAAGATAGACGGATAGGCACCATACTTTGGTCTCTGAAATCCACAGAATACTGAATTCTGAGACAGATAAGGGGTTGGGGATCCGTTCTACTCAGCTGCAGACTTCTTTAACTGCTTGTTCACTCACTCATCCGTTCACTTACTCATTCATTGAGCAAGTCTTCACTGCCTTCCCCACTACATTTATCCTTTTGCTGTTGGAGAAGGAAGTTCTCATCATCTGCGTATTCACTGGCAAGCACCCACTTGCTTGATGGGACTTGCATGATGTAACCATGCTGCATGTGCGGCCCCGAGCTGGGCCCAGAGGCGCTCATCTTGCACATCTCCCTGTCGCTGAACTTCTCCCTCTGGGCAATGGTCCTCTGTTTCCATGTGGCCTCCACTCCAGGCTGGGATTCCTATGAGCACAGGGCTGCATCTCTGACTTGGCCCAACAGAGCTTGGCAGGCACACAAGCAAAATCAAGTCGAGTGTCCTCAGGGACCTCTCACAGACCTGGAGAAGGCCCAGGCCCTGCTCTCTAAGGTGCTTGTGCACACTTAGAGAAGCAGGTCCCCAGAGTGGGACCAGCAAGACAGGAGGAACCAGACAGTGCTCTGGGCTCAGCTCCTTCCAGTGCTTTGGTCCCCTGAACCAAGGCTGTGCCAAGGTCACCTGAACATCGCCGAGACCCACCCCATAACACAGAGTGCCAGTTACTCTGCTGTCTGGGAAAAGGAAATCTATTCCTGGCATTGTACCTAAATATCTCAGGAGTAGTGAGAAATGCAATTTGCCCTTCCTAACCAAGGAAGGCTTTCTGGAGGAGGTCATAATAGAGCATTTTGAGTAAAGAAAGGATTTTGATAAGCCTTGTGTGTCTGTGCAGCAGTTGGGGTGGTGTGTGTGTCATGTATGTGTGTACGTGCCTAGGGCGGGTAGGTACAATATCCCAAGGGAAGCACCTGGGAATATCACGGGTCCTGGTTGTGGCGTACACGGGTGATGCGGCCCCCAGATCACGCCTCAGTGCAGGACTCCCCCAGCTGCTGGCAGTGCTGTCAGAAAGCAGGCTTCGAGGCAAGTGTCAGCCACAGTCTCCGCGTTCAGGTACTGCCCTTCCTGGAACAGCCCGTGTCTGATGATGGACCAGGGCAGGTGCATAACGGCCCAACCAGCTCTCTCGGACCCAGTCTTCCCCATGGACCAGCTCTCTCAGACCTAGGCTTCCCCACGGACCAGCTCCCTTGGACCTGGGCTTCCCCACGGACCAGCTCCCTCGGACCCGGGCTTCCCCACAGACCAGCTCCCTCGGACCCAGGCTTCCCCATGGAAAGCGTTCATGCCTGCATGTCCTCTCTGACCTCAGTTTGCTTCTTCTCCGACCCCTTTCCAGACAGAGATGTTGACCACTAAGGCCTCCGTAATAAACACTGGGCACAAGAAGCCATCTCAGAGGCTGCTTGTTTGCCAGGGACCACAACCTGTGACATCAGGAAGCTCACAAAAGGGTGCATGAGGGGACATTAGACTGAGGAGGCCGGCAAACGCTATCCTGCCTTTCATGTTCCAGGAGCCGGCCAGCCCACAGTGCCCTGTCCAGCAGGCTTCAGGCTCTCAGCAAAGAGCCAGCCTGCTCTCGTGGGAATTCAAGGGGCCGGGGCGAGTGCTGTGCAGTGGTGTGAGCTACGTACCTGCTATCTGGCAGGTGCTGCACACCCATCATTTAGTGAGGTCTTCACCATGACTCTGCTAGTAGGTGTTGTAACTACTGGATGAGCAAACAAACATTTCAGGGGCTCAGCAGCTGCCCCAGTCACACAGCTAGAAACTGGAAGCAAGTCTGACTGCAAAGCCTGTGAATTTCCCCGCAAGAGGCCCCACCCCTCTGGAGAAAAAGCACAGACATCTCTAAGGTCCAACCGTGTTCTGATAACCCAGTTTCCCTCTCTCAATGCTCTGAACATGACTAGGGTCAAGGCTGAGGCTGGGGCTGGGGTCAGGGCTCAGTGCCTGATCTGGCTCTGGGCCCAGGTGTGTGTGGGAGGGGAGGGGGTGTTTGGGCTCCGTCTGAGACCATCTGACCCCATTTTTGTTTCTGTAAGATTAACTAACCATGACCCCACTGGAGCCATCCTGCTCTCTCATCCCAAATACCATCTTTTAAGAGCAAAAGAAAGCAGAAAGCGGTGGGAGTGAGCACCGAAGATAAGGACACAGATTTAAGGGGTTCTATTGAACCTTTTATCCATCATCAAAACCCTCCATCATTAGGATAGCTGTGCCCGTCTGTCCCATAACATTTACAGACAATCATAAAAGGGAGGGTAATGACTGCAATTACAACTGAAGGGCTGGTTTAATGAATATTAAACAGCTTTGAACATCAAAGTATTGACTGAAGTGGAAACCTAATATCTCTCCTTCCAGCCCCTTCCGCTCCACGAAAGGGCAAGGCAGATGGCCTGGCCTTCTATGGGGTTGTCAGGAACAATTTGCACGAGTCACCAAGGGGCACTTGGAGTGAACCCTTCTGCCTAGAGGCCGGCCCAACAAATAAAGGGCTCTGCCATTATCTTCTCTGTAGCAGTCAACCAGCAGGGGAGGAGAGTGGCCCCGTCACAGAGGAGACCTGAAGCCCAGGAGAAGCAGACAGGGTGTCCCCTCCCAGGGGAGTCTGCTCAGGTCACACTGGGTGGGTGGGGGAGACCCTGTGGCTCAGCAGGAGTCAGCAGGGGCCGTGCCTGTTCAGCCTTCTGCCACACCCCCCAGCCCTCCCCGGTCCCTTCCTGGTTCTGTCGACCCACACATCCTCTGCCTGCCGACGGCTTGATCCTCTGCCCTCACTCATTCATTCGGCTGTCTAAACCACACAGCCCCTGTGCTCAGGGAGTTTGCGGTCTATTGGTGGAGACGGAGATACAAACAGGCGGTTGGATGCAGAGGGATAACAATGGAGGCAGATTCACGGGGAAGAGAGGGGAAGTGTGGTTCGGGCCAGAGAAGAGATAGTTAACAAGGCAGGTCTGGGCCCTCCAGGAATCCAAGGTCTAGTTAACGAGCTGGACATATCTGCAGTCTGTGGGACTAGTGTCTGGTGAAATCCAGAAGGCTTCTTGGCCAATCAGGGAAGACTTCATCGAGGAGGTGACCCTGGAGCTGAGCACAGAAGAGGGAGAAACCGACGTCTGGGCCAAGGAGGCATGGTCACCTGAGGATCAGGCAGCTCTCTCCCACGCTCAGCCTCCTCATCCCGCTCACCTCCACCACTTCCACTGCTCCCACACACCCTGCGTTTGGCCTGTTCCCCATGTTGCTCTGGTGTCTGTTGTTCATGAACTTCCAGACGACTTCACCCAAGCCTCCACAGGCTGCATCCTCCTGTGTTGGCCCCTGCCCAGCCTTCACGGAGAGTTTATGGGCAGGGGTAGGGTGGCGGGCAGGTGCTGTGCTTGCTGCTTTCTCACAGGACCCTCTTAATCCCATAGCCTTGGCATTACTGGAAGCTTCTGAGCCTTTCCAGAGGCCAGATTCTCAGCATGCCCCTCTCCTGTAACCAGGCATATGGGGCACAGCACAGCTCCTAGAGAAGTTGGGGAATAGATGAGCAGCCTCTGTGTTTGAGTAAACAGAGGTTCAGGGAAGAGCTGACACCCTCCTTCCCACAGGAAGGGGCCCAGAGTCCTTCACACATCACTCAAAGTCCTTTGCAGTCTGACCCCAGTGACCTTGCAGGCTTTCCCCCAATGATCCCCAGCTACTCTGTACGTTAGGTCAGCGCTGGACAATCCAACCTCCTTGGAAGATGGAAATTCTGTAATAAAGTGGTGTTGCGAGCTACATATGGCTGTTAAGTACTTGAAAGGTGGCTAGTGTGACTGAGGAATTGAATTTTAATTCTGTCTAATTTTAACCAATTAAATTTTAATCAGTTCAAATTTAAGTAGCTATATGTGGCTAGTGGCTACCATACTGGAAGGCACAGATCTAGCCACAAATTCATCAGGGTCTTTCACATTCCAGATTTATTTCAGTCTCTGGGTCTTGGTACACATCATTGCCTCTGAGTAAAATGCCATTTCCCTCTTTCTGCCTGTTTTCAAAACACAGCTTGAGATCACCTGCTCCGAGAAGCCTTCCCAGGCTGAGTGGGATGCCCCTTTCAATTTCCCAGATCCCCCAGGCCTCCTCTGGTCCAGCGGCCACAGTAGTGCCACCTGCTTGTCCAGCTAAGCTTCTAGTCCTACGATGCCTGTTGGAGGGTACACTCTGAGGGTATGTGCATCAGCTCACCTAGGGCTTCTGCACACCTACAGCTGGGGCCTCTGCACACCTACACCTGGGGCTCTGCACACACCTACACCCAGGGTCTCTGCACACCTACACCCAGGGCTCTGCACACACCTATACCTAGGGTCTCTGCATACCTACACCTGGGCCTCTGCACACCTACACCCAGGGCTCTGCATGCCTACACCCGGGACCTCTGCACACCTACATCTGGGGCCTTTGCACACCTACACCTGGGGCCTCTGCAGACATACACCTCGGGCCTCTGCACACCTACACCTGGGGCTCTGCACACAGCTACACTTGGGCCTCTGCACATCTACACTTGGGCCTCTGCACACCTACACCCAGGGTCTCTGCACACCTACACTTGGGCCTCTGCACACCTACACCTGGGCCTCTGCACACCTATACCCAGGTCTCTGCACACCTACACCTGGGGCCTCTGCACACCTACATCTGGGGCCTTTGCACACCTACACCTGGGGCCTCTGCAGACATACACCTTGGGCCTCTGCACACCTATACCTGAGGGCTCTGCACACACCTACACCTGGGCCTCTGCACACCTACACCCAGGGTCTCTGCACACCTACACTTGGGCCTCTGCACACCTACACCCAGGTCTCTACACACCTACACCTGGGACCTCTGCACATCTACATCTGGGGCCTTTGCACACCTACACCTGGGGCCTCTGCAGACATACACCTTGGGCCTCTGCACACCTATACCTGAGGGCTCTGCACACACCTACACCTGGGGCTCTGCACACACCTACACCTGGGCCTCTGCACACCTACACCCAGGATCTCTGCACACCTACACCTGGACCTCTGCACACCTACACCCGGGGTTCTGCATACCTACACCCGGGACCTCTACACACCTACATCTGGGGCCTTTGCACACCTACACTTGGGGCTCTGCACACACCTACACCTGGGGTCTCTGTACATCTACACCTGGAACCTCTGTACACCTACACCTAGGGCTCTGCACACACCTACACCTGGGGGCTCTGCACACACCTACACCTGGGGCCTATACACACCTACACCTGGAGCCTTGGCATATCTACACTTGGGATCTCTGCACACCTACACCTGGCACTCTGCGCAGGTACACCCGGGGCCTCTGCACATGTACACCCGGGACCTCTGTACACCTATACCTGGGGCTCTGCACACACCTACACCTGGGGTCTCTGTACACACCTACACCTGGGGTCTCTGTACACACCTACACCTGGGGCCTATACACACCTACACCTGGAGCCTTGGCATATCTACACTTGGGGCCTCTGCACGCCTACACCCGGGGTCTCTGCACACCTACACCTGGCACTCTGCGCATGTACACCCAGGGCCTCTGCACATGTACACCTGAGGCCTCTGCACACCTACACCTGGGGCCTCTGCAGACATATGCCTCGGGCCTCTGCACACCTACACCTGGGGCTCTGCACACACCTACACCTGGGCCTCTGCACACCTACATCTGGGGCCTATACACACCTACACCTGGCACTCTGCACATGTACACCCGAAGCCTCTGCACACCTACACCTGGGACCTCTGCACACCTACACCCGGGACATCTGCACACCTATACCCGGGACCTCTGCACACCTACACCCGGGCCTCTGCACACTTACACCTGGGCCTCTGCACACCTACACCCGGGGCCTCTGCACACCTATACCTGGGGCCTCTGCACACCTACACCTGGGGGCTCTGTACACCTATACCTGGGGCTTCTGCACACCTCCTCTCCCCTGTCCCCCAGAGATCCAGCTGTGCCTTTTTTCCTCCCCACCTGAGCCCAAAATCCTTTCAGACTCAGCTGTGAGCTACAGTGCAAGAACAAGGGCTAGGAATCATTTCTCAGGGCAGAAATGAGAAATGAGAAGCTCCTTGGCAGGAGGGAACTGTGTCTGCCTCACCTCTGTGTCCCCAGTGCCCCGTATAGAGCCAGGCATGGAAATGGGGTGAGGATTCTATGTGGAGGGAGCCAGGGAGGGACTGGGAGCTGCCTGGGGTGGAGTCAGGACCCGAGAACCCAAGAAAATAATTAGAAGCTGAAACTCCACTTCCACGGGGCAGTTTGAGCCTGAGAGGGGGAGAGGGTGTATGAAGCTGGTCTGAAGGCAGGTGGGGGGAGCTCCCTCCCCAAATCCCCCAGGGTTCCACATGCCTCCCATTACCATAAATGAGAATGACTGTTAAATCCTGCATTAGTCTAAACACTTAACACCCAGTAAATATTTATTGATCACATGTACCCCTGATTAACCCCTGCTGTGCCAGAGGCGCTGCACCAGGCCAGGCTACAGGACCTGTCTGCCTCCTTGAGTTAGTGGCTTTCCCTTACCCGCAGTCACTGAACATGCCCTCTGGGCCTCAGAGCTCCTTCAAAAGTTCACTTTCAGGGGAGGAGAGAGATGGATACCTTCCTCCAAAACCCAACTTGAGCATAAAATGGCTCGAGGCATGCAGAAGAAGCTGTAACAGGGAACTGGAGGGAGGCTGATGTTTGCAGCATGGAAATGAAGGAAGGCTTCCTGGAAGAGGAGGGAAGGATGTGGTAATGGGTCAGGATCAGGAAGGCCATTAAAAGGGATGAGAGCACGGTGACCAAAGGTTAGGATGGGGGAAGCACAGGCTGCGGGGGGGAGCAGCGAGGAGTGTATGATGCGCAGGGGGTGGGAAGGAGGCCGGAGGAAATGAAGGTAGGACGGTCGCATGGTCCACATTCAGAACACCAGGCAGAGTTTAGATTTTATTGTGTAGGTGAAGACATCTATGCTGTGAGTCCTTCCCCATCTCAGGCAAACTCTTCTTGGAGCAAATCCCCAGTTCTTGCAGGAAACCACGTTACTGTGGTTACAGCAGTAGAGCCAGAAAACGCTGCCACAAGAAAGGGCCTCTAACCAAGTGACTAGGATCCCAGCACCCTCAGTCTTTATCCATGTCTCATCTCCATAGGGTGACCGTGTGCTCCTGAAGAGGAGACTGTGTCGCCACCTCTCTCTTCCAGCGCAGCCTGGCACAGCAAGGGAGGAGCCTACCAGAAAGCCAAGCCCACCACAGCCCAGCGAAGGCATCCCTGCCCTTCCCTCTGCCGGAGTGCCTCCAGACAACTCCCCATCGCACCTGCCCCTGTGTCAGAAACCCTGCCATTAGTGCTGCCCTTCCCCTTGAGCTCCGCATTGCCCTCCATATACGATACACTCCGCTTCCAAATATTATCTCTTCCCTCCCCTCTCCCAATACGGCTGCTTCCTAGTGCTACAAATCACCCAAGCTGAACCCAGGAAGTCTCCTGCAGATTAATTAGATTTAGTTCAGCAGAAGTGAGTCAACCTGCTGACGCTGGAGCCTGGGGCTTGAAGGACACACAGACCAAAGGCCGAGCCTGCCCTCAAGGAGCATCTAGTCAAGGGTGAGGGGAGGAGACGGGGGCACAGATAACTGTGGACCTAAGAAGAAATAGACAGTGCCAGATCGGACATTTATGGGGCAAGAAGAGCTTAAAAGATCAAATTACGTGAGGCGACACATGCATAAGAGCTCAGCTCATGCCTGGAGGGTGGTAGGTTCTCCATAAATGGTTGCTGAGTTCAAATGCCACTCTTTCGATTCCTCAAAGGATGATCCACGTCTTGGGGAAAACTTTGGTGGGAGGAGCAAGAAGAACCAAATTCCCAGAGGAGCAGGCCCCTCAGGGCCACTGGCAGCCAGCTGGGGACAGGGAAGGGGCGCTAGCTAGATGTCTGATAGGAAGATGTTTGAAGATTCCCCCAGCGCAGCGCTGCTTGGGCCTGTTTCTGGCCGCGGCTCTCTAGGGAGTGAATGCCTCCCTCCCCATCCCGGACATCAGAAATGAATTAGCACCTTGCATCGCTATGATTCCCCCTGCCACCCACTGGCCCGGCCTCCCATGGCTGTACCTTCCACTTTGGAGGGGGAATCCGCCCTCTCTCATTCTCTAGGGCCAACCCCCACATGTCCCCAGCCCTATCGTTCCATATAAACTCTCATCTTTCTCTTATTCTCTCCTTGCACGTCTATCTCTCCATCTCCCTCTCTCCCTCCCCCCTCCCTCCTTACTAGACCTTTCCCCCTTTCTACCGCCTGTCCAGCCCCCGGTCGGTCTGGCGTGTGTGTGTGTGTGTGTGTGTGTGTGTGTGTGTATGTCTGTGTGTGTGTGTGTAGAGCATAGGACACACATATTTGGGAGCGCCATCTTACACACTTGCAACACTACAGTGTCAGAGGGAAAGGGAAGGGGTATGAAAGGAGAGGCTTTAATTCTGGGCAAGGCCTGCCCCCTAATCCTACCTGGTATCTTATGAACCCCCACTCCTTGTGCCTGCACTCTCAGGCCCAGGCACTCCTTACCCGGGGCTTAGAGGCCCTCACAGCACCACTGTGCTAAGAAGAGAGTTAATGACAGCTCAGAGAGAGGCACGGACCTTCCCGAGGCCATGCCACAGGCCCGTGGCAGAGCTGGGGTCAGAAGCCAGGTTTCCTGACTCCCAGCTCCGAGTGCTCCCACTCCAACGCCCCACGTGCAGCACTGAGGCCCCGTGAAAGAAAAACAGTAACAGCGACACCAGTGCGGTGCTTGCCATGCACCGGACATGGGTTTCAGGGCTTTGCACGACTCGTCCAGGAAACTCGTAACTCATTTCACCTTGACGGCAAAGCCCGTGAGGTCGACGGCACTATTCTCTCCATTGCACAGAGGAGGGGCTCCAGACTCGGCGGAGTGAAGGAGCACACCGAAGGTCAGCATCAAGTACGTGGGAGAGCTGGATCTGGCTAGGCCATCGAAAGCCCAGCTCCGTGCCCTCCACGATGGAGGTCCTTTCTGAGAATCTAGGAGTTGTGATCGCAGTCTGACACATACCCTTCCTCCCCTGCTAGCGGTGGAAGGTGGCAGGGCTCCGTCAGCCTCCCCATGGGGATGAGACTGAGCCTCCAAGTCTGGACCTGCGTGGCTGCAGCCCCTCCTGGTAGCAGCCTGGCTGGGGGCTGTCAGCCAGCTGTCAGCCACCCTGCAGGGGAAGTGGGATTTCTCCACGCTGCCCCTGCAGTTCAAAGGAACAGGGGCCCAGAATCTTGGCTAGGATGGCCTGTACTATGACAGGTCCGGGAGCCTTAAAAGCAAAAGACAGCTTAATAATGTAGCAAAGAACGCATAAGTCTCTTGGCCGGGCTCTTGAAGGCAGCCAAGAGCTTGGCAGGGGGTGGGGGGGTGGGGGCAATCCCTTGCAGTGCTGGTCCCCTCTGGCGACAGGCATGATGTGCCCTCGGAACACACAGTGTTTGCCCAGGGCCAGCCCCTTGCACAGACAACTGGGGCCTGTCCACTGGAGTAGGCTTGGAGGCCTCCTGCCTGTACAGGACAGGCAGCCATGTGAGCAGCAGCCAGGGCTGGTGTGAGGAGTCTGGCTCTAATAACACACATGTTCCAAGGGCAAGAGTGTGGCTATTCAGGCAGGGGTGCTATAACCCGCAGCAGCTGGGGCTGCAGGGCCCACGCTGCCTTGGCAAATATACTTTCATGCTTATTGGAAACACTTTCTTTCGTGGTGGGGGATTTGTTCATTAGTTGGCCTGGGCCACGAACACAGCATTTTACAAGGGAGTGTATGGTCACTGGATTCTGACTTCCAAGCTCTCTTCAGCCACTGAATGAATACAGGGGATCCTTAACCAGGAACAGGCGGGCTCACCTCTCCTGAAGAAAATTCTCTGAGGGGCAACGAGATGGCTCACTTGCTTGAGTGTCCAGCTCTTGATTTTGGCTCAGGTCATGATCTCATGGGTGGGGGACTGAGCCCTGCACCGGCTTCACCCTGAGCACGCAGGCTGCTTGGGATCCTCTCTGTCTCTGTCTCTCTCTTTGCCCTCTCCCTGGCTCACATGTACATATGTTCTCTCTCTTTCTGAAAGGGAAGGGGAGGGGAGGGGAGGGAAGGGAAGGGAAGGGAAGGGAAGGGAAGGAAAAAAAAAGAAAAGAAAAGAAAAAAGAAAAGAAAAGAAAAGAGAAAAGAAAAGAAAAGAAAAGAAAAGAAAAGAAAAGAAAAAGGCAAATTCTGAGAATAGAAACTACTATAATTTCAAAAATTATTTGTTGAGCACCATTCCATTCTGTGCCATAGACCTACCAGCCATTCCTCATGTTCCCTCCACCCCTTTCACTTAACTGATAGGAAACTGAGACTCAGACATGAACCAGGGCTAGAAATATGGGGAGAAGCCAGGATCTGAACTTGGTTTGTCTGACTCGTGGGTCTGGTGGCTCTTCCATCACACCCTGGCAAGGAGGGAGAAGCTAGTGGCCCAGCGCATCTCTGCTTCTTCTCTGCCTGAAGGAGGAGGATCCCAGGCACCCAGAGATCCTGAAATGCAGAGGAAGGAGCCCCGTTCCCAAAGCAAGTTGGCAGGAAACCCCTCATGATGTTTTGTTTGACCTTTTTCCCTTCTGTGTAATGACTGACTTAAAGAAATGTGCTTCCGGGATCCTTCTAGCCATAAAGTTAGGTAATTGCAAGATTTAGTGGATACAGGATGGCTTGAACACTCCCTCACCCCCCCCTCCCCCGCCATGAGGCAAATCCAGGTGAGCAGTACTTGGGAGTATGCGTGAGAGGAAAAAAGGATTGGTTAGTTTTTGGCTTTTTACTCACTCCAAAGTTTCTGAATGTCTTTTCTTTTCTCATTAAAAAGTCATCTTGATCAATGTTCTCTCCTGTGTGCCTGTGGAAATTTGGGAATGATGTGAATGTGCTCTGTGACCACTAGACATGATAGCATGGCTATGTTTTCACCACAGTGAAAAGATGTTCATGATACGTGGTTACCTGAATAAAAGGCAGTCTGTAGAGTGATGATCCCATTTTCATAACTACGCATTCATCTACATGCACATACACTGCGAGAGATATCGATTTGCATGGGGAAATGTCAGGGCGGATATTCATCAAATGTTAACAGCGATTATCCCACCAGAAGGTGGAATTTATAAAGATTACATACCCTCTAACAATGCATACCAGTTAGTGTGAGGTTTTTTTTTTTTTTTTTCTAAGAGAAGAAAATGAGAAAGAGTGATTTGGAATCAGATCACTAATTGGGTGAACTAAGTCACCGAGTCCTCCGAGCGTCACCTTCTTCATCTGCAAATAGGGCTCATGCCCCCCTACCTGCAGGGTGGAGGCTGTCCTGTTAGATATACTGAGTGCTCAGTCTGTCCTGGCTACGACACTCTGCCTCCCGGCCTCTCCCTGTCTCCCGGTTCCAATCTCTCCCCACCTCTTTGGCTTCTCCCTTCCCCCTCCTTCCTGTCTACAGAGCTCACCTCCCAGCCTCTCTGGCCTTCACCCCGCCCCATGCTCACAAGGGGCCAGCTCAGCACACAAGGGCCCACCAACTTCCCTTCTGGACGGGAGGAGCAGGTGCACTTAGCAGAGCCACAGGACACAAATCCCGGCAGGCAGAGAGGGGCTGAGGTGGGGGAGGTCTTTTCTGACCCCTGTGCCTCATCTCCATCTGCCCCAGTCCTCATCTTCATATCCAGCCTCCTGAGTGCACTATGAGTTGCTCATTATTTTGCCTTTGCTCCCACCATATCTTCTGCTGGGTGTGCTCTTAATAATGGACATCTATTAAATACCCACAGATGTGTTAGAATCTGCACTTTAACTGTATGACGTAGGTACTCCTACTATGCCCATTTTACAGATGAGGAAAGTGAGGTTTAGAGAGGTAAGGTCAAAGGGCTAGGAAATAATTCCAATTCATTCTTTGAGACTGACTTCCCAAAAGTGTGACTTCTCAGAAGGCCTTTCCTCACTCCCCAGCCTGGACCAGGGACCCTGCCAATCAGCCCCAGTAGCTCTGTTTGTCCAGGATCGTAGTAATAGTAGCAATTCCTAGCCAGCAAGGCTCTATGGTGGCCAGGGGAAGTAGTGAGTATCCCATCCCTCCGTGGGTACAAGAACGAGTTAGTAACTCTCAGGGCCTTGCAGGGGGACTGCACATGGGTGATGTACCGTCTCCCTGCTTCCCTGGGGTCTGGGAGGCTTTTTCCTGAAGCCTACACCCCCAGAGTGATAAAACAGGGATTTAGGAAATGTGCAGGCCTGCAGGCCACATTCTCTCCTGAGCTTGTGGCCTCGTTCATAAAACTGAGATAAAAGTACGCCACACCTTGCATGGCACAGCCTGGACTTTCATCCCTAACATCCATCCTCTCACTTGTTTCAATGGCAGTAAAACCCCTAATTTTTATGGTCACCCAGAAAAGACCCCATTTCCCTCCTCCCTTGCAGTGGTGCGGCACGGTACGGTGTGGTCAAGGCTCCCAGTTGTGGCTGATGGGATATGACGGCACCGAAGGGTCCAATCCCACGCCTGCCCCCTCCTTGCCTAGGCCCGGAACACTGACGCAGCAGCGCCCAGCGCCCCCGGACGGAAGGCAGTGCCTCGTAAAAGGAGGCTGGGTCCTTCTTGGGGCAGGCATCCGCCCAGCTGGGACTTTTACACGGGAGAAGATAGAGCTGTGCCACCTAAAGCCACCCTACCTTTACGGTGAATCCCTATCCCTTCCAACAGCCTCATGAGGTCATGGTGCCACCTCAGTGAGACAATGCATGGTAGAGGACACCTTAGCGGGGCTTAACACATGGGCTGCGCTCTGATGGTCAAAGATGAATTTTCTCCATTGGAGTGACCCTTGGAAGTCCCCTCCAGACAGGCCTGGGAGAGACACCCATCAAACAAGTCTCCTCAGAATCTGCTGGTTCACGCTCCAGTTTACTCTCCTAGGCAATCTTAGGGGGGAAAAGGCCAAAGACCCCTCAAGTCATTGAAGCTTCTGGAATCACTTAGCACAATGCACTGTCAATTCTCTACAGGCAAACATCCATTTGACAAACACTAACTGCACGCGGTCACGTCCCCTATAAGGCTCCATGCTCCTGGGAGGGCACCCCTGGCCCCCTCTACCCCTCCCAGAACCACTGCATAATTTGCAGGGCCCAGTGCAGAGTGACAGTATGGAGCCCCACGTTCCTGAATTATTAAGAATTTCAAACCAGTGACCATAGAGCATCAAAACCCTGTGTGGCTCCGTGGGTCTCATGCCATGAAGCTGTCTCCCTGATCCGTGCCTAATCCTCTGCCCTGCATATGGTAGGCAATCAGTGAGCAAATGTCCGGAGAAGGGACTGGAATCTGTGTGGACCGGGCAACTCTGGTCTCCTCATCAGTGACTGGGCTGGAGGTGGTTTTGTTTTCTTTTCCCCAGCCTCAATTCCTTACACGTCCTGGAGGAGGGGGCTGAGGCAGGCACAGGATTCCGGGGCTAGAGGTCACGCGGAAAACACCCTTCCCTGGATGAGTGAGCAGGCATGAGCGAGCAAACAGGCATTTCTGAGCCGTTCTCCTTGCTGCTTGCCACAAGATATAAACTAATCTATTTAGTTAGAAAAACATGGTTTATTGCAATCTAAGTAATTTGTATTTCTTTTTCTACCACAAGATGTAAACTAATCTAGTTAGCTAGAGCAAGTTGGTTTAACTGAATTCAGAGTAATTATCCTCCAAAGCAAAGCGATGTGTGTGTCTTTTTGGTTTGCTTGGCTTTTTTTTTCCTTGTTCTTTCCTTTCCAGTATTCAAAGGTTGAGACGTATGTGCATTTATGATTAAATAAAACCCAGCCGTCTTTGGGTTTGCCGGGGCCTTGGCCCTTCTGGAGGGTCTCAGCCCCCATCTCCACCACCTGGGATTTCCCGAAAATGTGCTGGAGGTGCCATGGAAAATCCAGTATGTGCTCTGGTGGAAAAACAATTTGTAACAACATTTCCTGGAGCAGTCCGGTTCCAACCTGTGGGGAGGGGATTTACCATACACAGGGAGGGCTGACAGGGCTGCCCAAGGCTGGTGGGGACGGGACACAGGGGCCCATCCGGCCACTCCAGGCTGACAGCCTCCACGGTCGGCCCCTCTGTGCCCGGGGCCCGTGTGACCGGGAAACTCCGTCCTGCCGGGCCCAGGTGTGTGTGGTGGGGGGCGGGCTGCACACCCCCCAGCCATTGCCCTCCCCATGGGGCAGCAGAGAGGACGGGGGTGAGGAGGACCTGTTTGGGGCCACAAAGCTGGGAGGAGGGCAGCTGACCCAGCAGCTAATCCCGGCTGCCCCAGCCAAGGCCAGGCCATGGCCGCCAGCATGCACTCTGAGCAGGTAGCTGGCTAGTCCTAGAGGGGCCAGCAGCTGCTTGCTGTGAGAAAGCCAGACCTCGCTTCGGTTCTTCCCCACCGGGCCCAGCTCCCTCTTCTGACAGCCGGTCTTTCCCTCTGGTCCAGGCCAGCCCTGCAAGTATTTGGGGAAAGCAGCTCCATCCTCCATCACGCCTCTTCTCCACGCCGCCCCTGCTGCCCCCCCCAGACCCCAGGCCTCTCTGCTCCACCCCCACCACCTTGTCTGGACACACACCCACTCTTTCCTTAGCTCCCACAGGCACTGGGGAGGGCACGGCCTTCTCCTTAACGGGATCCGGCCAGAATAAGCCAGTATGGTTCCCAGTGATTTTCCCACCAGAAGAGGGACACTTGGGAGTGACCTAAATGGTAGCATTTTCAATGGTGGAGAGACAGCTACCAGGAACCTTTGGCTCTGGCACATCCAGCTGGAGGCTAACTGGGCGTCTGTTCTGCCCTTCATGCTTGGGTCAGATGCCCACCTTTCCCCACTTGACTTTGATACATGATGTGGCCGCTGTTTGTGTCTGAGGCCCCAGCAGAGATGCAGGATGGGAACTGGGGGCGGCCAGCACCCCACGACCGGGAATCCCTATCTGGGTGTCCAGCACAGTGTGGAGTCCCCACTTCCCTGCTCTCCCTTCCTGTCCCACCTGTCAGGCTGTCCCATCACCTGACTTCCAAAGAGCAGACAGAACACTTCTGATCAGAACGCCAGGAAGGGCGATAAGCAAACAGGTAATGGAATGAGGAGCCAACGGGAGGGACCTACTGTGCGTTTCCACGGGCAAATATCATCTTGTTTAATCTTTGCGGCAGCCCTGATGAGAGGCACTATCACTGCCATTTGGCCCATGAGGAAACTGAGGCACTGGCAGTCAATCTGCTCAAGTTCGGCAAGTGAGACACCTGGCACGGGGACCCCGGCCCCGCCGGTCTCCAGGCTCTGCGTGACACCCACAGCTCCACATGGCCTCCCACTTTGGGCAACTCCTGACCTTCGAGGCTTCCAGATTCCTTGTAGAGTTCCCGTGTTCCCAAACACACCCTGTGGCAGGGCCCGGATAACTGGAAATGGGAGGACATCACCCACCTTTGAGAAAACTTCTGGTTCTTAGCAGGTGTCCCTGTGGGCCGGGCCCACTGTCACAGACGCCTTCTTTCCCAGTCACCTGAGCAAGGGGAGTCCTGGCCCGACCCTCTGAACACCAGAGCCAATCTGAGAACACAAGCGTGAGGCAGACCCCAGAGCCTCAGGAAGACGCCAGGATCTAACCTGAAGCCTCCTACCACCACCAGCGTTTTCTTGGGACGTTTGCCCCCCTCACCCCTTCTCTCGGGCTCCCGTCCTGACGACCTGGACAGCTTCTGTTGAGCCTGCCGTGGGGGGAGAGCAGGCCTGCTTGGGCGCCACGTGATGGACTGTTGGAATTAATGAAGGAAGGGGCCCGGAGCCAGCTCGTTTGCCCACGGCGATTTTAGCAGCAGTGTGCAATTGGATAACTGAAATCAGGGGTGAGTGCTGGCACGCAAGGAGCCTGCTTCCAGTACAAACACAGGAGACCGCTCCAGCACCCACCGGCCTCCGTCCCTCCGGTGCCAAACCTTCCGGAGTGTCTGGACCCAGCCCCCTCCATGGAGAGAAAGTGCCCGTGCATCGGCACTGCTGAGGAAGCTGAGTCACCGGAATCTGAGACTGGCCGCGGTGGGAGCACGGAGTTACACTTCCAGCAGGAGCCGCGGGGCAGCCAGGCTTGTGGGGACCCTTCACGTGTTCAGCCAGTGGGCACAGGCTGGGCCCTGGGCCTCGCAGGCTCTCAGAGGGACGCCAAGGATCTGCGGCGAAGCAGAGAGACACGGCCCTCAGTGCCCGGTGCTGCGGGGAGGGACCTGGTTAGACATGGTGCCTGCGCTCCAGAGCTCAGTCGTGGGGAGGACAGACGAGCAAATGCTGCACCCCTGGACAGGGAGGTGTCACAGGGCAGATGCGGCGCCTGGGGGCAGGAGGAGCCGGAGCCCACTCACCTGCATGTCTGAGTGCTCAGAATAGCACCTGGCGCCTACTCTGTGCTCAGGGAGCCTGCCCCATGACCGAAAGGGAAGAGACAACGAGCAAGGCATTCCAGGCAGAGGGACTTCAGACACAAAAGCCGGGAACAGTTAACAGATGCACTGGCCTGTGTGGGAGACGAGTAGCAGCTCCCTAGAACTGGCCTTAGGAAGTCAGAGAAGTGGGTCGAGGCTACAGACTCTTCTTAAAGGCTCCCGATAGTTAAACATGCTTTGCCTAAGTTCAGACACAGTCCCTTAGTGATGGAATCTGGAGCCAGAGGCAGGGGGGCTGACTTTTAATAAACATGTATTATAGCCCCGGCCCTGCACCAGGGTCATTTATACACATGCACGTACTAGCTAACACCACTAGTCCCATCCCATAACCGGCTGAGAGAGTCTTTACTGACCCATTTTACAGATGGGTAAAGTAAGACTTCAAGAGGAAAAATAAGATGCCTGGGTTCACACAACTTACAAGGGCCTAGGCAGGGATTAAAGCCAGATTAAAGCCTCCTCTCTCACTCCTTGGAGTGGAGCCGAAGTCTAAGACAGTGGGGTGGACATGACAGCCAGGCCTTCGTTCACACCTAGTTGTCCCTCCAGAGCTGTCCCCAACAAGGACCCGGTTGGAATTAGGGTGCCCTGGCTCCTCTAGCCTGGGAGGTGATGTTCCCTTTAGTCACAGTCTTCGGTGACTAGGGTGGGAGGTGGTTGCTGCGCCCCGTGCGGAGGCCCCAGGAGCTGAGCGCCCGGGGTGAGCCCTGCCACGCCTCCACCCCGCCCCTGCCCCCAGGCAGTGACCCCAAGCTGCTGCACAGCCTGGGCTGACAGGTTTCTGGGTGACACCTGTTTTTCATTGCAAGCCCTTGTTGGCTCTCCAGCAGCGGCTGTGTTTGTGTTGGGGGGCGGGGGGGAATGGGAGGGGAAAGTTGTTTCTGCAGGTCTGCAAGGACTCGGGGTTGCTGAGGAGGCCGCAGACGGCCCTGAAGGAGAACGAGAGCAGGGAAGGCATCCCTGGTGCGGCATGGATGCGGCCAGGCTCCGGGCCTCCCCAGCAGAGGGGTTACAGGCTCGGGGCAGGGCGGGGGAGGCAGGATGCAACAGAGGGAGGTGAAAACTGTTGGGACAGGCCCTTACAGAACCCTTCCCTTCTCCACTGTCCCCCTCATAGTCGTTCATTCATACATCCTTTCACTCATTCAACATTCAAACATTCACTGTGCATGCAGAAGGAGCCCATCACTGCTCGGAGCCGGGAGACATAAGGATGGGTCCCACATGTCCCCAGCTTCAAGGGGCTCACAGTCTGCCTGGCGAGGGGACAGCTAAGCAAACAGACCAGCCATGCTGCGAACGGGAGGCAAGGGCAGAGGGTTAGGAGGGGGCTTATGGGAAGGGAGGGGCTAAGTACTAGGGACTGGGTAGGTCAAGGAGGGCCTTCAGGAGGAGGAGGCACTTTACAGAGTGCAGAAGATCAAAGTTTGGGTGGAACTGGAGAATATGGCATCTGACGACGGGGAGGAGCAGCAGCTGAGGGAACAAGGCGGCGCAAACGGCAAGTCCCTCATGAGGCTGGAGAAGAAGGCGCGGGGAGGCAGCAGGACCCGGGGCTGGAAGACGGCGGCTTTTCCTCCCTCCGGTGATGCCCTCCAATCGGCCCTCCCCTCTTCCCTGAGCCAAGCTTGCTCTCCAGGCCTCTGCCCTGCCCTCTCGCAGCTGTGACAATAAGCCACATCCTGAATGCTCCTGCTGTGTCTCCGGCACCGGCTGGAGCGCGTTACACAGTTCAATGTGTGCACTTACAGCCATTTATGCAGTGGGCATTACTTCCCCCACTGACAGAGGATGAAACAGGTTCCCAGAGGCTCAGCAACTTGACCAAGAGCACCCTGTAGGTGCTGCAGAGCAGTGAGTGCATCCAGCAACCACGCAGTCGGTGTCACAGACTGTCCAGTGCACAGAGGACCGACCCCAAACACTCCCTCGGAAGGTGCCATATGGACTCAGGGAAAAACAAACCCAAAACCCCCTATCTATTCAGCGTTTAAGGCCTAGTTAGATTGCCGCCTTCTCTCTGCAGCCTTCCACAGCTACGCAGAGTGCCCTGAGTGGGCCTCAGACCCAGGCTCTATGAGGCTGGATAAAAAGAAGAGGTTCACCTGTCAGTCTCGCGGCTGGGCTGTGAGTGCTTATCTGTCTGGGCCCCTACACCTCGCAGGCAGTCTCCGCATTGGAAGGGCCTGACAATTACGCAGCCAGTGGACATATAATAAAACATTTGCCACCATGTTTTAAGAACCTCCGGTGTGCCAGAATGTACTCAATCTGCCAGTGAGATGCTATTAGTCACATTTTACAAAGAAGGAAAGAAGTTCAAAGGGAGCCATCCCAGGTCACATAACTAGTAAGCAGCAGAGCAGAATCTGAATCCAGGTCTGTCTGATTCCTGACACAGTGGCCTTAGCTGCTATCTTAGCAGATAAAGACACTGTTGTTGACTTGACTAATCCTTCCTCCTACTTGCCTCCTCTTCCTTGCCTCTGAGGCAGGCAAGCAGTAGTAAGAGGAGGCCACGTGCAAGTATGCACCCCAGATAATCATCTGCAAGACTGGCCATCAGCCAACATGGGGCTGGAAAGAGAGAAGATCAAGCTCTTCGCACCCAACCAGGCTTCCCGCCTCCTGCACCCCCACACGGCCTGGGGCACACTAGAGGCCAGAGCCAAGGCCAGGGCTGAACAGATCCAGCAGCTGGAGCCGGGCGCATCCTGCACGGGGCTTCCTTCTGCCCAGGCTGACAGGGGAAGGGGGTGTGGGCGGCTCGGGTCAAGCGGCCCCAGAGAACCTCAGTAGGAGCTAGGGGGCCCCCCTTCCTCCTCTCCCGCCAGAAGAACCCCTGCTTGTCCAGGGACGCCCCCTTGGATGCCACCTCCGCTGGGTGTCTCCTCAAAGCCTGCCCTCCGGGAGCCTGGCCCCGCCCCGAGGCTGCCTGTGTCTGAGACAGTCATTCTGTGCTGCAGCGGTCTGTCTGATCACCAGCGTTCCCAGGGAGCAGGGGCTCAGTGTTCTGCATGTGCTTGTTGAATGATGTATCGATAGACAAGTAAGTGGGCCAGTCAGTAAGTGATTCAATGAGCAAGTGAAAAACTGAAGGAAATACATAAAGAGATGGACAAGAGAATGAAAGGGGGAATGAAGGAGCCAGTGGCTGGCTGGCTGGGCGAACGAATGAACGGCATGCACCTGGCCCTTCCCAGAGCGAGCTATCCAAAGAGACTGCGAGATCTCTGTGCTGTAGAAAGCTCCAGAAATACAGTGAAGTCTCCTGAGGGCTGCCTGAGGCAACAGTCCCCTGCAGGTAGCAGGAGGCAGATGGGGGTGGCTATCCTTAAACCCCTCCCAGGGGAGCTAGAGAAAGCAGTTGGACTGACACCCCCCATGGGACGAGAACTCTACTTCGGCACCCCCATGCTCGGGCTGGGTCGCTCTCCACGCCAGGCCCTGTGGAGGGTGCTCCTCCAATCGGGTTGTGTAAACAACGCCTCCACCATGGCACACCAAGCACACCGTACGAGTTACCGTGTGCAACCAACTCTCCACGGTTGTAGGAACTGGGGAGGGAGGGTAGCCAGGAGGACTTCCTAGAGGAAGGAGCACTGGTGCGGGGCCAGGAAGGTTGGGAGGATGGAAACAGGTGAAGAGGTGTTGGGAGGGCCTCGGGGGTGGCAAAGAGCCCAAGCAATGTTCCCCAGGTGATGCGGGACAAGGGATGGAGAGGGATCTAGGGACAAGCAGACAGGCCTGAGCTCCCTGAACAGCCCTTTCCCTGGAAGTTCAAAGGCCTTTAAGACAGGTTTGGGCACCTTCTAGTTGTGGGTGAGACTTTGACGTTTTAATAGTAAAATGGGAATAGCCGCGGTGTCTGTATCAGAGCTTTCCCTGAGGGCTGGTGAGGCGATGTGTGTTCAGTACTTGGCACACAGGAAGAGCTCGGCGTCTGCAGGGACAGGGAGAGGCAGGTACCGTCATCTTTCTCAGAGTGGTGAAGGCAGTGAGATTCAGAAACGGGAAGTGATGTGCCCAAGGTCACACAGCAAGCCAACCCTAGTTCTCTGGGGTCCCCAGGCCTCATCCCCAGAAAATCAGAGCTCAAGAGTGCTACCGGTTAGGATACAAGCCTCTCTTGTCCTCAAAATGATGCATGCAGAACTGCCAACCACCCTCTCGGACTCTGATTACAGTGCTCTTTTCACTGCAGAACCCACCCTGTCTATGGAGACTACTCATTTCATTAGAGGAATCGAGCCAGGCCTTTGAGGTTGGCACCCTCAGCCTCCAGACCATGCCTGGCCAGCCACACTCCGTCAGCACCTGTCACACTGGATCCCAGCATTCCATCCGAGCTTGGAGCTCGAGAAACGTCTCCCCTGGTGGTGTCTCTCCCCATCCCCAGACTCCCCAAGTGTGCCAGTTCAGGGGGGACTCGGCGGCTGGGTGGGGCTGCCCAGTGAATTTCCCGAAGTGGGACATGGGCTGGAGACCATGATCTTTGAAGACGCAGAGCTGCCGGGGCTGGAAGCGTAGGAAGCCAGGGGCTCAGTGAGGCTGGTGGGCAGAATAGAAGCTTCCTGAGCCCTTCCGGACCCTTCCCAGCACCCTCTAGGCTTTCAAGGAGTCTCTGGACTGTGGTGTGCACAGTACTCGTCACAGGAGAGGAAACACAGAGTCACTGTCCCCCTCCAGAGGCCCCACACGGATGCCTCAGTGCTTGGGGGCTCTCCAACCACACACTCGGGAGCAGTGTCTCCACTCCATTTTAAAACAGATTGGATTTTTGCTATAGGTTGCAAGATGCTTCTGAGAACACGATAGTGTGGGGCTTAGCAGGGCCAACTGTCTCAGAAACCTCTGTGGCTCCTTTTATTTGCAAAGCATGTACTATGTGCAAGGGAGTGTGCCAGAAATTCTGACAATGCCAGGAGGCCCTGGTGGTCACCTCTTATGTCTGGTATCCAGTAAACGACCCCACATCCATATACATAGTAGTTGTTCAATAAATGAGTGCAAAGAAAAGTTAAAGGACCTGATATTTACAGAGTACCTAATATAGGCTAGATTCTGTACAAATACTATCTCTAAACCATACCTCAACTATAAAGTAGGTCAGGGGTCTCCAGCTGACAGTAAGGGGACACGCTCAGAGAGGCATGGTAAGCTGCCCACGGTTACACGGCTAAGTGGGGGCAGAGCTGGGGTTCAGACTCGGGACTGTCCATCTGCAGAGCCACGGCCTTTCTGCTGCCTGTGCTGCTGTAGTGCCCCAGGGCTCCGTGCAGCCGGCCACCCTCTCCTCTGGTGCCAGCGGTATGAGCTAGCTGGCGAGCTGGGGCTCAGGGCCAAGCCTGGCACTGGGCACAGAGCAGAGGCTTGCTGCCTATATGGAGGATGGCTTGGGCGGGATGCCTCCAGAGGCCAAGAGCAGGATCGAATAGGTGACCGGGGTCAGGGCCCTGCTTAGGGTTAGGTGGGAACTGCTTAGCCCTTGGCTAGAGCCAGAGCTTAATCCCAGAGCCAGGGCTGAAGCTTGCGGTCAAGGGCTCAGAACGGGTGAGATGGGTCACAAAGTGGAATCTAAGCTTTAGCTCTATTGGCGCCACGCAGAACCAGTTGAATGAAAGAAAGTCAGCCTGAAATGCCCCAGGGGTACAGTTCAGGGGTCCGGGTTGCATCCCAGCTTTGCACGTCACTGGTTGGGGAGGCTCGGGGAAAACACCTGGTCTCTCCGGGGCTCAGTGCCCCATCTAATAAATGGGGGAGGGGTAATTCCATGCATCTTTGATTCCCTCCCTTTTCCTCATCTCCCAGGTCCAAACAAACATGGGAGTCTGCTGAGTCTGCCTCTGAGATGCTCCTCAAACACCTTCTCTGCTGTCCATCCCCATGGCACTTCCTCGGCTCAAGTCACCACGGTCTCCCCACTGGAAGTCTGCAACTGCCTCCTAAGGTTCCAGGTCTACTCTGACTCATTCCAGGCTATTCTCTGCAGTCCACTGGTGGCGACTTCGCCAAAAGGCCAAATCTGCTCAAGTGACTCCCTTGCTTCAGACCTTTCAGGGGCTCCTTGTGCCTTTAGGCTACAGTTAAAGATCCTGAATGGGCCTAGAAAGCTTGGAGTCCAGCCTCTGCCTTCCTCTCCAGCCTCAAACAGGTTCTCCCTCACTTGCACAGTACACAACCTGTGGATACAGCTTCCTTCCCATTCTCAAATATGCCAAACCCTTTCCCACCTCACGGTCTTCACACGCACGGATGGCTCCTTGGCCCCAAACCCTTTCCTCCATCACCTTCCCCGGCCCCACTCGTTCATCCTTCAGGGCTCAGCTTGAATGTCACCTCATCAGAGACGCCCCCTTCAGCCCTGACCCTAGGCCAGGCCCCATGCCAGTCATTCTCACACACCGCGTCCTGCTTGTGTTCGGTGGGACTCACCGCCCTGGACACTGAATAGGGCAGATTCGGGTACTTATTCATTCAGTGTCTGTCCTCACCACTGGATTCTTAAGAGGGAGAAGACTGGGGGTGACTTGCTGGGCCTAACCCAGTGCCTGCCGCAAAGTCAGGGTTCAACAGCGTATTCACAGCACAAACTGATTAATCCTGGCCACTCCCGACTATGCCACAAGGCTGTCAGAGGATCACAGGGAAGGATGGTTGAGAAAGTGTTTTTTTCATTAACACTGGCTCTTCAGATGCAAACTGGTGTGATGGTAAAGTCCGTGTTTTAATTTTGGCTAGGTACCCAGATATTTGATCAAACATTATTTTAGGTGTTTCTGTGAAGGCATTTTTGAGAAGAGATTAACATTTACACTAGTAGACTTTAAGGGGCGCCTGGGTGGCACAGTCAGTTAAGTGTCCGACTTCAGCTCAGGTCATGATCTCATGGTTTGTGAGTTTAAGCCCCACATCAGGCTCTGTGCTGACAGCTCGGAACCTGGAGCCTGCTTCAGATTCTTTGTCTCCCTCTCTCTCTGCCCCTCCTCTGCTTGTGCTCTGTCTCTCTCTGTCTCTCAAAAATAAATAAACATTAAAAAATTTGTTTAATTAGTAGACTTTGAATAAAGCAGATAACCATCCATAACGTGGGTGGGCCTCACTCAATCAGTTGAAGGCAGTATAGAAAAAAGACTGACTTCCCTGGATGAAGAAGGAATTCTGCCAGCCTACTGCCTTCAGACTCAAACCGCAACTCTTCCCTGGGTCTCCAGCCTGCTGGCCTATAGGACTTGCACCTCCACAATCACATGAGCCAATTCCTTAAAATAAATCTCTCTTCCTTACTCTCTGAAGACATGCATGTGTATAGAGGTGTTTCTTGAGGGAAAAAGAAAATTACAGGTTCTGTTTCTCGAGAGAACCCTGGCTTATGCAAGTGGCACTTGGGATTTATGGTTCTGAAGGTTCCTCGACTTTACTCAATCCCCAGGCTCCCACTCAGAGGGGTAGCTGCTGAGCCTGGGGTCTGAGGGCTCGGGGTGAGAAGACGACTGTGCCGCTGCATACATGGTGGCCTCCCCTGCTCCAGAGCGCTGGCTGTGTGCCCATGGGTGAAAGGAGTCCCGGTGATGCTCGCCCTGTTTCCTCGCTCCTCTCAGTGACTGTGACATGGGATCAGAGCAGAAGACAAGACAGCCGTGCTCTGTGAGCCGAGAAGCTCTTGCTCCAGCTGACGTGTGGTGATCGGCATGCGGACCCCTGCCCTGAGGGTCCGCGAAGGAACTCAAGCCACGCCAGCTTTCCCTGAGGACAGGGGTGGCAGCCGTCGGGTACCATCTAATAAGAGATGGCCCCACTCGCCAGGACAGAGCCCCCAGCCCTTCGAGCCTCTGTCTGGTCCCCACCTTCTCCCACTTGCACCTCAGGTGAAGTGGGTGCTACAGGGACCCGAGAGGAGCTGCTGGACAAACGGCGTGGCACTTTCACAGTCATTTGGCCTGCGCTTAGCCAGAAGGAGGAACGGAAGTAACCAAGGATAGAACACATATACTCAGACCCTCCTCCCCCGTTTTGCTTGCACAGCTGCTGCTTTCAACAAAAGGGGTTCTTCTGGGGGGTGGCAAGGACCGGACCGGTGCTCCCCGGCCTGGTGGTGGGAAGGGTGCAGGGAGCCGTCCTCACCCTTGGTAGTCGTGCTCCCTTAAAGACGAAGGACCTGCAGTTGTGAAAATGGCAAGGTTCTGCCAGTGACCAGAGGCAGGTCTTGGGTGTCAGGGTGTGACCCCAGCTGGCTTTGATTCTTTGATTCCTGAGAAGTCATCCAGCCCAGCAAGTAACTGCACCAGCCCCCTAACGTTTCCAGCACGCTGACCAGGACTCTTTGCAAGGCAGCCCAGGAAGTTCAGGTTCTCTACCTCATAAAACAGATCAGAAACCTCTCACGATTCCAGTTGTCATTATCTGTCCTACCTTCAATTCCCCCTTGTTACTGGTTACTGTCTCTCAAAACATCTCTATTCCATCCTCTGGCCTCTTTACAGTTTGGGGAGCGACATTGGAACAGACTCTAGAGACTGAGCAGCACCTCACAGAGCCTTTCCTTCTTTCTAAACTGAGCAGAGCTGAAAAGCATCAGGAAATTAAACTGAAAAAGGAATGACAGGGGCACCTGGGTGGCTCAATCAGTTAAGTGTCCTACTTCAGATCAGGTCACGATCTCGCAGTTTGTGGGTTCCAGCCCCGCGTCGGGCTCTGTGCTGACAGCTTGGAGCCTGGAGCCTATTTCAGATGCTGTGTCTCCCTCTCTCTCTGCCCCTCCCCCACTCATGCTTTATCTCTCTCTCAAAAATAAATAAAGATTTTAGGGGCCCCTGGGTGGCCCAGTCAGTTAAGCATCTGACTTGGGCCTAGGTCATGATCTCACTGGTCCCAAGTTCAAGCCCTGCATCAGACTCTGTGCTGAGAGCTCAGAGCCCAGAGCCTGATTCAGATTCTGCATCTTCCTCTCTCTCTCTCTGCTCCTCCCCCACTCACGCTGTCTCTCTCTCTCTCTAAAAAAAAGCATTTAAAAAATAAACATTTTTTAAAAAGGAATGACAAAGAACAGGGGCTTGAAGGAAGAATTTTTGTACTTTATATTGAGAATAATGCCGGTTAGTATTTCACCTCATGAGATTCAAGAACCGAGAGCGGAGTGAGCGAGGAAATATCTGTAGTCTGACAGCGGCAAACGTGGCCACAGCTAACACTGACTGACAGCCGAGGTCTATTTCATAGGAATCCCTTGATTTAATCCCCACTGAACATACCCCACAGAGGTGGCTGCCACTATTGTCTCTACTGTACATGGTGTGGAGGAGGCTGGGGCCTCGTGGACTGGATCTCGGGGGTTCGGAAGGTGTTGGGGCCATTCACCTTATTCTATGGAGTGAAGTCTTTCCTGAGGGTACGAGAGATGGAGTTAATATTTCCTTGAGCATTTACTACATGCAAGCACACGCTAAGCCACAGGCGTTGTTTTGCCTAGTTTTTGGATCAAGTCACATGACAAGTATTCTCTTTTTTTACAGAGAGGAGAAGCAGGTGCCCCCAAAGTCTGAGTCTGTCAGGGTGCAGTTGGAAGGGGACCAGAGAGGAGGATGGGTCCCTGCCCAACCAGATGCTCACCATGTTACAGAGGAGAAGGCAACCAAGCCCGGGATGACACTGGGGAAGTGACATGTGGGGCCACAGCAGGGCTCGGCGCCAGGGGTGCATCTGCTTCCCTCCCCGAGACTCTGCCCTGCCCAGTCATGGCGCCTTGGGGCTGCCGGAGCCACAACGAGGTGTTCCCGCCTCTGGAGGGGAGCAAGGGCTGTCTGGGGGCTCTGGCTCCCCACAGGGAGCTTCTGTCTCTAGCCTACTAGATCTGCCAGCGCGCTCCCGCTCATCAGGACCGTGGCTGCCGGCAGCCACATGCCAGCCTGTCCTTCTAGAACTTCTCCCTGGACAGGCCACCCAGCCTGCCCAAGGTCCTGCCACCGTGCTAAGAAGCTACTGGCTGTGCTAAGTAAGAGCTGCGTGGTAGGTCCCTTTCCGGTCAGGAGGTGCGGCCACTGCTACCCAATGGCCATGTGTACAGAGGGACGGGGGGGGGGGGGGAGTGGGAGGGTGTGGGCAGGGCACCGCTTCCAAACATCTTCATAAAAGAAGAAGGCCAAGGTGGTTTCTGGGGGCATGCAGCACTGCAGGCTGCTGCAAAGTTTTCGGCCCCATTCCCTCCCTCCTCCAGCCCCCCTGCTTCAGAGAACCCCCCCAGCAGCCTTTCTAAGTGCTGGCTGTGCACTGAGCTGAGAGATGCAGAGGCAGTGTAAATACTAGTACCTAAGTTCAAGGAGTGGATGAAAACCAAGATCTACCCTGGAACAAGTCCATGCAACCCATGTATATATACAAGGTGCAATGTTAGGCAAGTGCTAGAATGAAGGACGGAGGATTGTATGATGCAGGGAAAAATGAAGGCGGTGGGAAAGCCCCCCGGAAGAGCCCTGGGGGGTCTGGAAGCACCAAGACTGGGGGCTTTCCTAGAAGGGGGGACCAGCGGGAGCTACAGTGAATGCAGACATTGAGCCGGCCCTTCGCGGAGGCCTGATACATGTGCACAGTGGCCCCGAGGGCTGGTTGAGGGGGGCGGGGGGGGGCGTTTAGACCACCAGAGATGCCAGGTGCAGCCTTCCTGCTCAGGTGACTCAGTCCTGCAGCCCTGTTTCCCTGACAATCCAGGTATATGTGAGGCCTGTAAATCCATCTGCAAACAGTCACCCTTCCAGTATCTTCTCCTTTCCAAGTCAACAAGTCTAAAGCCATCCCAGAGGACGGGAACATGGCAGTGCCTTGCAGGGTGGCTGCGGGCGTGAGGATAGACTTCCCCGGGTGCACGCCCCCTCCACCTCCCGGCTCCTCCCTCCCGAGAGCCCATGCCCTCCTCAGGCCACACAGGCTGCAGGCAGGGGGTAGGCCGACGCCCCAGCAGCCACACAGGATGCTGTTTCTCTGTCGCATTAGGAGAAATGCGGGGCCATCCATAACGGGAGATGCTTACTGAAGACACTGACCCCACCCTCCTCCCGCAGGGAGCAAGAAGAAGAGGATGGCTAAGGGAGAATGCCCCCCGACCCATGCAGGTAAGAACACTGGCCAGGTACCACCAGGAGTGGGCAAGCCCTGTGTCCTCTGAGCCTCTGGTTCTTCTATGAAGGGGGGACAGCCTCCTTGCCCTGACCTCTTCACAGAAGCTGAACGGAATGGAAAGATATGTCCTGAAAGATCCTGGTTTGAGAAGTGCCTCCACTCTTGTCCTGGGCAAGAGGCAGTCTCTGGTTGGCTGGGCCCCTGGCGAGGACCCAGGCTGGTGCTCCCAGTGTGGTCCAGGGACCAGAGGCATCAGCGTCGCCTGGGAGCTTGCTGTAGGTAACGACTTCCGGGTCCCACCCGGCCCTTCTGAATCAGGATGCGCATTTGAACAAGATGGCCCAGGGCTTCATGGGCACAGTGCAGTTTGAAATGCCTTGTTCTAATTACACTACACTAATGCCCCTTCCTGTTACAGACCAAGAGACTGAGGCTCCCTGGGACTAAGTCACTTGCAGGGCACACTGTTAATCTGTGGGAGACATGGGCCCTGGTAGTAGCGTGGGACAAAGGAAGGATCACACGCCCTGAAGTCAAGGCCACCTGGGTTCAAACCCTGTCCCCGCCATAAAATGCTCTGTGACTTGGGAGAAAGCAAATTTCCCTGAGCTTTCATTTTGCCATCTGTAAAATGGGTATCACAGCTACCTTTATGATTGTGGTGAGGGTTAAAATGAGATGACATGCCAAGCACCCTGCACAGGGAGTGTCCTATGCCTGGCAGTCACGGTGTGTCATTCCTACACACCGCTGCCTCTGAAATTCCTACCCCATGGCTGTTGTGCACGAGCCTGTGAACACACTCTACTGTTTTCTCTCTTTTCCAACAGTACAGGCACACACAGTGGACTGAGAAGAGGGAAAGATTAGGCAGGGGCAGCAAGGCCTTAAATGTAAAGTTTAGGTCACCTAGTCCTTTAAATTCCAAAAAGTTCCCAATCAAGCTCTCTAGCAAAAAGCCCATCCACAAACAGGTGCTGCCCGGCTCACTAACAGAGCCCAGCACACAGCACACGTCAGTGTGATGCACATGTGATGGAACAGCCCCCCAGGGCCTCACTCTGAGCCCGGACATTCTTGCTTCTCCCGTTTTCATGCACTAGATTCTCCTCACCCTTCAGGGCCCAGCCCCAACATCATCCACTCCAGAAAGTCCATACTGATCCCTTCTATCGGAATGATCTTCCCGGTGAAACCCTAACTGCTCTCCTGGAAGGTACAAGGCTCTGTCTACCTCTCAGCCGCACATTTTGAAACTCTGGCTAAACAGATGACTGGTAGTTCTCTGAGTGTGGGTGCCTCTTGCCTCAGAACCTTTGCATATGCTGTTCCCTTTGCTAGAAATGCTCTTCCCGCAAGCCCCCGCTTCATCTAATTCCTACTCAACCTTTGTATTTCAGCCTGTATGTTAGTTTAGAAACTGATTTTTTCCTGGGGGGCCAGACCGGGATGAGGCAAGCGAGGTAGTGAGATTGCAAAGTCTAGAGGCCCTAGCTTTCAGGGGCTGACCCCGTACCAGCACCGCCCTAGGAGGACAATGTCTTTACAATGAGAGTCCCAGGCGTCTCCCTTACCTCACCCTAGTCCTCTCGTTGTTTCCTTGGGTCCCCAGCTATTTGCAGGATGGCCCCCTCAGCGCTGTTCCCTCATCAAACCCTTTCCTGAAGAGTCCTGTCCTTGCCTGGGTGCGTATCAGTCTCCTCCCTGAACTGTAAGTTCAGGGCCAGGAGCACTTCCAGCTGCCTCACCACTTAGCTCAGACCCCGGCACAGAGCAGACACTGAGGCAATGCTGCCAAAAGGACAATAAGGATCTGGTCTCCCTCCTGCCCTCCCAAATCCCACTGAAGGTACCAGGGTCACCCTGCACTGTAAAACAACCCCCATCTTGCTGGACTGAACTCACCTGCATGCCCGGGACCCAGCACGGGGCCTGTCACAGAGAGGGGCTCCCGGAGCTTGGCTGCACGGGGCTCTGGGCACTGTGAGCAGCCAGGGCTGGGCTCGGTCTGGACACCACCACCAACCCCCTTACCATGTCCTCACCTCTGGCCTCTCCTTGTCCAGCTGGAGGGGTCTGTGAGGCCTCCCTCTCCACACTCACCTCTGCCACTTCCTGCCAGGCTGCCTTTGCCACTCACTGGCTTGCCAAACCTCAACTGCGTGGCCTTCCTGTCCTTGCCCCACTCTGCCCCCACCCTCCCTGCTGTCTTTACACACACGCACACATAACACACTCACACACCTGATCCTTTGCCCACTTTGACCTTTCTGGATGGAATGCCCTCTCCCCAGGCCTCCCTTTCAGACTCTGGTTGGGCACCTTCTTCTCCAGGGAGTCTTCCCCGACACTCCGTTGTGCCTCTGGGATTTGCATAGGCTGTTCCCTCTATCTGCATACTCTTCCTGCTGCTCTTCACCTGTATATTTATTTCTCATCCTGCACCTTCCTTGAGCCAAAAGCCCTCTCCCAAGATTCCTTGCACTGACTCCAGTATGAAAACAGCTGATTACTTGTGTAGACTTCCCACCACACCGCCCCCAGTTGCCTCCACCCATACACACACATGGACTCTGTTACACTGCGATGCTCAGGGGACTGACTGTCCCTCGTCCCCAATTCCCCAGCACCCAGCCAGGCAGGTGCTCAGGTGTGGGGAGAGGCTGAACTGCAGGGCCTTCCGGTTCCCCGCAGATCACACTGCCACCTTCCCCTCCCCCTTCCCAGAAGGCGGTTCCTGGGCCACGGTCAGCTGAGGTCTAGCGTTCAAGGTCCTGAATGCCTTTTGGTGCCTGAAGGAAGACACCGAAGAAGAGAAAGACCAGGAGGATAGGAGATTTACGAGGGAAGTGCCGGCTCTGACAAGGTTTGAGCCCCAGAGATTAGGGCAGGCAGGAGCAAAGTGCATGGCCCCTTTCTGAGGGGCGGTGGGATTTTTCTGGGTATCTGCGCCTTGATCCCTTTGGATCAGGGTCTGGCTCCTGGCTGACTCCCGCTGCTCCCTGGCTCCACACAGTGAGACGGAGCAAACACGGCAGTCTGGGGGGCAGGGGAGAGAGAAGGGAGCCGGGGTAACCAGGCCTGCTTTGTCCACCCCCTCGTCTCCACTCTGCCCCTCAGGGGCGGCTGGTGGACGCAGGAGGCATATACAAATCTCCACGCGTGGCTGGTGGCATACGGATGGAGACGAACGCGCATTCGTTCCCTGCACTTCCCCCAGAATCATTCATCCCCCAAAACCACCGTGAGGCTCCAAGTCCCATAAACTCTGTCTCCCTCCCTTAGGGACCTGTGTCTTCAGAGCCCTGGGGGGTCAGAACACCATCTACAGCCAAGTGCTTCACTTTAGAGATAGGAGAAGTGAGGTCCAGAGAGGGAAAGGGTCTGGCCTAGGGTCCCACAGCAGCTTGTGAGCAGAGCTGGGACCAGATCCGACATCTGCAGACTCGGGTCTTGTCAGCACACCTGTCCAAGTGGAGGGAACATAAGGTAGACGCGCGTGGGTGGAGGTGGTGGGGGAGAAAGGTCTGGCCACTCCCTCACGGGGCTCAGTTGGAGGCCCTCTAAAGTTCTCCCGACTCTAGAACACTCCGAGACTCCACACGAAAAAGCCAAGGAAGAAAGACCACCTCAATATTTTCAAACAATGACTCAAAACCCACACAAGGTAAGTGGCTCATTCTACACATAACCATGCATTCAGTCATTTATTTATTCATTCAATTGTTCTGACCCCGCTTACGTACCCAGTACTGTTTCAAGTGCTAGCGATAAAGCAGGGACTAAAACAGAAAAGGCCTCAACCCTCACAAAGCCCGCATTCCAATGAATTCCATGGGACACAGAAGAGTTAACAGATGCGATGCGGAAACTGAAGGTGGTCACAGAGCCTTTGACAGTCTCCCCAACAACAGGTGTGGTCTGCATCCTGGGGCCCCGGCGGGCTCTGTGACTACGCTGAGACACAGGTGGAAGGGTCATGCTGCGTCTCCTGGCCCCGGACTCAGGAACACTGGCTGTTGCGCTTCCTGTCTCTGAGAACGCTCAGGCCTGGAGTGTGGGCCACCACATGAGAAGTGCAGCTGTGCTTCTGGGGACACCCCCTGGAGAGCCCCTGAGACCCTGCAGAGAGGGCGAGCGTCTCAGCTGAGCACCTTCCATGGCACCTGCCTCCTAGATGGGGCTCCCATTAGTTCTCCACACCAGCCCCACGGCCAGCTAAACACCCCACGGCCAGCTGAACACCCCCGGTGACCTGGAAGGACGGTACCTGGAATAGAATGGCCCAGCCACTCCCTGCCTGGATCCCTGACCTACAGAGTATGAGCACAATAAAGGGACTGGCAAGCCACTAAGTCTAGGTCGGTTTGTTATATGGCAATAGACAACTCACTGGGCGAGTAGTGACATGCGTGAGGAGAGAAAATAAAGCAGAATAAAGGGATATAGAGTGAAAGGGGTATTACTTTCCAAGAGCATGCCTCTCTGGAAATGTGATATTTGATTAGAGCCCTTAACAAAGGAAGGAGCCAGCCCTGGAATGGTCCAGGGAAAGAAAATGCCAGGCAGGGGACAGTAAGCACAAGGCCCCGGACTGGGAAGGAGATCAGCTGGCTCTTTCTTTCCAGGAATGGCAAAGCAGCCATAGAGGCTGGAGCAGGCAACCGGAGGTGGGATCTCCATGTGGTGAGATCAGGCAGGACCAGATCACAGGAGGCCCTACAGACCATGGAGAAGGCTTTGCACTCTATCCTCAGTGTGGAGGGAGGGAGGTGTGGAAGGGTTAAGCAGGGGAGCAGTATGATCGGGAGCAACAAGGATCTCTATGGTGGCCATAGGAGGGGAAACTGCAGGCAGCAACACCAAAGCAAGGACACCCATGGGGAGGCTACTGCAACCAGTATGGGTGGCCTGGGTGAGGGTGGTAGCGACGGAGAAGGTGGAGAGAGACAGGATTCAGAATTTAGGGAGAAGTGGTGCCGCTAGGACTTGCTGATGGTTTGGATCTGGGGGTGGAGAGGAAAGGAGAGAACTCAAAGATGGTGTCCAGGCTTTTGAGCCATTCACCTAGACGAAGTCTTGGCGGGGTGCTGGGAGGTGCAGGGGGGGTACCTGACATCAAGAGTTCTCTCACAGACATGTAAAATCTCAGATGCCTGAGGCATCCAGGAAAGTTAATAGTTGAACATACTGGTCTAGAGCTCAGGAGTAACCAGCACGGTGCTAGCTAGTTGCACACTAATGGAGTCCTTACCAATCCTGGCCCCGGCTCTAAGACCTCTACCTGTGTTCGAGATAGAAAGAGATGGCACAACAGGAGTGCAAACATGGCTTTGAGGACCATGGTGTTGGATGAGACTACCTGGACTGTAGATAAAGAAGGGACACCAAGGAGAGGCCTAAAATGATGGATGCTTTCATTTGGCAAAATGGAGGTCATCTAGTGGCTTTAACGAAAGTGGTGTCAGAGCATCAGTGAGGATAAACTAGCGATACAACCGGCTGGGAAGGGAGTGAGTCGCTAGAGGGAAGCTGAGAAACAGACCAGGAGCTGGGGAGGTGGTTTGAGTCAAGAGAGCTGTTTCTAGTGGGAGATACTGTGACGCAGGTATGTACTCAACAACCCGTGGAGAGGGGAAATGTGCAGGGAAGAGAAGGGATACGCACGGGAAACAAATTCACGTGGTAGGGGATGGGGTTTGTGAACGAGGAATCGAGCGACCAAGCAGGTGCAGTTAATCCACTGGAACAGCCATAAGCCAGCAGGGCTCTGGTGCTCAGAGAGGAGAGATCGCAGGTGGCCCGGCCCCACGGCGGGATGCCAGGCCGATTCTGGGCACGTCACCGCTCCCTCATCCTCGCATGGGGATTAACTGCCCCTATCCTGCAGAGCTGTTGGAAGGATAACACAAGCCTCCAGCTGCCGAGTGACTAGCTCGGAGGACGGTGCCTCTAGCAGCTCAGGCCTGGGTCATGCAACAAACCTCTTTGGGTCTGAGCTTTTTGTGGTTCGGTGCCAACTGGGGAAGGGGGAGTGGGGCAGTTAGGCCAGGAGCGTCGAGCCCTGCCTGTGACCTCTGGGCGGGCAGGACCCTCCTTGATGTGGCCCCTATCTCCTGCCGGTCCCCACCTGGCACTCCATGCTTCGCTAGTAATGAGCGTGCACCGGCACGTACACCCAGCTCTCTATCGGGAAATACTGTCCCCCTCGGCCACTCTACCTGGAGTGTCGTTCTCCACCTGACGTCCTTTCCATATCAGCTCAGGTACTCTCCCTCCAGAGAACCTTCTCCAACTCCCTCCAGGTTTTTTTTAGGTGCCCTCCTCTGGGCCTAGTGTCTTGGCACTGCTCACACTGTTTGCCCACCTCTGTCGGTAGACGGTGTGCTCCTTGAGGGACAGAGCAGAGTTCTAGTAGTCTTTGTAACCCCAGGGTCTGGCCCGACGAATATCTGCTGGGGCAAACTTTTCCCAGGTAGTGGATGGGCCAGGGGACAGCACTGTCTGATAGAACATTCTGCCACGATGCGGATGTTCTCTAGCTCTGCTGGGCAGCACTCAACACGTGTGAGTGGTATGCAGCACTTGCAATGTGCCGGTGCCTGTGACAAACTGAATCGGTTGAGTTTAAAATTCAATTGTCACCAATGGCACAGCGTGGAGAGAGGGCAGAAGGGAGGGCCGGGGAGGACTGACGTCATGAAGCACTTGCTGTGCACCAGGCCTTGCCCTCTGTTTGACGGGTTCATTTCCCAATGGTCCTGGAAGATGGGAAATACGGCCATTCCTGCTTTACAGACATGGAGACCCGGCCTTGGGGAGAGGCAGTGACCTGCTGCAGTGAATCCTACACAGCAGGTCTCCCGACCCCCACGACTCTGGCTCTTCCCAGCACGTGAGGCTGAGACCATGCGTCTCCAGGGCCTGGCCCCAAAGAAGCTTCAGTGCAAGAGCTCACCCCACTCCGCTGCCCCCCACCCGCACTGTCCCGGCAGTGCACACAGGCCAGGTAGTGCTGCTGGGGCCGCGCTCGCTGGCGGCAGACATCTGGGGACAGGGCCTGAGTGTGGCGGGCGGGAGGGCCCCCGGCTGTCTGCTAGCATCCTGCTCCTTGGATTCCCACTTGCTCGTGTGAGCAGCTTTGGGGAGTTCTCTGGTGCTGCTGTAATTTATTGTTTCTGCTCTAATGATTGCTCCATGTCTGATTATAAATGCCTTCTGGCTGGGGGCCCAGATTCAGAAAATTCCCATGATCTGCTTCCAAAGCTGATGGAGCCACAAACGGGACTCATGTCTCTGTTTCATCATCGGCCACATCTCCAAGGTGGGGGGCAGGGTGGGGGCGGTTCAGAGCCAGACACAGGACTCGGAGTAGGGTTGCCAGGGGAGGAATCTGGTGGCCACAAATTCCACTAAGAGTCCCAAAGAGGCGTCTCCTGAATCCTGAAGAACCTCCGAGGTGGTACTCGGTTGAGTCTGCTTTGCTCCTCCCAAAATAGACGGCAGAGTCTTAGTCAGAAGCAGACTCCTAGGGAAAGAGGCTCTTGGAGAAGGCAGCCCAGCCCTGCCAATGCCATTCTCCCTAGTCACTGGCAGATTCCCACTCACCCTTAGGGAGGCGGCTCTACTGTCCACCTCCTCCAAGAGGCCTCCTGGGACTCCCCAGCAGTAGCTAGTGACTATCAGCCCCTCTACTCTAGGATACAATACAAGTGATTTCACCTGCTATTGATCGAGGCTCTGTCTTTGCCAGAGTCTGTGCTGGGTACAGTATGTCCCTTATCTTGTCTACTCACCCAATCCCTGTGGGGAAGAAGTTGTCTTTATCCACATTTTATAGAGGAAGGAACAAAAGTTCAGAGAGGTTAAGTGACTTGCCTAAGGTCAATCAGCTGTCAAACAATGGAGTTAGACTTGAATTCAGAAGATTCCAACCGCAAACATTAGCTTTCCGGCAGGTGCTTTCACACCTCATCACTCTACTGCTCTTTGCTGCAATAGAGCTTCTGGGTGGAGGGTGGTGGGCGGGGCAGGTCCGACCCCACACAGGGTGGGTGCTCAGGAAGGGATGGCTGAGCGAACTTCCTGTGAAGAAAGTCCTGCTGTGCAAAGTAGGTAATACAATCAGGGTAGTCACCTATTACTGGCCAGACAGTTAAGTAGACTAAAAAGGCAGTGGACAAACGCTTAATGAGCTTAATGAGCAAGCAAGATATAACTGCAGACAAAAACGCTACGTCTCTGCAGGGACCAAAAGACCTGAGTGTTCTGGGTTAGTCCTAATTTCAAATATCATCTCCCACTAGCCACTTACGTCACCGAATGGCCTAGAAATCCCGGTATTTAGATCTCTAAGCCGCGTCTCCTAAATGATTACTCAGGCCTCGAAGAGGCCTCCCAAGGGTCCCATCATGCCTTGTAGTTTTGGATTTGGGAAATACAGCCCCAGAAGAAACGAACATCGACTTCAGAAGCAGAGATCCGTGCTCAAATTCCACTTCCGCCACTCTTTGGCTATGTAATCTCAGACAAATTACTCCCCTTCTCTGAGCCTCAAATGCAAAAAAGCAGCGCTAATTGCTGCTGCTTTGCGGGGCTGTTAGGAGGAGTGAACAGGAGAACCCGGGATGGTGCCTGGCACCCAGGAGGGGCTCAGGAGCTAGGAGCTCTCTCCCTCTCCCTCAGATGAGGTCAGGAAGAGCCCTTCCCAGCAACAACTCAGCTGAACACAGAGGGCACAATGCTCTTGGGGACCAAGGATCAGAGAGGGAAGACTGGCTTCCCTGCAGCTGACATCATGAATTGGATGCCTCGTCACTTACAGAGCATGGATCAAACAACATACTGCGACCGGCATGGCCCTAGGGCAGAGAGATGGCCAGCGGCGAGCTCACGGCGTGCTGGGGTGGAAAGACAACAGAAGAGAATGGCGGACCTGGCAGGGGTGCGGGGAAGGGCAGACAAACACGTGGGCGCCCAGATGCCAATGAGGAGCTTTACCAGGACTGGTAAGGTCAGAGGGCTCCTTGAAGAGCTGGGTCCAAAGGAATAGGTAGAACTTGCATTAAAGGATGTATCCAATTACTGGGAGACGGTGCACAAAGGAGGAGGCATGAAAAAAGACAAGGACATTTAAAGATTAGATTGCCATTATATTTTAGACTTGGAAGAGAGCTTAAAAAATCCACTGCACTCCCTTGTTGTCAAGGGTATGCTGCTTCTCCCATTTACGAGCTGTGTGATCTTGCCAAGTTAATTAGTCAATGCCTCGGTATTCTCATCCGTAGAACGAGGAGATGCTGTAAGAAATAGTACCTGGAAACCATTTATAACATATTGATCTGTACATATGAATCATCATCATCCTTGTTACAGATGAGGAAACTGAAGGCCCAAAAGAGGGAAAGGATTTAGAGGGGGTTTGAGGGAGGCCCCAACACTTTTATTTTTCTAACAAGGACAGGATTGTTAAAAATAAGCTTCCTGTGACAAGGGGAAGCCCAGAGATCCCCGACAAGAGAGCAAGGTTCGTGGAGATCAGGCCGGTGTTTACCCAAAGGTATCTCCTCTCAAGGCCAGCCTTACTTCCTCCCGCCTTGCCAGTGCCCCATGTCCTTGAGCGAGGCTCTCACCATCTGCAGTCGGCGACAGAGGGCAACCTCCCAAACCTAGACACCAGGGAGAGGAAACGAACACCCCACACGTGGTGAGGGGTTGTTGGGGGGGGCGCACATCTGTCATGACTTCCCCTTCCAAGAGGAAACGGGAAACCCCCAACTCCCACCCCAATCCCACAGCGGTCTCCAACAAGATTACCATTCTCCGGCCCTACCACTCATTATATTTTTTGCCAGCCGCAAACGGGGCCTAAATTACATATCGTAGCCACTAAACCCCGGGCACAGGCCCACAGAGCAGAGCTGGGGGGAGATTAGGTGAGGCGAAAGGGAACTCAGAACTGGAAAAGACCAGAAGCCAAACAGAAAGGGACACAGGGCCCCACCCCCAGGCTCTTGCTTTCTTTGGGGTGCTATGCCTGGGGCTGGGGCTCAGGCTACGGGTATAAAGAGGGCAGGGCAGGTGCAGGACAGAGCGAAGGGGCAAGTGGGAAAGAAAGGACAAGGCTCAGAATTAAGAGCCACAAAACTCCTGGGCTATTCTGGCCTCAGTTCCATCCCTCTCTGGAGCAGTCCACAAACCTTTCCCCCTTCCCACCTGTTTATCTGAAAACTATGGTCCCTTCTGTCTTGAATCCTGGGTGAAACCTGGGTGGCAGGTGGGGGGAGGTGTAGTGAATGAAGACACATGCTTCAATCCGTCTTCTTACTGGAACCACTAGGAAAAGATAGTTTTCTCTCCTGCCTGGAGAAACAGTGTTTTCTGGGATTTTCCCTTACCAACAGCCTGCGGCAATCCCAGACGAATCCTGCTCTCTGGGCTGGGGGCTGCGGAAGGGAGCAAGGGTCTCCCACCTTCCTTTCAGTGGAATCCAGTGTCCCTATCTGCAAAATGATGGTCGGGCTGGATTCAATCCAACTGAAGCATGAAGCAAAGGACACTTCAGAAGTGTGGGGCGGGGACCATGTGCACAACAGGAGAGAAGGCTTCCTGGAAGATGCAGGGTAAGTGGTTGACTTTGACAAGTTCTGAATCCCACAGACAGAAAAGTAAGAGCGTGCATTTGCAAGTGTGTGTGTGCATGTGTGAGAAAGAGAGAGAGGCAGGCAGACAGACACAGCGTGTCAGGAGGAAGAAAGACCTTTGGTAAAGATCTACCAGGAGGCAAGAAAGAGCCTTCCAGCTTCAGTGCCTGGGGTAGTAGCATCGCAGAACATGAGGAGCAAGGCTCCTGACATCACACTATAAGAGCCTCCAATTCCTAATGCCCCCCAAGATTCTCTCGTTACTGCTAATCAATCAAGGCAGAGAGTTTTAAAAGTTTTGCGGGAGTCAAAATCTAATAAAAGCCAGTATGACAAGGAAGAGAAGGCACTCTGTGAGCAGCCTAGGGCACAGGGGTGAAGGATGTAAGGGGGAATAGGGAGATTTCACCCAGGGGAGTTCTACATAAACATTTTGCTATCATGGAATGGCAAGAAAAGATTTTAAATGACAGTAATAATAATAAGGGGAGCCTGGGTGGCTTAGTTGGTTAAGCGTCTGACTTCGGCTCAGGTCATGATTTCGCGGTCTGTGAGTTGGAGCCCCGTGTCGGGCTCTTTGTGGACAACTCAGAGCCTGGAACCTGCTTTGGATTCTGTGTGTCCCTCTCTCTCTCTGCCCCTACCGCACTCATTTTCTCTCTCTCTCTCTCTCAAAAATAAACATTGAAAAAAACGTTAATAAATGACAGTAGTAGTAATAATAATAATAATAGATAAACCATAAACAATGGCAACGAGAGGGCACAGTGGTGTAGGCTTGCTATGGGCCAGGCGCTGTACTCTGTCTGGCTCTCTTTTCTAATCCTCTTAACAAGCCCTTCAGACAGATACTACTGTCAATCTCTTTGATGGATAAAAATCACAGCGGCGTCGAGAGGCTGAGAAACTCGCCCAAAATCATCCAACTAGTGAGAAGTGGGCCAGGAGCTAGCTCTGCTGTGAATCACGAGACTATTTCAATGTCCTTGTTAGAGATGGAAAAATTGAAGGTCACACAGTAAGTCTGTGTCCTCCTTCCCACATCTTTTACTCAAACTTGTATTCAGAGCATTTGTATATCAGGGCTCACCCTAGTCCAGGACTTCAGGACTCCTCTTCGGGATGTTTCCACAGCATTCTCTCTGACCTTCCTGCCTCCAGCTTTTCCTCTCTAATCCACCTCCCACACCGTATCCAGAGTGGTCCTTCTGAAATCCAAGCAAAATTAAAAACAACCCAAGAAAAGCTCTGTCACCAAAGGCATATCACGATCTGGTCCCAAACCCCAGCCCGAGGTCCCACACCATCCAGATACCCCTTTACCCCGGGTGCATCCGGCTTCCCCCTGGCCCGGGCACCCTGCGCTCTCCAGGGGTGACTGCTCCAGCTCCCTGCTCCCCACTTTACAAGGCCCTGAGGCCTCTTCTCTGTCCTATCAACTCTAACTCTCCAAGGAGCAAGCTTGGAAATCGTCCTCTGGCTCCGGGCGGAATAGATGCTTTCCAGCCTTCGGCACTCTGTAGATCTCCAGTGCCACAAGATCCCACCCTCCGTGTCCCACAAGCACCGGCTAGCTACCTGTCCCCACCTCAAAAACAATGAAAGGATGACAGAATGTGCCGTGGATTATTACTACAGACAGTACTATTATAACCTCACATATTATTTCAATTTTCATTCACAAGGGAACCGAAAGCACAAAAGGATCAAGGAGCTGGCCCAGGCATGCACACCTTGGAAAGGACTGAACTGGCGCTGACTACATCTATCCAATGCAGAGGCCACATGCCAACCACCGCGTCACTGCTATCTCCCAGGGTGACGGCCACCACGCATCCCTCTGGGTGAACGGCAGTGCCGGCCCCAGAAGCCTCCTATGCCCCACTTCTGTGCCCTGCTCCCATCGGCCAGCCTGGCTCCCTGGGCAGGACCTTGCTGCCCAGCCATGACCCGAGTCACATCTTCACAATCATGTGTTCCTGACACTGACAGTGACAAGACCTAAGTGGCTCTTCTGTGTGCGATCAAGGGACAGAGGTGGCGAGCGCGAATAAAAATAGAGAGGCTTCAGTCAGAGAGAAAAGAAAGTGAGCAGTGGGAGGGGAGCTTGGGGGGCATGGCAGTCCAGGAATTTGGAGGGGAAAAATGCCCATAATGGCATATTTTCCAGCAGTGAAAAACATTAAGACCCACTTTAAAAATGTAGATCTCACCACAGCTATTCCTGGACGCCAGCCCAGAAGAGCAGTCGGGGCGTATGAATGACACTCCCTGCCCGCACTCACCCACTGCTGGCTGTCTGATTCCGTCCCAAACATCTTGTTCTCGGGGCGCCTCCCCAGGCCTCCCCACTCCCGGGTCCCTGCAGCCCTTCAGCAGCACAGAGAGCAGAGAGCCCCCTTGCCAGTCCCTCACCCGAACTCAGAGACTGGGAGGGGCAGAAAGGACCTCCTCAAGCTCCCAGGACCACGTCCTAGAGCCAGGATGCTTGCCAGGCTCTCGGGTTAGAATGCCTCAGTTTCCATCAGCTTCCATTGTGTCTCGTTAGCCTCTCTAACCCACCGGACTGCCTCCTAACACACACACACACACACACACACACACACACACACACACACACACACACAGCCAGATGCAGGAAAAACTAAACTAGGAGCCTGGAAACCTGAGTTCCAATTCAGTGTGGCTACTGACCAGCTGTGTGAGCTTGCCATGTCATTTTGAAGCTCTGGTCCCCCATTTATATAACCCAGCTAACACTCCTTGCTCACGTCAAGGTGGAAGGAAAGCCTGAGAAGCACTGATGAACTGTGCTGACCTGCGTTCATCTCCTGAAAGACTGATGGCGCGGTAGCTCTGAAACCCAGAGACTTGCATTTGAGTCCCTTCTCTGCCACACACACCATCCGTGTGGCCCTGGGCAAATCACTTCACCTCTTTGTGCTTCAGTGTCTCCGTCTGCAAACTTGAGATAATCACAGAACTTGCCTCCTGGGTGTTAGGGTAAGGATTATATGGAAGTGCAGTTGTGAAGCTCTTCGAACAATGCCTGGAATAGTTAAGTGTTTGACAAATGTTAGTCAATAGGACACCACTGTCCAATTAATACTTGGTAACTTCATTCTGTCTGGTGCGACACAGGGGCTCAGGGAACGTCTGCATGAGCAGCCTCGCGGGAAAGGGTAAGGCAACCAGATTCACTTGCACGCGGTAGCGGAAGCTGCTCTCAAATGACCTGGTCTAGCTCCTCTCGCCCTCATCCCTGACTTGGGGGCACCAAGAGCTTCAGGCATGCCGTTCATGTGGCCGTTCCCCACCCTCTTGCTCTCCCCGCCAACGAGCGGGCTCGTTCCTGGGCTCGGCAACCCTGAGCACTGCAGCACTTAAGCACCTACGACAGAGCAAGGCCAGGGCTGGGAGGGATAGGGTGGGGCGATGGGGCCGGAGCAGAGGAGGCAGTGTCTCCACAGCTGGGGTGTTTATGCATTTTCAGGGTCCTGCTCCAGCAATCATCACGCATTATTCCAGGAAATCTCTGGTCTGCCTGGCCAAGCAGGGCTCGGGCACCACGCCGTCCCTCTCCATGAGTCAAATGGGCTGGACCGCAGCCTGACAGCTACGATGACAGCCCCCTGAAGGACATTGCCTGCCACCCACCTAGTGCCCTCCAGAACGGAAGAGCCAGCAGAAACCCACAGGTCCCAGGATGGGATCAAAATAATGATGGCTATGACGACAATAATAACGTTACGGATAATAATTCCCAACGCTTCTGGCACACTTCTGAGGTACCAGGCAGGCACTACTATAAACTCTCTGTGCATACTAACGTAGTTAATACTTATGACAGCCTAGGAGGTAGTTACTATTATTGAACCCATTTCACAGGTGAAGAGACGGAAGCAGAGGAGGTTGAGGAACACCCAAAACCAGAAGGCTAGTATAAGGGCACAGATGGGGTCTGAATCAGGCTAGCTCCTTGAGGTCACAGGCTTCTTACTTTCTGAGCCTCAAGCACCCCCTGAATTGTCATTTCTAAATAGGTTAGAGTTACTTATTTGGCTTTTGTTGTCTTTTTTGGAAAGCCTGAATGCAAAAGCACTCGACCTCAAAAGAAAAGCACGGGCTTTGGAACAAGGGAGCAGTGGGCTCAAAATCCAATCACTGGGTCCGAACCTTTAGGAAAGTTCCTTCCCATCTCTGAGCCTTGGTTTCTCAGTCAAAAACATGAGGATAACACTGGCTTCCCTAGAGTGGGCTCTGAAGGTTCGGTGAGAGCAGGCACACAAAATGACACTGGCACACAGCTAACATTCAAGCAACAATGCTTCAGGCCCCCCACTTCTGACAAGAAATCTCAAATGCGGGTGACAGAAAACCTATGTTCCCAGGCAGGTAAGCCATAAAAATGTAAGTGATATCATTATAAAGTGTTCATTCAGCATCTTCTCTGCATTACAAGTCGATTATGATGAACTCTCAGCCTGCATGGAGAAAGGAGGCGGAAGAAGAAAAAGCACAAATAATCTCACAGCAAAAAAGCAAATCCAAGTTCATTTCTATTGCTTCTGGACTTCATTGTAGAACCTTAGTTGCATAAGCATTGTGAGAACTGGTCTGATTGTCTATTAGAAGGTGGCCCTGAGGCCCAGAGAAGGACAGACAGGGTCACATATCAA
Source organism: Crocuta crocuta (assembly GCF_008692635.1). Classification (NCBI taxonomy): domain Eukaryota; kingdom Metazoa; phylum Chordata; class Mammalia; order Carnivora; family Hyaenidae; genus Crocuta; species Crocuta crocuta. The sequence continues at coordinate 737,117 of NW_027532591.1, forward strand.
GCTCCTGACAGGGCTGGCACTTAGCTCTCCTGACTACAGACGGCTGCAATGCCACTGGATGGGCCATGGCCATTTGTGTCCTGCATCTCAGGAAAGAAATCACACAACACAGAGGCTTCCACCAACTCTCTCTTTCCCAACTATATGAGATGTAGCAAGGATAAAATAACACAAAACACGGAATACAACAGAAGGAATCACCAGGAATCGACCATAAGCATTTACCGTGCACCTGCTGCCTGCCAGGCCCCACGCTTGTTGCTTTACACCCATTACCTATTCTAATCAATGCTGACAACAGTTATATGGGAATCATTTGGACACCCATCTAGTAATTTCTGCACCCTAATGTATGCTGGGCACTGGTCATGACCAGTCACTGGGGCCTGGGGCCTTCACCTGGAGCTCATAGAAGGCCCCAAATGCAGTAAGAGATGACATTTCAAGACCCGGGAATATATGAGCCCAGAAATGGAGGGGCCACAGGACATGGCATTCCTGTGTGTGTGTGAGTGTGTGTGTGTGTGTGTGTGTGTGTGTGCGCGCGTGCGCGCGCACTGGGGGAGGCAGAGGCAGATAAGTTGGATCCAGCTGGGTGCGGTGGGAAGAGAGCAACCTTGGCAATGAGCTGTGGATGGTGGGCAAGGTGAATGGTGGGCCTTGAGAAATATTTGTTAAATGAATGCAGGAATTAAGAGCCAGTGGAGGAAGAAATAAGACCCACAGGAGAAGGAATAACAAATGAGAGGTCCTTCAGGAAGCAGAGGCAAGACAGAGGTAGATGTGTAAGCGACTTACGGAGGGTAGTGCCCGCAGAGGTCGAGGGAGAGGGGCCAGAGCAGCCAGGGAAAGCCTTCAGTGCAGGTCGTTCATGGTGAGGAGAGGGTGGAGGGGCCGAGGAGGACTGAGACAAAGAGCAACGGACCAAAGTCGCTTGGAGGACGTGTCTGCTGGCGCAGCAAAGGTTGCAGAGTGGGGTGAGCGGGCATGGCAAGGTCCCCGCACAGATGTGTGGCTCCGTTGGCTGGGGCTGCCCAGGAGGAGCACAGGCTGGGCTCAAAGGGGCAGGTCCCCGAGGCGCTGCAGCTGGAGGCCTGGAGGCCATCAGTTCTCTGCACCCCCTGGAAGCAGGCTCGCCCTGGAAGGGAGATGTGAGCCATGCACGGCCATGGCCACCAGTCAGAGATGTGACACGTAGGCTGCCTTGGGAACAGTGAGGAGAAAGTATGCAGCCCTGTAGTGGAAGGACTCCCCGGGAGGGAGCACCTCGGGGAGACCTGGAGGTTGAGTAGATGGAAGAAAGAGGGCTGGAATTCTCAGAATAGGGAATAGCCCCCAAAGACACCGATGGGGACTGAGTCTGACTTGGGCGGAAAACACAAAGCAGTGCGTGCTCCTGGAGCCCCAGCTGGACCCACACGCCGGGTGGGCAGGGACAGATGGTGGAGGGCCTGCGGAGCCGGGGGCGGTCAGACCTCCCGCACAGGCAACGGGGAGCCTTTGAAGGGAGGGGCTCTGTAGCATTTCTGTTGCAGCCCCTCTCTGGGGGTCGGAGGCAGGAAGGAGGTGGGGGTGGGAGGCGGGAAGGCAGGGAAGGCGAGGAGGAGGAGAAGGCTGTTGCTGTGTCCCAGAGAGAAGAAGAAAGGTCCAGACTAGACCCCTTGCCTCTCTAAAAGACTGTAACGTTTACTAACTGGCCCTTGGAGCTTTTTTTGCATTTTTCATTGTTAAGACATACTTTACACAGTAAAATGCACCCTTTTTACTGTGTAGTTCTTTGAGGTTTGATCAGCACAAATAGTCATATAACCAGCCAAACAGCTCCGACACCCCAGAGAATTCCCCTGTGTCCCTTTGTAGTAAAGTCATCCCCACCCGCCCACAGCTGTTAGTGTTTTCCGTGTCCCTAGCTGTTCCTCTCCCCAGGACGTCGTAGAGATGAATCACACTGTGGGCAGCCTCTGCATCCGACTCCTCTGGCTTTGCCTGATGCATTGCAATTCATCTGCAGCACCGCCTGCCTTGGTGGCATTTTCCTCTTCCTCGCTGAGCACTATCCCATCTGACGGTGTGCTACGGTTTGCTTATCAAGTCTCCAGTTGAGGGACATCTGGGTTGTCTCCAGATAAAGCCACTTACAAACGTTTGTGTACAGTTTCTGTGCGAACGTAAGTTTTGATTCACTTGGGTAAATGCTGAAAGTGGAATTTCTGGGTGTGGCAAGTGTATGTTTAACTTTTTACAGAGTGGCTGCGCCACCTTGCATTTCCAGCAGCAACATATGAGAGGGGTAGGTGCTCCCTAAACCTGCCAACACTAGGTATTGTCAGCTTTCATTGTAGCCATTCTAGTAAGTGTATCGAAGCATCTCATTGCAGCTTTATTCATTTGCACTTTCCTAATGACTAAAGATGTTAAGCATTTTTTATGTGCTTATTTGTCATTCTTGTAACTTCTTTTGAAAAGTGTTAGAATAGTTTGCTCATTTTTTTATTGTACTTGTTTTCTTACCATTGAGTTTTGGGAGTTCTTTATATATTCTGGATATAAGTCCTTTATCAGATATGTGATTTGCCTTGTTCCTAATTGTAGGAGAAATATTCAATTTTCACTCTTATGTTTGATGTTGGTTGTAGGTCACTTGTAGATGTCCTGTATCAGACCAAGAAAGTTCCTTCTTACCCTGGTTTACTGAGAGGTTTTATCATGAACAGTGCTGAGTTTTGTCAAAGGCTTTTTCTGCCATCTATTGAGATAATCACTCGGGTTTTCTTCTTTAGTCAACTAAATGTGGTAAATGAACATTGGTTGACTTTTGGACACTAAATCAGTTATCCTAGGATCATCCTCATTAGTTCTGATATATTAACCTTTTATATATTGCTGGATCTGGTTGGCTAATATTTAGATGAGAATTTTTGATCCACCCATTCAGGACATGAGGAATACTGGTCCATGGTTTCCTTTTCTTACATTGTCTTTGGTTTTGGTACAAGGGTATGCTGGTCTCATAAAGCTGGGAAGCAACCCGGGGAGAGTTCCCTCCTCTGTTCTCTTGAAGCTTTATATTGTCCCTTTCTCTGCTCTTTGCAGTCTCTTCCATCTGGGTTATTAGTTTTGCCAATCCAATTAATTTCAGAGACTAGATTGTGCTATATACAACAGGGGGCACAAAGATAAGACTAGGTTTCTTCCATAAGGAGGTAAAAAGAGACAATAACAAGTACCATTACGGAGTGCCTGCTCTTTTCCATGCATTTTACTAACACGAGCACCAACTTACCGCAGTCCTGTTATGCCGGCTTTAAGGATGTTAAGGATGAGAAAGTTGAGGCTCAGAAAAGTTAGGTAGCCTGCCTAATGCCACGCAGCTCTCATGAGGCACAGCTGCGGCTTGAAGCTAGCTTCAAAGCTTATGTTCTTCCCACTTTATTTTGCCATCTCTCCTAATATTTTTGAGTGCCTACTAAGTCCCTACCAGCTTCTTTAAAAGCTTTAAGGCTAGTCTTCTGTTCATCACTAATCACTGCAACTTTATGAGGTATGTGTTACTCTCCCCAGGTTAACAGTCAGGAAATTGATATTCGGAAAGACCAGGGACCTGGCCCAAGGTCAGTCAACGCTATTAGACACCAAAGACCCACAAGTGACGGAGGCAGGAGGTAATTAACATAATAACATAATTAACACATACGTATATAGCCCGGACACAAAGCAGCTTTGTGGCGCGCTGTAACAGAGGCATGAACAGAGGAGGCGAAGGCAGAGGAGGCATGAATCGTGACTCGGGCGCTCCTGGAACATGCACAGGAAAGCCGGGAAATGGTGCAACCAGACGAGAGGGCTAGAGGAGATGGGGAGTGGATTGAGTTAAAAATCTGGGTAAACAGCAAAGGGTGGACACGGCCCATGGAGCAAACGAAAGCCAACACAAGCAGGGCACGTAGCTGGATTTTCCAGTGTCACGATGTTGACGCTGAGCAGGGCTGACAGGCACTAAAACAAGAATAGCTCACATCTGCAAAGCACTTTCCTCCTCAACACGTCTTCCCAGATCCTCACAAGCGCCCCCTGAAGTCTTTTGTCCTCCATATTTTGTAGGTGAGGACTCGGAGGCTCAGCCATGTGAAGGGCTAGTGGGAGATTAATCTCAACCCACCAGAAGCCCCAGGGCCAGGCCTGATTCCTAGCGTGGGACTCCTCAGGCAGAAAGGCAAGGGACAGAGTAGACCAGACAGTGTGGCTTAGAGGTCAGAGGAGTACCTTGGAAGGCTCTGCAAATTGTGGCAACCAAACTTCTTAATTTGAGGACCATGGGCTCTGGAATCTTGAGGTGGAAAGTCCCGAAATCCCGATGGCCCAGGCTCTGCAATCTTGAGGTCAAAGACTACAAAATAGTGGGGATGGCCTCGGGGAGGGGGGGGGGGACAAGGACTCTTGGCATCTTCGGGCAAAGGTGCTGTAATCCCCAGGGGGTTCTCTGGATGACGGTGTGCCAGCGGTGTTCTTTAGGTGGAGCAGATAGGAGCTAAGCAAATTGGTGTCATAAAAAGTGAAAAGGGTGGCATCCTAAATTAAACCTCTAAATGTGTCACCCCAGTCAACCTGCAGAACCTGGAATAATTGGTGGTGAACACAGGTCTCTCAGGCCATTGGTGTTTCACTCCCGGATGCCTTCGACCAAAGGGAAAGGAGATGGGGTGGAAAGAACAGCCTTCAGATTTAGGTCCCAAGTGTGGAGACCTCCCTGCCTCTCTCCGTTCCTTGCATTTAAAAGCCAGGACCACATCCGGATGCTCAGGAGGGTGACAGAGAGGAGGCCCAGCTCAAAGACTTCACCCCTAATCCTTTCCTTGGCATTTGGTTTGCTGGGAAGGGAAATATAAACTCCTCACCCCTCCAGAAGATTCCCAGACCCTCCCCAAGTGGCAGATAAGATGCCCTTCCTCCCTCCCCTCCATTGTGCCTCCTTAATCTCTGCGTTCCTCCCTCGAAGTTCTAAGATGTTCCCCTTTCTCTTGGTTATGTACCCTCCCCATTTCCCCGGGTCCTAAATCACTTGGTCTTGCTGCCCCGCCGCAGCTTAGCCTCCTCACTCCTCTCTCCCATCCCTGAGTCCCTCTCCCTTGGTCTGTCTTCAACTCCCATGATCTCACTGAGCACATGTGTATATTTTTTCACTACATCCTCATAACTAACATAAGAGTACGTGGGCTGTAAATGTCAAGACTGACTTGGAATATAACTACACTGCTATTACTATTAATAGTAAGATTAGCTAATAAATGGTGATGCTAATGACAGTAATTACAGATAATACGAATACGATGCTTACCACGGGGCCAGGCATTGTTCTAAATACTTCTTATTTATTACATCATTTACTCCTTAAAACAATCTCTGAGGGTGGCACCAGGATAGGTCCCATTTTACAGATGAGAAAATGGAAGCACAGAGAGCTAAGTAAATTGTTTGAGGCTCCACAGTCTGTCTGATTCTGAAGCCTGGTCACCTAACTTCTCTGTACAGCTCTGCTGGCCTCTCCCCATCCCCTGCGCTATGACTAGACCATTCTAGGTCACAGTTCTTCAGATCTCTGTCCTCAGGGTCCCAGAAACTTACCAGAGGAAATGTTACAGTATTTTGAGAAAAAGTCCCTGAAAATCAAGACATAACACTTCAGATCTCATTGATTAATTCTAAAAGCTCCTAGAATGGACTGGACAAGGAGCTTACCTCCTAGTGGGGGAAAAAGAAATACAAGTATATAAGTACTGTGATTTCAGAAAGTGACAAATGATATAAAGAAGAAGAGAGAAAGGTAGGGAGTTAAGGAATGTGGGTGGGAGGAGACCACTTAAACTGAGTGACCACCCCCCCCATATCTGTGAAGGACCAGCCATGCCAGCATCAGAGAAGAGTCTCAAGTGGATGAGGTGCAAGTGCAAAGGCCCTGAGACAGAAATGAACTTGGGGAGCTGAAGAAACAGCAAAGCTGGAACGAGGCCAAAGAGGGGAAAGCCAAGTGGAAGTATTTGTGAAGCTGGAGAGGCCAACAGGGAGCATGAAGAGGCCAGGCAAGACTCCAATTCTATTCTTCGTGAGGTGAGTGGCTCCAGCCAGGTTACGATGTGCGGTCGAAGGGAGGCACAGACAAGCAGACAGGGAGTACCAGGTCACCACTGGAGGCTGTCTTGCTCACCGTCAGCTCCTGATGACCCACTGACCCTTGCCTCCACCCAAAGTGGTGAGAAGGCACAGCCTCGAATCTCAGCCATGGGTACCTCACTCTGCAAACTCGGCAAGCCACCCACCTCCTCAGCATCTCCGTTTCTCCACCCGCAAGATGGTGATGGAGACTCAGCTGGTGGTGGCGGGAGGTGGGCCGGGGCTCATCTGACACCAGGACAGGGAGGGCTTCGCTTCCATGGGCACAGTGCCTGGCACGGTGCGTGCTCTCGACACATGTCTATGGACAGGGCTCCAGAGTGGCCTAGGAGGTCCCAGGGGCGCGGCACCCCGGAAGGCCCACAGGGTCAGACTGATGGACCAAGGCCTCGGGCATCCCCTTCCCAGCGGCCAAGTCAAGCGGGCAGCGGCAGGCCCACTGGACCAAGGGCAGACAGACGGGCGGGCAGGCGGGGGCGAGCCGGCGGGCGCAGGGAGAAAGGAGGGCATTGTCTGCTGAAACCCAACCAAGGGGCCACGGTCACAATGCAGGGGATTCTTTCGGGAGAAACAGACATGCCTTTCTTTTCACCAACTGCTGCTAAAACAGCTCATTGGATTTGATTCTCTCCCATTTCACCCCAAACAAATGATAAATAAATAAGCCTCGGTGAACGCTGAGCGCTGGAGCCAGGACCCTGGGCTGGGAGCGGGCTGGACGTTGTCCTCCCGGGGTGAACAGGCTCTGGTGCCAGGGGGCCCGCCTGCAGTGCTGCTGCCAGGCGCGTGGGTGAGTCCGCGGGGGCAGGGGGTGCTGCGGAAGTCCTTCCAGATGTGGGGTGGGGCCGGCCAGGCTGTGCTGTCCTTGAACCCGAGGGGACACACAGTGGGGAGGCGGTTCAGCAGAAGAGCCAGGGCCTGGCAGTGGACAGCAGGCTGGCAGTTCCCGGCGGGCACCGAGTTAGAAAGGGTCTCAGAGTCTCCTGAGCCCTCACGTTTGCCTGCTGTTCGCACTGAGTGCCTTCACTGGCGCCACCCATCCTCCCAAATGCTCAGCCAGGTGACAGGTGCAGCTGGGTCCCGGGAGAGATGTGGCTGGCATGGTAATCACAGAATGCCGGAGGTCCCCCCCATCAGTGTCCCTGTTTTCCAGCTAGTCAAATTGAGGCACAGAGAGGTTAAGGACAACCACAGGACCCAGCTATTCTGACACCTTGACTCAAACACTCAGCTCCTTCCAGGACCTGACCGGAGAGCAGCCTCTCTTACTGCAGGAGCTTTCTCTTGATGCATGGAGGAATCGCTGGCATTTTTTGGCCCCTCTAACAAGTGAGCTACAGCTTCATTGAAGGTGCCAGACATTGTGCCATGTGCCACTGCAAAGCACCCTCCGTCTGCCCCCTGTCCATGTCATAGTCTCATCCGGCCCCTGGTTCTGTGCTCTCATGGGGTTATTACCCTGCTTTCCTTCCCACTTGCCCAAACCATGTCCTTCACTGAAGCTCCAGAGAGTACTTCCTCCTCCAGGAAGCCTCCCAGCTCACTCCTGCCTCCACTAAGCCAGCCCTCCTGATAGCCTCTACTGCCCGTCCTGACAGCTGGGCTCCACTGAGACCTCAGGCAAGGACATCTGGTGACCCTTAGAGTAGGGCGCAGAGGGCAGCCACGCCTATACCTGCCCCACACCAGGAGCACAGCAGGCTGTTTCACGCTGGTTCCACCCACTGGCTATTAGTCCCTGTATCTAAGATGCTCTTTCTCCTCTTCTGCATAAGTCAAACCCCTCCTCCTCTAGACTCCTTCCCCAAGACTAAAGGGCCTCAATCACACCCGTCACCCACCCCTGGACTCACATGTGCATACCTGTCTCTCCCACTGCTTGGCAAGCCCCTCAAGGGCAGGATGCACAGTGCAGAGAGCGAAGCCTTCCCCAGGGCTTCTGATCCGTGCCTTTATCCACTCTTAGTATTTGCTGAGCTCCTAATGAGTAAGACCAATTACCTCTGTGCTTATATAACTACTCTCCCACATGACTCGTCTCCTGTCTCAGGACACTGTGATCTCCCTGAGGGCAGGTCCCGTCTCTCTCTTCTGGCCCTTTCCTTCTAGTAGTTCCCACGGGGGAAGGCCAGAATCTCCTCTGATGGCCTCATTCTGCTGTGACAGCAGAGAGACCTCTGCCCGGCCTGCACCCCTGCCCCAGGTCCCCAGCTCAATCTGTAGGCACTCGGCAACCCCTGGCTATCACTCAGGCTTGGGGAACGCTGGCCACGCTTTAATTTTCTTAGCGCCTTACAGCGCGTGATTGAAAAATACCATCGAGGCCGGCGCCACCAGCCCGGAAAAATGGGACAAGAGGAGCCAGGCATGCAGGCTCATCCCAGTGCAGATGAAGCACACAGGGGCCTGGACCAGCTCCGAGGAATAACCAGCGGCCTTCTGAGAGAAATCAGGACAGCTGAAAATTGAACACATACATACGTGCAAGAGCCTAATTCCTTCCTTGGAGCTCTGGAGAGACATTTTCATAGCTTTTCATGACATCATGTCAAATGTTTCCAGGCATCCAAGACGGAGTTTGGCCCTAAACACTGTGTACTAAAGTCACATGGTCCCTTGCGGTGAGAATCATAGGGCTCAACAGGACCCAGGACTCCCTCCCATTCTGCACCTTCCCGAAGGCTTCCTCTTGCCTCTTCTCAGACACAAGGAAACCTCTCCCGCTTCCAGGGCTCATGGGGCTGTGGGCCGGCCAGGCGGCAGCTGTCAACCGGCCAGGTGGCAGGTGTCAACCGGCCAGGCGGCACGTGTCGACGTAGCTCTGCACTTGGGAGACAGTCGATCTTGGTGAACACACAATCAGGCAGCCTGTAAAACCTGCCAGCTCCACGACCTTGACCTAGACACTTCACCTCTTGAGGCTTTACACGATGCTCTTAAATAAGATGGAGACAATGAACCAGTGGAGGAATCGGGTTGCTCTGTGGGGTCATGAAACACAACAGCATTGTGTTGAAGGTGGCAAGCTTCACGTGTGACTTCTGCAGATACTTAAATGTCAGTCACCTGGGGTTGGTGGCTGAGAAGGGGCTGAATGCCCATCCGGGGTCCTGCCTCCCTGACCTGCGTGCTTTCCAGTCGGTGGCTCGGCCTCCCTTGTGCGTGTTCCAGTGACTTCAGAGAACCAGACACCCGGAGCTCCACTCTTCCTCAGTTTCCCCTCTCACTTCTCACTTTAAAGAAGGCCACAATTCATTCAAAGAAGCATTTTCTGAGGGCCTACTATGTGCCTGGCTACAGGAGAAGTTCACGTTACAGCTTCAAGACTAGAAAAAAGGGACACCAAGGAAAAGGTGGCCGAGGGGACAGGTGGACAGTGGGTGCAGGGCAGCTGGAGACAAGGGGTGTGTCCCCCTACCTTCGATGCAGGCTGCCATCTGGAAGGCCACGGCCCAGCACTCCCACCAGGGCTTTCCTGGGCCTGTATGGGCCCCAGCTCCCTGCTCGGGCACTCCCTGCAAGCGGCTGACCACCTCCAGCATGCCCACCCTCACCGAGGGCTCTGTAGCCCTGCACACGCAAGGAACAGACCTGTAAACTTGCAGTCTGGTGGGGAGGCTCTTGGATGGCACAGGGAAGTGCCCTGTCGTCTGAGTGCTGAAGGGGGTGAGGAGGGGCTGAGGGAGTGCAGAGGGACAGTTGCAAAAATGGCGCTTGGGGCAGGGAGCTGGGAGTGCTCCAGAGGAGAGGACAATTGAGCTGGCACTTGACAGAGGGCTGGGGTCGAGCTGTGGGGCTTGCACAGGTGCAGGTGTGCGTCGGGGGACGTGGATTTGAGCAGAGGGGCCGGCCTGGGCAAAGCAGCGGCCGCTCTCCAGGCGGGGCGCGGCAGGAGCTGCGGGGCCTAGCGACCAGGCCTCCCAGGCCGCTCCACCTCCTCTCCCTCTCCTTGGCCCCGAGGATGGCTACTGTCCCAACTTCTGTCACTGTCTCCTCTTTCTCTCTCTGTCCACCGCCTCAGCTCTGCCCCGAGCCCTCCTGAATCTTCATCCCCAGCCCGGACCCCACTCCCCGGGGCCGCACTGCTGACAGCCTGTCCATTGGGGCCCTTCACATTCGCCTCGAGTCCTACAAGAGGGAAGTGGAATTCATTTCCACCCACCAGGGCCTCGCCTCCTAAACAGCGTCCCCCTCCACACACACGTGTCTTCTGTGTCTCATCAGCCACTAGGCCCAACAGCTTCTTCCTTCACCATCTTTCTCTCTCTCCTTTCCCCACTCTTCCTCCTGCCTCCACCAAGGCCTCTGCACTTTGCAGGCGGTTGGTTACAATGACTCAGCTAAGAAAAGTCCAGCGGCCTCTCTCTCGTCATCTCCTGCCCCAAGTCCTTGCTCCTCCCACCACCCGTCCTGAGCCCTGCCCTTCCTTCCCAATCCACTTGCCTCCAGCACAGAGATATAGGATCCTAGAGACACTGGGCTGCCGCGTGATTCATTCATTGCAAGTCGAACCCAACCATGGCCAGTGGCCCTGTCACGAGCGTGGCTTCCCAGGCTCCCTTGCCCAGCCAGGACTGCTCAGTCTAACCCCCGCTTTCCCCCTGTGCGCAGGCCGCTGTGCTCCAGGCATGCAATTTTATTCCTCTCTCTGGATCTCGTGGCACACAACCCCACTGCTGGACTGCCGGTCCCTGGCCGGAGTGCCTCGGCTCTGGCCACCCAGGTCCTGATGGCCTTCGTGGACCCCCTTCCATCTCAGCTCATTAGCCTCCCGTGTCTCCAGGCCTCCCCTCCACCCGCCTCCTATTCGGATCCGAGTCACCACGGGCTCTGCTCCTGAGATCCACAGGCCAGGCCTGGAGTGCACCAATCAGCGTTGCCAGCGGCCGGGAGTGTGCTTATGCCTATCAGAAAGGCTGGGTCACCCGTATCAGACTTTTGCTCCATTTGCTGGGTGGGCACTAGACAAGTCACTGGGTGCTGGCATTCTAGCTGGCTCCAGGCGGCTCTGCCTGATCTTGCCAGTTTCCTGGATGCCATCTGTTTTACTACCGGCACTTCAGTGTGTGTGTGTGTGTGTGTGTGTGTGTGTGTGTGTGTGTGTTTGTGTATGTGTGTGTTAGGAGGCAGGTATTTGCTGCTCAGAACCAGAACCAGGAAGAGGCTGCTGGCCACTCAGATTTCACCTATGACCTCCTGCCTCTACCACCAGAGAAACCCACCCACCAGACAAGAACCTGGGGGCATAGAGAGCGGCAGCCTCAGCTCAACTCAAACGGACTATGGCCACCGAATAACCTCTCTGTAACTGCACCTCCCCTCCTTCCACCCTCTCATCCTCCAGACACCGTGCCGTCTTACAGTTTCTCTCAACACTCAGACCCTGAGCCCTGTCCCTCTCCCCACAAGAATAACACGAGAAAGAGCTAATAGTCAATCAGGACTATGTTCCAGGCACTGTTCTAAGCACTTTAGACATATTGACTCATTTAGGCTCCACACAGCAACCCTTTCAAGTGGGTACTAATATGCCTCCATTTCACAGATGAGGAGACAGCCCTGGTACCACGCCGTGACCTTAGCACATGAGCGTGAGCGCTCTAGCTCCAGGGTTTGCCCCCATCCCCCACCCGACCCCACAGGGCCACCGCACACACCGATGCGGCTTGACCCCTGCTCAAGGGACCCCTGCATGCACTCAGAGGAGAGGGTGTCTACTTCCGTCCCACAAAGACACACCATGCAGGTGGTAACAAGGTCAGGCCGGCTGCTGATCTACCTCTGAGCTGGAACTGAATTCCTCCTATAATTCCAGTATCTGCTCATTCACTCAAAACTGATTATGTGTCTGCTGCTGCTTGGTGCCAGCTGTGTCCACCCCAGGACAGTGAGCATAAGTGGACTGAAACATATGTCTGCATTTATCCAATGGACTCTCTTCCAAACAGGGATTAACAGGCTCCTGAGAGCAGGGACCACCTTACAGACAGGTGCCTGGCAACACACATTCACTAGGTGGTCAAAACATGCTTGTTAAAGGCAGCGACGGACAGCAGACCACATGTGCACAAGGCTTGTGCATCTTTTACCGCCCAACCCTCCCCCTCCAGGTGACAAATGCTCAACAGACCAGGATGCTAGGGACCAGAATCCATCTCTCCTGACTCCCCACTGCTCGGGGCTGCCTCTTGGGGGAGAGGAAAATGATCTCCTCTCCCCAGGCCCCCACCAAAGCCCTTCAGGGAGAGAGAGCAGGCCATTCGAAGTTCCAGAGCTACCTCAATTAGTCCCGAATGTGGGAAGAATTCTGAAGGTCAGAGGAATGGAAAAGGTAAGTTGAGAAAAAAAAAAAAAAAGTTGGCATTTAGCAGCAGAGATAAACTGAGCTGATAAACGGCCTTTGAACACTTGGGTTATTTATTTATTTGCTTCCAGTCCTTGCGCGGTTGTTAATTCCAGCTAAAATCCCCCGGTGCCCCACTCACATGTGTGGTGCGTTATGTGCCCATCTGGCAGCAACACGGACAACCTCCCCTGGCAACCGTGCTCTGAGGTTTCAAACACACTTTCACGTCTGTGTCCCAACGGCAACAGCGCAGAAAAGAACAGCCGGCAGCTGACTGCACTGACTCTCTCTGGCTGGGCTGCTGGTTACCAACATATTGTTTGCAGTAGGAGCTCGAAGAACATGTGAGGAAGTGAACTTGGGCTGGGCCCAGAGCTGGGCCGACCGAGACTCGCGAGAAGCAAGAGGGACATGGGGACCGTGGTAACTGCGAGGCTAGCATCTGAGGCTCCCCTTTGCAAGATGAAGATCGTCTGTTCTGGAGATCTTTTTTTTTCCTTTTACATTCCCTCTGCTTAAACAAATCCTGCTGAAAAGAACCCTTGCTCTGATTGTCCATGGAAAGGTTCCCTGGAATGTTGGACCAAGTCTCTGGAATGTATAGATTTAACAAGCCAATTTGGAAATTAACAGAGATGAAAAAGGAGTGTTCTGGTTACATTACACACAGAATCACTACCTGAGTGAGCGCAAGGGGTGCTGAGGGCACCTTGGAGCTTCCCGTGAGCAGGCTTAGCACTTTTCACGCCGGAAGCCTTGGACACTCTGCAATTCTAGAGTTGGAAGAGTTGGCAAAGATCACCCAGAGTGTTCTTGAGGGAAGGACACAACCTTCGTTAAGAATTCCAAAACGCTGGAAGCATGGTTTCTCAACTCTTTCCTGAGCAAAGACCTTCCCACCCGTGGCCTGTTGAGTGTCAGGCTTTGAAATACCTCCTGTGCTAAACGAACTGCATCCTTGAGCACAGTGATTTTGTCAAAATGCCAGCCCAGGCTTCTGATCAAGAAAGAGAGAACAGTTGGAGCCATGGATAGCCATGTATTTTGGGGGGGGGGGGGGGTGTAAACACTTGCCATTTGAGTTATCTTTGCAGTTTTGCTTCTGATAAATATAATATTCCTTTAGTTGTTTGTTTAATTCTGAACAGCCTTGGGATTTCTACCAGTATCCTCTACACAGCTGGGGAACGTGGGGCCCAGGCTGGGCTGCTCCTCCATGCAGCATCTCTCCTGCTGCGGATGGGTGGTNCAGGCCCTGCCCAGGAAAGGTGCCACCCCCTTCCACAAGCAGACACCACTTCTTATTCCAGAGTTCTCCTGCTCTGACTTCCCCGGGAACTCGGGGGCCGCATCTCCACATCACAAAGTGATGGGAATATCTCACAGGGTCCAGGACCAGGTTACAGATCCAGACTTTCAACAAAGCATCCTCCTCCTCACCAAACATCCCCTTTTGGGCCAGAGATTCTACGAAACTCCTGTGGAGGACGTCAGGGCAGAAAGAGCCAGTGAGCTGCCCCCCGGCTCGCCTTGAGGACATCCGATATCTGACTGCCCTTTCCCTCCCATGTTCTGAGGGTGGCTGCCCAGCTGACCCTAGCCTTGCCCATTCCCCAACCCAGGAAGGCAACTGACGGCAGGGGGAGTCTGTTTTGGCAGGGCCTCTGACAAAGGTACCACGTCTCTAAATGTGACTTCACACCCTCTTCCTACTTCAATACACGGGGAAAGGGGTTCTACCTTCCTTCTTCTTTTTTACGTGTGTTTATTTTGAGAGGGAGAGAGAAAAAGAATGAGGCTAGAGGGGCAGAGAGAGAGAGAGAGAGAGAGAGAGGATCCCAAGCAGGCTCTGCGCTGTCAGCACAGAGCCCAACGTGGGGCTCCATCTCACAAATGGAGAGATCATGACCTGAACCAAAATCAAGAGTTGGATGCTTCACCGACTGAGCCACCCAGGTGCCCTGTCTACCTGCCTTCTTGACAGGACTTGACCGGGGGCTGGCAGCAGTTGGCGGGAGCCCCTCCCACCTCTAACCTCTCAGCCTGGGCCTTCAAAGTCACAGAGAGCTGTGGTACTATGAAAAGGATTTGGAAACTTGGGGCAGTCCCTGAGCCATGAACGGCACAGCAGGGAAGGACGAATTCCCTTCCCTCTACCCTCCCTAACCCACCAAGAAGACAATTTTATAGGCAGACACTCCTCACTGTTTATAAAGGGGGGAAGGAACACAAACAAAAAAAATCTAAGCCACTCAGCATCACAGCCACATGAAGAAATGCATGTCACTTGAACAACTTTGTGGCGTTGTTTACAAAGAGGCCTACTGCATCCTCTTGAACACCAGCACAGGGTCTGAGGGTCTGAGTCAGTCACAAACAGCAGGGAGGTGGCAGGGTTGTACGATGTGACATCAGGAAGCTCTCACCAGCTCCAGCCAGTCGAGAACCCAGGTGGCCGCTCAACATGGACACACGCCACCCAGAGCCTCCTGGAAGGCAGCGGCCCATGCTTGTCAGTATTTGTGACCTTAAGGCTGGGCACTTGACTTGCCCAGCTGTCATCTGACAGCAAAAGAAATGTCATCCATTTTTAGCTGTTTATGATGGAGGTCTCTGCTTTCAGTGAAAATGATGGAAGGGGGAGCCTTCTAGACTGCCTGATGGACACACAGTAGAAAGTTCAGTACTTGAGCCCCCCCACCCCTGCCTGGGAAGAGGGTCACCATCTCAGCTCAGGCTGCCAAAACAAAATATCACAGAGCGGGTGGCCGGGACAATGGAGACATGTCTTCTCACCATTCTGGAGGCAGAAGCTCTGAGATCAGTGTGCAGGCGTGATTGGGTTCTGGTCAGGCCTCTCTTCCCCGCTTGCAGATGGCCACCTTCTGGCTGTGGTCACACATCTCTGGGCAGGGGGGTGGGGGTGAGGGGATGCACTCTATTGTCTCTTAGGAGGGCACTAATCCCTAATCTACCTTAAGGACCTCATCTAAACCTTATTATCTCCCAAAAGCCACTTTGCCAAATACCATCACATTGAGGGCTAAGACTTCAATGTACAAATTTGGAGAGGACATAAACATTCAGTCC
Source organism: Crocuta crocuta (assembly GCF_008692635.1). Lineage (NCBI taxonomy): Eukaryota > Metazoa > Chordata > Mammalia > Carnivora > Hyaenidae > Crocuta > Crocuta crocuta. Next base: position 752,721 of record NW_027532591.1, read on the forward strand.
ACAACAGTCACCATCCCGGACTGCAGGTGGCAGTGGGTATGCAGACTTACATCTGCATAACCTGGCCTTGCCCAGGCTCAAGAACAGAATTTAAAAAATCAATCAGACCAACCCTTCAAATACATACAGTTTAGTACACATCGATTATACTTTAACAAAGTTGACAAAATTTAAAAATGCAAAGACCAGGTCAGTCACTGGACAGATGTTTAAATCCCCCCAGCCATGTGCTTGGATGAGGAGGGTAGCTGGGCTTGGCCGGGACAGCTCTGATGATAGGGACTCATGGACCCCCCTCCTGCCCCTGTCCCCCGCAAGGCAGCCATTCAACAACCAGATTTCTCTATCAGCAAATCCTTCCTTTACTGAGCTGATATCAGCCTCCTGGAAGGTGTTTTTTTTTTTAATTTTTTTATGTTTATTTATTTTTGAGTGAGAGAGAAAGACAAGAGTGCAAGCTGGGAAGGAGTGGAGAAAGAGGGAGACACAGAATCCAAAGCAGGCTCCAGGCTCTGAGCTGTCAGCACAGAGCCTGAGGCAGGGCTGCAACTCACGAGTTGCGAGATCATGACCTGAGCTGAAGTCAGCAGATGCTTAACTGACTGAGCCACCCAGGTGCCCCAGCCTCTTGGAAGTTTTGATCCACTAATCAGGGCTGTGAAGAACACACTGAATCCTTGTACCGAGAGAGCCCTATAGAAACCGAATTAACTAATTACCAACATCTCCCAACACACACACACACACACACACACGTGGTGATAGTTTGTGTATCCAGAAGTCGCCTATCTAGTAATTTCCCATGTCCAGAATACGTGTTCAAACAACAAAATTGATACCACACCACATTCGTGCACTTGACTCCTAGGAGAACGCTTCAGTATTCTCATCTGAAATGAGTTAGCTTAGCTTTGGACTCACTTTTAATAAATCTGCTTCTCCAGCTTCCTAGTTCACAAAAGATTAAAAGCAGCCAGTAAGTTGAAAGGATGCTGAATCCAGTAAGAAGTCACAACGTGCAGCCTGACTCGGGTGGGGGGAGGTGGAGAAATGGTCAGCAAGACTCGGAGAATCCAGGGAGTGACAGCAGCCCCGGGTCACCTGCTGTACACACTCCATCGCGTGATGGCCAGGGCCATGGAGATGACCCTGAGTCTCCAACTGAAGAGTCTGCCATTGTGTGTGACGAACACACTGCTAAAAGCCTCCCATCCAAAGTGGGTATGTCAGCTGACATCGGGCTACCTTAGAGTTATGATGTTATTATCCAGATACTTCATTTTGGGTGGGAGAGCTCACTTTAAACTGATGTTGTCTAAGTGAGGCATCACTGTGTGTTATCTCACAGTGTACAATGTGGTCGCCAAGGACCGATAATCCCGATGACTATATACACAGTGTAGAGACGGGCATGTGATGGGCACTACCCTGGTCGGCTGGTTCCCATGGTGACTGCGACTCGGCAGGAAAGTGCTGCCTAGTCAGGACACTTCCATTACCCACTGGCAGAGAGATAAGAACTGTTGAAATTAGCATGTTAGCATTTAATTCAAAACCAATAACATCCTGTCTTGTGATATCTCCCTGTTCATGACCCAGATGCACATGGGAGAAATATTCATTTCTCATGAATATTTATTTTAAATTCTAATTTGCTCAGTAAACCCTTTTCCTAGAAGGCACACAGCAGGCTGCTCCTATGACAAGAACTGTGGTGTTAAGCCCTCCGTCCCTGGAGTCCCCAAGCCCCCAAGCCAGCTGCCTGCTGGAAGGCCAGGACCTTGGGCATGAGTGGCCACAAAGGGACAATAACCTGCTATCTGGGCAGCTAGGGAAGTACAGCAAATGCCCAACAATGTTTAATCCGAAGTCATTCAACTTGGCTTCAGGAACACAGAATCACACCTTCACATGCACATACGTGCACAAATGCGCCTGCGCCTGCATGTACACATATGTACGTACATGCTCCAGCACAACACTACTCCCTGGAATCACCTCAGTGGCTCAGCATGTATGAGCCCCAGGGGCAGAAGCACCCACAAGTTAGGGGTCAGATGCCACCCTGAGTATGTTAGATGAGACTGAGACGGGGGCTCAGGGAAGGCGTTCTTCAGGTGTGCTATTTTCACAGCACACAGTACCTTCAAGCCCACTATTGTATTCACTTATTATGTGTACTGTTTGTCGCATGTCTGTTCCCAGTAGAATGTAAGATGCACAAGGGCCCTGAACACGGTTTCATTTTGGAGAGCAATTTCAGCACCCAGGACACTCCCCGAATCAGAGCAGGTGCGTCAGTAGTAACCTGCTAAATGAATGATAAATGAATGGCTGGCTGGTCCTGCAGCTGCAAGAAAGATATCAGCCCTGGAAAGCACTTGGGACACTGGCCACCGCCAGCTTCTCCTGTGCCCGCCATTACCACACCACAGTCCTGTGTCCCAGCAAGTGCAATGGAGCCTCAGAATCCTTCTCCACCCACGATTTCAAGCAGCCCCTGCCATTAACTCCTCATTAACATAGGAAATGGGTTCCGCTTACCATTCCTGGCCTAGCTTTATCACCAAAGCGGAGGTTTTGTTTGCTTGTTTGTTTTTCTTTCCCCAGTGGATCCACAGGTGGGGGGCTGACATCCCTGACCTGGGGCAGGTGCAGATAAAGGGTCACCGGGGGAGTCTGCTCTCACCAGCAGGATGTGGCCGGTAGCAGAAGGGGCTTGTCTTCATCTCAACCAGCCCTGGGCACTTTCTAACAGCTGACACTCATGCTTGGGCTCTGTGACACACACGCAGTGGCCACTGCGAGAGCTTCACACCTTGCGAAAAAGGAACCAGACCAGCTTTCAGAGACTCGTCAAGATCACACAGCCAGCAAGGCACAGACTTGGAATTTGAACCCGGGCCTCTGGGTGGCCATTTTACAGATGAGGTAACAGGCTGGGAGAGGGCCATGATTTGCGAAAGTCACACTTGAGGGATTTATGAATGACTGGACAATGCATGCGCTCCTCTAAGCAGGGGACCGCCTCTCAGTCATCAATGTCTTCCCCTCACCCAGCGTGGGGCCTGGCCCAAGCAAACGAATGAAAGAAGGTTGTGGGCCTTGTAGAGACTGAAAAGATCAGCCGGCTTAGTCTAAAAGGAAAGGTCAAACACAATCAGAATTCCAAAACATAGTGGTCCCTGCAGAACTCGCGGTGGATTTTATCAGGACGAGCAACGTAGCCAGGTCCCAGGGGAAGCCAGTAGCCACGCTGCCCACCCCGACTGTGTCCTCATGATGAAGAAAGGAACACACGCCCACCCTCGAGGCTACCCTTCCCCACGTGACTCCACTCCCTCCACTCTTCCTCACTCTCACAACCCAGTCCTTCCTCCCTGTCAGCCAGACCCCTTTTCCCAAATGCATGGGGAAGGGTCCTAAGGTCTTTCCTCAGTCTCTGACCAGTTTTGGCTCATGCAACCATTTATCCACTTGAAGACCTCAACACACATTGGTTAGCAAATAAATGCATCTGCCAATGGTTGAATTATCAGAGGTTTCTACTGTCTTAAGTCCTCATTACCAACCCCCTGGGAAATTTTGTTATACATGTATTCACTCAACAAATATTCATTAAGTACCAACTATGTAAGGGGCACAGTGCTGGGCTCTGGCACAGAGCAGGCGGCAAAGAACAGTGGCTTTCCAACAGGCCTGTGGGCCTTAGTTTCCTTTTCTCTCCATTTTCGCCCTTCTGTACTTACCTTCAAATTACCCAGCCTTCTACAGCTGGCTTGGGTCTCAGCACTGTACGCAACAACTTTTAGTGCCTCCCACTGCCTATTGGAAGATGCTTAAATTCCTTACACTGACATTAAAGACCTTCTGAGACTTACCTGACACCTATACCTCTAGCCTCACCCCCTGCCCTCTTTCTCTCCATTACATATGGCTCAGCCCCTGCCTGAGATGCTCTTCTCCTCTGCACCAATCAGCTACTGCTGTGTAACAAGTCACCTCAAGACTTTGTGGCTTAAAGTAATAATCGCTTATTTTCACTGTGGGCCAGCTGGGGGCTGGCTGATGAGGGCCGAGAGCTGGGCTCAAGCTGCGCATCCGTCTGGGCTTGACTCTTCGTTGTGGGTTGGGCTCAGGTCTGCTGTGTTCGTTCTAGGACCCAGACCAGGGGGCAGCAGCTGCATGGGGGATTCTCCTCTCATGGTGTTGGCAGAGGCATGAGAGGGCGCTTGCTTCACACCTAGTAGCATCTCGTTGGCCACGGCAAGTCTACACGACAGACCCCAAGTCCAGGAGCCAGTAAGACGATTTCCCCAACATGGAGCCAAGGCAGGTCACATGGCCAAACCCTCCATCACCAGGGCCTGGGCAAAGGGGGAGGCAAGGGGTGAATGTTTTTTAACAGTAATCTAATTTAAGAGCCCATTTCTGCCTAACGAAACTGGGCAGACAAGAAAAGAAATCAGGCTTTGGAAGTGGAAGGCCTGGGTTGGTATCAAGGCTACACGTCCTACTGTCTGAGGACCCCCGATGCAGTTTATTCTCCAAATACTTCACCCGTTCAGTAAGTATGCACTGAGAATCTACTCTGTGCAGGAGTGCCAGACCCTGACCCAGACTCGTGAGTAAATCAGTTACATCCCTGCTCTCCTATGGTATGGATGAAGCTCTTAGCCCTCTGAATGCCAGCTCTCTCATCCACAGAGTGAGGAGAAGCAACCTGGGAACGCACAAGAACACGGCGGGCAGCAGGTGGCCAGTTATAAGTACATATATAAGTACATATATGTGTGTATACATATCACTACATATACGGTATAGTTACAAGTGGAGAGGGTGCTATATCAAACGCCATTTCTCCCATGATGCCCAGGCTAGTGAATCCTGTAGGAAGTGATCGTTCACCAATCTGAATCCTTAACACAAATTGCCAGGTGGCTAAAAACTCATCCGGTCATGAGAATTTACTGCGGCTCACCTCGTGAAGGTGGCGGGAAGCTCCTGCCCTCACCTATACTAACTCCAAGGGGGGAGACAGGTGTCTCCTTCCTGCATTCCTACAGCACACAGCCCAGCACGAGACCCACAACAGGTGAGCAGTACCTACCAGCGCCCAAGACTCCAGAGCCTCCTCCGTCACTCATGGTTTCCTGGAAACAGCCTCAACGACCAAGGTTTCCACCAAAGCCCCCCACTCACCCAGAAAGAAAAATGCGGTTAATCAAAGCAATCTGGACTTTCCATTCCCACCCCGCCTCCGCCCCCACCCCAGAGCAAGACCTCCCTAAGTGATTAAGTGCTACAGTGAGGATCTGGCGAGCCGACCTTGTCAGAGAGTGTGCTTTTGTGGTGTCTCATGGAACACAAACAGATTACCGAGCCAGCAGTGAGGCAGGCTATCAGCAGAGACCAAGAGGAAAGAAAACAAGAAAACCTCAAGATGAAAAAGCCCCTCTTAGTCTCAGTTGATAACCTCTAATCACACACAGAAGGGGCCAAGCATGTAACTAACAGTGCCTTCCCGGCAAAAATAACGCTAATTAAGTAGTTATAAAAATTATTGTTATTAGAAGCAGTATCATTATTATCATAATAAATTAAATGCTGGCTAGAAATTCAAAAGTCTGTCTTCAGGATTTGATTCCTTGCACTTTGGGTAGCCGCTAGGGGTAGCCGGCAGTGGTTCCCCACGGCCCACAGGGGACACTGGGGATCCCTCATTGTGGGATCGGGGGCCCTCCAGGCCCTGCCATCAGCCTCCTTTCCAAACACTCACTCTTCCAACAGTTTTTGAGCACCTATTCTGCCTCCCATACCAGTAGATGGGCCGTAATTCAACTTTTCCAGCCTCTTCTCCCTCCAGTTCCCTAACAGAAATGCTGGCCACATGGTCCAATCCCCTCAGGGCCCTTCAAATTCACAGCTGTTTCCACCTCTTCCAGGGAGTCCTCCCTGACTCATCCAGGTGTCCCTGGGGACATGTTCTTTCTCTCCGGTGGCCACTGTACACACATGGTTGTGCACTTCTTGCCCACACTCTGTCACCTTACTATATTTCTATCTGACCGACTCACCTACACAAGGACCACAGCCCATGCCTCAGACAGTAGCACACAGTAGTTGGTGCTGAACAAATACTTGCTGCCTGGTACTACTGTGGGCCTAAATCAGCACACACTTCCTTTGTGGCAGCTAGGACAGGGAAAGACCATCTCCTGGGGGTGGGGCGCCGGGGGAGGCGGGGGGGGGGCCCNTCAGCGGCCCAGCCCCACAGGGACGAATACGTTGTCCATACTCAGACTGCCTGCCATGGGCGTGCACCGTCCGCATCTCAAATGTCCACGGTGCGAACTGCTGAGGAGAAAAGCAAAGTGTGAATACCTGAACGCCATTCCAGCCCTTACGGGACGTGACGCAACCCAGAGACGCTGCCGCACTGGTGCTGACGGCTAGCTTTCTGGGGGCGCTGCTCTGCTCAACCTGCCGGACCTGTGCTTCTGCCGTCCGAACTGCTCCTTCCCCAGCCTCCCCTAACTGCAGTTCACAGCACTGGGCCCCAATGTGCAAGCATGCACCGGGCTTCTTCTCTCTCCACGAGCAGCTCACCCGATGCACTGTCAGTTCTGTCTCCGAAACTGAGCCTAACTCACCTTCCCCTGCTCCCGGCAGGTCCAAGCCACCATCATCCCTCAGTTGTGTCCCCAGGGTCTCCCAGCTTCCTCTGCTCTTGCCCCGAGGAGAGCACATTCCGCACATCATCGCCCAAACTTTTATATATGAAAGCAAATAAGACTGCACCTGCTTCAAATCAATGGTTTCAACTATTGGAAGAAACTCCAAACGCTTTCCTAGAATCGGTAGGCCTGGCAAGATCTCACCCCGCCTCCTCACTGCTCCATCTCCTGACAGCCCTGACGTCAGGGCTCTGGTCACAACGTTCTTTCTGTTCCTTAAATGAGCCTCAGGGCCTTGGCATCTGCTGTTCCTTCTGCCCAGAGTGGGCTTTCCCCAGGTGTCCGTGGCTGGCTCCTCCTCACCCCCCTGGATTCAACTAGAAAGGCACCTTCTCGCCAAAGCCCAAGAACACAAAGCAGCTGCTCCTCTCCTGCTCCCACTGCTGCCCCTGCACCCTGGCCTCTCCCCAGATGATTGCATTTCCCCCCTTACACCCCTTATCATACTCTGAAACCATTCATTAGTAAATCGTCACTCAGATAAAAGTTCCATGTAAGACGGGAACCTTTTCTGTCCAGTTCACTGCGATCTTTTCAGCATCTGTAACAGAGCCCACACATAGTAACCGTTCAAAATACATCCCCTAAAGGGGAGCAAAACTCCCCACTCCTTAGGTGTGGGGTGCTCATCGTGACTGTTTTCCAGGGTGCATCATAAGGAAACATGGGGGACAGTAACATCACAGTGGAGAAACCTGACGAACATCGTCTCGGCCACGTGGCCGAGAGCAGCGCCAGCAGCGCCAAGTCAGGCTGATAGTGTGTGCTCTTGATACAACAGGACGAAAATGGCACTCTGGCTCTGTTGGGCAGCATCGCTTCGCGAGCCCCATGCTCTGAAACGTTGTGGAGGCAGACTGCAACCCTCCCCTAACTGAACTTCCGGTGGTTCGAAATGAGGAAAGTTGGGGTCAATGGAAAAAAACAAGTCTTGCCTTCTCTGAGGACGAATCACGTTTTGCTACTGCTCTTAAGTCAACCCAGCCGCAGGCACTGCTTTGGTTTAGCAGTCAGCTCCTATCCTAGATGGGGGCTCACGTGCCGCCCACAGGGAAGCTGGTCCAATGCAAAACTCTCTCCCAAGGGGTCAAACAGTATGGTACAGACTACAAATGGCACAGATGTTCAGAGAGGATGGACTGTGGGAACCGGGGCAATCAGGAAGCCTTCCTGCAGGAAGGGCCAGGCTAGAGCTGTAAGAAGAAACAGGGTTTAGAGAGAGAGAAGAGGAAGGAGAGAGGGTGCTCTGGGCAGAGGTCACAGCATAAGCAGAGCCAGGGCGTCCGGGTCCACCTGCCAGGACAGCCATGGAAGGGGAACTTGGTAAGCTGAGCCCCGCCGGAAAGAAAAAAGTCTGAAATCCTCGCAGACTTTTAAGGCCCCTCGTTCCTTAAATGCCTTGGCTGCTGTAAGCCCTCCCTCCTCAGCCCTTCCTTAGCTCTCATACTTGGCTTGTTCTTCCTTTTCACATGCTGTTTACATTCCTGTCCTGTCTCTCCCAACTGCCCTAAGCCTCCTGGGGCAAGGTCCTTTTCTACCTGCTCTAGAGGTCCTGCACATTGCGATGGCTCAAAGAAACATCTGGTGGGTGACTCAAAGGAAGAGAGCATAATGCTGGGTTACAGTCTAAGACTCCAGGACTCCACCCCTCGCACAGCTCTACACCTGTGAGATCTGCAGTCTACTCGAGATAGAAATAATGACACTTCCTCCACCATCTCACCCAACCCCTCCCCCAGCACTGCTTTCCTTCAGCACTCACCCGGCCTTGACCTTGTTTCTTGTCTATCACTCTCAGTCATTCAACAGACATTAGCTGGACACCTACCATGTCTTAGGTACTAAAGATACAGACAACACAGAGATCTCTGCTCTCGTGAGGCTGACACTCCAGTGATCAGGTGAAGGGCAAAACACAAATAAGAAAGTAAAGTATAGGGAACACCAACTGGTGACAGGTGCTATCGAAAGATAAAGGGAAGGTCAGGGAGTCAAGGGAATGATTTAAAATTTTGAATAGGGTGGTCAGAAGGAGGCCTCATTTGAGCAAAGGCCTGAGGGAGGTAGGGGCAGGCATTTTTTTCTTCTGTGTTCACGGATCCATGCCTAGTACCTACTGCAGGCCCTGGCGTGCAGCGGGCGTGGGAGAATGAGTGAGGAAATGAGTCTGTTGTCAAGGTTAATTAATTTTTTAATTAAAGTTTTGATTTTTATTTTGAAATCCTGTAGATTCACATCCTATAGAAAGAACGCCTGTCACCTAAGTTCCCCCAATGGTGCCACGTTACACATGCCCACAGCACAACAGTGAGTAACCTCACATCACATCCTACACATGACCGTAGTGCGATATCGATTCCACTGAAATCGACTCTGAGACAATCCACTGATGAAATTCCAGTTTCACCAACTTGACATGTACTTATTTGTATATATGTGCATGGCATATTCAGCTTTATGCAATTTTAAGGATTCATCCATTTTTCATGTGCCATTAGGAGGCCACTGGAAGAGTCCAGAGTTGAAGGAAGATGGGGTGAAGTGAATCTCCAGGCACAGAGGACGCTGGGCACCCTCACAGACGTGAGCTCCATTGAATCTTCACAACCATCCTAAGAGGCCAAGTATTCTTATCCTCATTTTTTTTACATAAGTGAAAACTGAGGGGCTCAGAGAAGTACTTATTTGGAAGCCACACAGTTGAGAGGCAGAGACCAAAACCCCAAACTCCTGACTGTCTGGTCCCTTCTCTGGGCTCTTTCTGGAACATAAGAGCGGCCTGAATAGAAAAGCAGAGGAACCAGGAACTCAGCAGAGGGCCAGGTTCCAGAAGACACTGGAAAGGAGAGCAATTGAGGAAGGGGCTGATGAGGAGGTCTCTGGGATTCTACGTTAGAGAGAACAGAAGCACCACTCATGGAAAGAGCACTGGACAGCTAGAGGGTTCCAGAGGAGAAGAGAAGACGGACGTCCCGGCTCAGCTTGGGTCGCTGTGTGGCCTTGGGCAAGTCAATTTATATCTCCGGGCTCATGCTCCTCACTGGTCCAGGAGTGAAAATGGCACCCATCCCACTTGCTCTAAGGTCAAAGAGAGATGAAAAGGTAGCCCTGGGCAAAGCGAAAGTGCTAGACCAACTGCCAAAACCAAAGAGGCCTGAACCCAACGCTCAGGCTGCCTGTGGTCTCCCAACTAGAATGACTGGCTCGCTTTCCCAGAGATAAAAATGCAGAATTTAGGTCAGCACACACAGAGAATCTCACTTTGTTTATAAGAGACAGAGAGTGTGTGTTCCTATTAAATGCCTTTAAATCTCAGTGATGATGAGACCCAAGGCTGTTTACCACTCTGGATATTTACTTCTCTCATATACAAATCAGCTCGGGTGCCGTCAGAGCTGACGGCACCTCACAGGGCAGGCCTCTGGCACCCCCGCTCTTCCCCAGTGCCCACACATGGTTTGAATTTATTGGTTTTAGCAGCTTTCATTTATATTGTGTGAGGATCACGGAATGACCAGCAAACAGAAGCTCTGCTCTGTGCCCTGGAAAAAACATGGATGTGTGAGGAAGGAGGGTGGGGGGTTGGGATGATCTCTCCAATCCCCAGGAAAGCGGCTCCCACCCCCAGGGTGGCCCAGGGGAAGCGCTTAGGGCCCCTGTGGGAATGAAGGGCCGGAGGGAAACCACAGCTCCGCCTGGGATGGCTGTCGCACGAGGCGAGAGGCACTTGGGAGTTGCAGCCACTCAGAGCCCACGCCTGGGTGCCACGGTGGGAAAGGCAGGCCACGGCCTAGATGTTTAACCTCCCGGAACCAAACATCTGGAAATCTGGGAACAATGTGGGGTGCGGTTAGGGACTTTCTGCTTTCCACCCGGATACTCAGGCGATGATGTGAAGAAACAGCCAGTAATTTTACAGCCACACGCAAATCCGTGAGTGCATACTTGGAGCCAGGCCCTCGGCCAACCCAGATTCATTAGATGAGGCTCCTGCCCTCAAAGAACTTCAGTCTCTGGAGGAGACAGACATATAAATATATAAGAGACAATAAAATAAAAAATGCCCTTTCCCAGGGAGGTCAGAGCTGGTTTAGAAAGTGGCTCTGACTTTGCCACGGCGGGGATGCGGTTTATGGTTTACCAAGCTCTCTCATGCCCGCTAAGGGCTGCCTGTGAGGGGAGGGAGCTGCCCGGGCTCATGCTGCTGGACTCGTACTCCAGTGCTCTCACTATTTAAGGGCCATGCATAGACCACAGATCCCTCCATCCCCCACTTACGCTTGGGGAGCATTCAGGAACCACCTGCCTCACCCCACCCCTGGGGAACAGGTGGACCCCCCCAAGGCAGCCATTAAAAGGGTCACATGAAATGCGGGGGGACATGCTGTCCTACAGTAAGTACTCTAGAAATGGCAGTCAGGATCTCTGGCTCCCCCACGAAAGATCCTGTAATATATAGCTACAGCTGGTCTTCTTCAGCTGCCAGACTACTTTCAGGACCTAGTGCTAAGAGAAAACACCTCTAAGTTCCTATTCCAGGGGCTGAAAGTCCTCCTCTGGCCCAGCGGTGAGAACATCCTGGATCCGATGAGAGGAAGGAACCTCACACGGTCGCTCCTTCCTCAAGCCAAGGGGCTTGAGAATTTTCGGCAGGCCTGGGTGAGATGCTCCCATCTGATGGATGAATGAATTGCAAACTATGGGACCGGGGACAGTGGCTCCCAACAAAGCCTGGGTCAAGCCCCAATGTCTTAACTGGTTGGTGAGGCCTCCATGAGGTGGCCCGTGAGCCTCTGCAGCCAGTTCCCCGGTCTCCCACGCCTCCTGTAGACATTTTCCACATGCGAGTGAGGACAGTCCCTCAGTGGGGATCAACAGCACCATCAACCCCAGCCCCTACATGCTGCTCCTCCTGAACCCGGGAATGCCCATCTGTCCTTCAACACTGAGCTCAGGGGGCGCTACGCTAAAGCCAAGCTGGGTACTGGGAAGGAGGGGTCTGTCTGCCATCTACACATGAGCATCTTCAGCAAGACAGTTCCTAGACAGCAAGGACGCAGTCTCCTCCACCCTGGTAGCATCTGTAGGGCCTCCGAGTACCCAAGCCCCTGCAAAGGCCCGCCACCAGGGGGTGGAGGCTCAGGGTCAGTGCTCAACAATGACACACAGGTAGGAGCTGACACGCTGTCTAGCTACTGTCGCACATTGAACGGGGACCCCACAGGGCTGGGGGCTGGGGCGGCCCTCTCACATCTCCCGCTCCCCCACCCCCACTAGGGAGCCCCACAAGGAAGCGGCCCACACATGGGTGATGTCACAAATATACAGCTTCTTCTTCTGTTGGGCCCTGCACTGCCATCCCCTCACCTGCCAACGTCATCTGCTCTCAGCCCTCAGCACAGTCTCTCTCCTCCCCCTAGGTCCACAGTCTCTCTCCTCCCCGTAGGTCCTCGGACAACACTGATCAACTCACCCTCTCGTCCCAGAGTAGAAGTCTTAACTCCCTGCCCCTCCCGCCAACCTTTTATACCTCTAGTCTCAGAAGAGCCCCCCACCCCCACCCCACTATCACACTCCAGTTCCTTTTCATTAGATGCAGAGAGGTTGAGAGCACAGGCTCTGAAGCCAGATTTCCTGGGTTTGAATTCTAGATCTTCCATCCACTGGCTGGGTTACTACAGGCAAATGAATTAACCTGTCTGGGTCTCAGTTTCCTCACCTGCAAAATGGGGCTGGAACAAAATACAACCTGAGAGACAGCTACGAGGGTTAGATGAAGCAGTGCCTGTCAAGGTCTCAGACACATTCGTGGCACTCGGCACTGAGGCACCTCTCTCCTCATGTCTCCTCAACTGCCCCCCTTCCCCAGCAGCCCCACATTCATCTCCGAACCCCAGAGCCTGGACCTGAGCCTGGCACACTGTTGTTCCCAGCAGTGCTTGTCCAACAAACAAATGAAGGAATGGATGAACGGGTGAACAGTTTCATAATAACTAAATCAATTAGCTAAGTATTTCCCTTGCTTCCTGAAAATCCGCTGTACGCCACTTCGCTTTTACAAAAGACCTACATTAGTACCTTTTTCACCAACCAAAAGAAATCCAAAGACGATTTCTTTATGAAAAGGGGCAACAAGAGAAAATAGCATGCAGTGTGTTTTGCAGCGAGCCAGCAGAGAGGCCGTGAGCTCTCATGCCATCATCGCTTCACACTGTGTCCGTGAGCATCGGTGCTTTGTGTCGGTTTATTTCGTGCACCCATTAGCAAGATGTGTCCTAAGGTATCAGAAAAGCTTGAGAGGTTATTTTCTGAGTTTGGGAATGGTCACAAACTTTTCCATATAAATTAACGGTCATTGCTTCTTTGCTTTACACCGCAGGAACTCTCCACTGCTGGACAGCAGGAGAAACCTGTACTTCTCTTTGGGAGAAAGAGGAAAAACACCTGCACCCTGAGTACTACTAAGAACACAGAGCACTTCGGGGCTAATAAAGTCCTTCCCAGGATGGATCTCGTGATTCTCCCCATGACTCTTGAGTTGCTGCTAATAATCTTCAACCCATTCACAACAGAGAGAAAGGACCCTCAGGCAGGGGATCTCCCTAGGTCCTGGATGTAACCCAGCGGCAGTGGGCTTGGAGCCCAGGTCTCCAGCCTAAACGTTTAGATTCCTCCTTTTGATGTGTCCTCACTCCGGGGAACAGTGAGAGATCACAGGGAAGCCAACCCAGAAAGAGTACAGTCAGACATTACACACCACAGATGGTCCGCAAAAAAATGATCCCGCTCTGGGTGGTCGGGTCACACGGTTCCAATCAGGTCAGCAAAGCATACGCATCCCTGCTCCGTGCCTGGGAGACTAAGGGATCTAGAACCGTCTTCTCTATGGGATGGGTTTCACCTCAAGACACAAACAGTGTGAAAATGAGCCAATCACAATAATTAAAATGACCACGACTTCAACCTCCCCAGCGAATGTGCATCACCTCCTACTGGGTGCCAGGCACTCAGCTAGGTGGTTTAGACGCATTACCTCATTTACTCTTCTCAACACACTGGGTGGGCGGGCAATACTGTGAAATCCATCTTTTCAGATGTGAAAACACACCCCGGTCATCTAGCCAAAGTAATGGAGTGGGAATTCCAGCTCCAGTCCAGTCTCTCTGTTCATCTATCGGAAGACAGAAGTGGAAATCCTGGCTTTGCAATTTCGCACAAAGTACTTAGCCTCAATTTCCTCAAAATGGAGAAAATAATAGCTGCCTTTCAGGATTGCTTTAGGAATTTACTGTGATAAACCAGAGGCCCTGCACATAACAGGCACTAAATAACAATGGCTCTCTTGGGATCTTGATTAGGAAAAGGAAGGAAAAAGTCAATGGAGGGAGGAGTGGAAAGCTTTTCTCTGCATACCCTCTGCAGGTTCCTGTCCCAGGGCGCTTTTGCTTAATGGTCTCCTTCCCCCGCAAGGCTTTTTCTACTCCTGCCTCCAGGGCCCTGAGCGTGTTCAGCCTCCAAGATCTCCATCAGGAATCCGGCATTCCTTTCTCACCCACCATCCGGCCAAAACTATACCGACTGGAAGCAGAATCATAAAATCACCAGCAGGCCTAAACCTGGGCGCTATGTCAGGCTGGGTCAAAGAAACATCCCAGTCAAGGTCAAGCACAATGACCAAGTGTCATTACCACTGAGGTCCTGAAGTGTCTTGGTTTACCCTTCTGTGACCAATCTACAGTGCTTCAAGCTGTTCTCAGCCCCAGTAGAATGTCTGGTGCTGGAAAATGTCTCCTAAGCCAGTGGATGCTTATAGTCACCCAGCTGGAGATGGAGGGGGAGGGGAGCGCTGGAAGTCCAAAATCAGAGGCAGGGACGGAAAACTGAAGTAAGCCCCTCATAGGTGTCCTAGTGGGGGAGGGGAGAGCGGGCGGTAATGCAGGTAAAAGACTTGAAATCGCAAAGCGCGGTGCAAATGGTTGGAATTACCAGTGCCAGCGATGCTTTTGTCTTGTCTCAACCTCAAGGCTGAGCAGTTCAAGAAATGAAAACCCTGTGTACTACGGCTAAAAGACTGAGCCAGAGAGATTTCCAAAAGGCTTTCTCTGCGGCATCTTCCTTTTCAAAAAGGGCTTTAAAATGGGACAGAGATTTGAATTACGAACGGCCTAGAGGCGCATTAAGTCCCCAGGAGATAACACTGGCCAGGAAGCTTTAAATAACCTTAATAGGGAGGAAGCAGGTAAGTCCCTTAAACAGAAGGAGCAGAAAGAAAAAAGGCCTTGCCTTTTATCTTCGCCCTGAGGCTTCCCGGGTAGGGGGCGGGCGCTGCTCGCCCCGAGGTGCGGGTGCTGCCCGCTGCGGGGGAACGGGGGGGGACGGGGGGAGCCCGCTGGCAGGTGGAGGGGCGGGCGGAGTGGNCCTCAACGGCCCTTCCCAAGCGCCACGCCTTTAGGAACCGGGCACTTGCGCTCCAAGAATCTGTCCCAAGCGGTGGCCTCGGGGCCCGGCCTAAGCGCACCCACCTCGCCTAAGGCCCAGCTGGGTCCTGAGTTCCGCCCGGAGGGGCCCCGGGCTGCGGCTCCCAGGCTGTTTCACTCGGCTTCCTGTCACCGCGGCCCGGCCCATGCATAACGGCCACGCCGCACTGCAGACAGTCCCAGACAGCCCAGCCGCCTCTGGCCCCTGGTGTAGGGTCCGCCATCTCCAGAGCCTAGCGCCCCCATAGCACTGGCCTGCTGACTTCTACTCCTTCAGATTTGGACTTCTCCAGGAAGTCTTCCCAGATCTGCCCAGGACTGAGAAGTGCCCGTCCTGCAGGCTCCCCACACACACCTCCTTATGTGTCCTGGCCTCCCTGAACTTCCTCCTCCCCCTACACCTCCTCCCCACTCAGAAAGCAAGGGGAGTTGGGGGGGAAGAGGGAGGGAGGGGGGACAGCGTCATCATTCTTGCTCACATTTCCATCTCCAGCATATACCCCCATGTCTGGCACAAAGCGGGAACTACAAAGCATTTCTTGAAAGATTGTGTAATGATGTTAATTTAAAAATCCAATAATTAGTATGAGCTAGTGTTTACAGAGTACAGTTTTTGTGTCTGGTACTGTGCTTTACACCAATTAATAAATCCTCACAGCAGATGGATGAAGTTGCCTGATGTGGAGAGGGAGGCACAGAAAGGTCATGTAACTAGTCCAAGGTTAGTGACACTCCCAAGAAGTGCAGTGATCCTGGACCCTGAAGGAGCCCTGAGCTGTCCCGGGCCAAAGCCCCGGAGCTTTGCAGTGGAGGGGGTTCCTGAGCCAAGTGTGCACCATGTAAGTAAAGACTAATTCTTGTTTCTAAAGGTAGAATCAGACCAGGATGTTCCTCTGAATGAGGGAAATGGGGAGAAAGCTTTTACACAAAAAAGCACAGGCTCACAATTTAAGAGCAAATGAAAAGTAAATTTTAATGCTTCCCCCCACCTTTCCTGACCAATGGGAAGAAGAGAATGAACCCTGAGAATAAAGGGTGACAAGGTCTCAGTACGAAGGGCAGGGGGGTATTTGCACCGCCTGCTGGGGAGGGAGGTGGTGGTCAGGCACCGATCTGAAAGCTGGCAGACTCCCGCAGGGAAACAACCTTTGCCTAGTTAGGGGACTCCAGCAGCAGTGCGTCTGCCCCAGACGCTGCCTGGTCTAAGGTCCCAGGCTGTCGCCCAGCGATGGCCCAGGGCTCTGACTTGCACAGACCTGGTCTGGTGACCTGGCTCTCTTCAAGGGTAGTCAGGCACTCAGGGGGGCCCAGGTGCAACTCACCCACTGTTATAGACTGAATGTGTCCCCCTCACCCGCAATTCAAATGTTAGAGCCCTAAGTGTCACAATGATAGTATTTGGAGATAGAGATTTTATGATATAATTGGGTTTAGAAGAGGTCGTAAAGGTGGGGTCCTCCTGACTAGCTCTTTCCCACTTTCAACTCAACTCATCTCTCTCTTGCTCATACTCTTTCCACCTTTCCACCCCAATCTCAGACCTCAGCCTCCAGAACTGTCGGAAAGTAAATTTCTGTTGTTTGAGCTGCTCAGTCTACGTATGGTAGCTTGTTATTACAACAGTCAGCAGATTAAGACACCCATCAATTCTTTTAAAACACAGTGCCATTTTGCAATATATACAAATATTGAATCAGTACATTGTATACCTGAATGTGATGTCAATTATACCTCAATAATAAACAAACAAACAAACAAACAAACAAATAAAACAAATACAGACAGACCTGCAATGCTGAAAGCTAATTCCATCACTGCACCTGCATTCAAACTGCTGAGTTCTGATCAGGCAGCATCTGCTCATAGGGTACAGTCCAATCTGGTGACCAAGGATCAAAGTCTGGCTCCACAGGCGCATTTGAGGAGTCCAGGCTGTTAAAATGACTGCCCTCAGAAATCCTTACCACTCCAGGGCAGTGTAAGTTAGCCAAACAATAAAAACTGGAAATTGTTCTCAGGTAGGGACTAGCACAAGGAAATGCACAGAGGCATGGCCAAGGATTGTGGGGGAGGAAGGGAGGGAGGAAGGGAGGGGAGCAGAGAGAAGAACTAGAACAGGTCAGCATCACTGGGGCCCAAAACCAAAGTAGCAAGTCGGGGGCAAAATTAAACATGCTGAAATGAAAATAAAGTGGGAGGTGGTGAGCCTGCAGAGGCTCACGTGTGCTCTGGGTAGTAAAGAAGAGGGAAGAAGAGGCCTTTGTTTGCAAGTAACAGATGAGGAAGAGAAGACACCCAAGTGTTCCAGCACAGAGAGAGAAATCCAGGAGGGCCCATGGATGTCACAGAGTCCTGCCCAAACGGGCCAGCAACAGTGCACTCACCTGCCGTGATGGCAGGTAGGAAGTGTGAGGGCTTTCTGCGCATACAGAGGCCAAGACACACCCCCTTTCTAGCATCCAGAGTTGCCAACACCCCAGCCACAGAATACATCACAAAGCCCCAGTTTAAAACTGGAGCACGTTCTGCCTAATTTTGTGATCCGTTGTGAGCATTTCTGGAGATAGATTTTGAATTGGGGTCTATTAGGAAAGAAAATAAAAGGCTGTCTCAGTAATATTTATAATATCAAGTAAAACATAGAAGCACTGAAAGAAATATAATAAAACATCATAAAAAAAATTCACAGAGGGAAAGAACATACGTGGCTGGGCCATCAGGGGAGGCAGGGACCAAGTCTTTCCAGAAGGATTAGATTTAGGAGCATTCTGGGAAGACTTCCTGGAGGAGGCACAGCTTTGAGCTGAGCCTTGGAAATCTCCTAGGATTCAGAAATAGAAGAGAAAGGGAGGAAATTCCTGGAGAGGGAGGGGGCTCAGCAAAGCAACAGCGTTTCCAAGCTCGGGGCAACAGTTTTGTGTTCCAGCGGATACACTGCGCAGATTTAAATGGATCCTGGAGGAGCCGCTCGGCGAGACGGCTTGGCAGCCATCGAGCACAGCCAAGGGCTGGGCCACCAGCTGCCTGTGGATTAAGTAGGCGGACAGAGAGCCGGTGATGGGGGATAAAAGGAGTGAAGTGGATACTACTTAGAGGCAAAGTCCAGGAGGGAAGAGCGGCGGCGACTCGGCTGGCAGGCCAGCCGTGGCACTCCTCACATTCTTCAGTTTCCTCCCGCGGAAAGCTGCATTACCGGGCGACCTCTTCCTGGCTTTGAGAGACGTCCAAATGGGAACTATTAACAAAGGCACACTCCCATTTTTATCTTCGTCACAAAGTACTTCCCCGTTCCGGCTTGCTTCCTTTGGCCTGAGATGGGCTGGCTGGCCGTAGGAGGCAGATCAACGTGTTTGCTGATGGGGCTTTTTGGAATTCTCGAGGACTGGTCCCTTCCAACTCTAAGATTTTAAAAGTCTGTGTCTATGAGCTGAAAATTCTTCAAAGCTAAGAGGCTAGGATTTCATGATGTGAAGATTCTTCGAGTCGAAAAATGCCTCTGAGCCTAATGTTCTAAGATTTCACCATTCTTAGATTCCCTGAGCCTCTGCGTCCTGGCTCATGATTCGAAGTTGGTGGAAGACTTCATGCTGTGAGCTTCTGATTCTGAGACTAGACTATCTCATGACATCGTGGTCACCTCTGGCTTTATGGCCTCCCTGTCCTTTGATGGCCGTACCTAAGCCATCCTGTGTGTCTGCTTCTGAGTTTGTTTTCCTCCCCCATATTCTGGGAAAATATATTCAGTATTAAAGTCTGAGTTAACCAGGTCAGAGGGAGCGAACAGAGCCCTCCGAGCCAGCAGGGGCTCTGTGCAAGCAGCTCTCCTTGCACACAAAGAATCTGAGAATACACATGCCTAGGGGTCAATGGTAGGGGTCCCCAGAGGGTCTTCCATACCATGCGACACACATTTGCCTAAAGGCTCCCAACCACAGGGCTCCTGTGGAGACACAGGGATGCACTGGGTGGAGGCGGGGCCAGAAGAACCTAGTTTCTCATTCTAGGATCTGGAGTTCCATGGTGTAGACTAGGCCAGCTTGCCCTGATCCGATATTGACTGAGGGGTTTGCACTCTCTGGTGTGGACTTCTGGGGAGAAGAGGGCTCGCCATGGTCCTGACGCCTGGGGAGGTGCCTGTTCCCTTCACCCTGGGGAGGGCATGTAGATCTGACAGGAGGCCATGAGTAGGGACCAGTGCTGTGGGCTCCCGGGGCCATCATGGGTGCTGCTGTGGCTGCCATGGAGGCCCAGGGAGGGTGGGAGGGCTTGAGAATGGCCATTCCTGGAGGATAGGAAATGAGAGCCGGGTTCTGAAAGATGGCAGCATACAACGGGAAAAGAAAGGAAGGACAGAGTCTCCATGTGGGGTGAGAGGCTAACGCGCAGGTGCTCCAAGCCTCGGCTGCTATGGCTGTAAGACAGGACTAATAATACCCACTCTTCCTGGCAGGGCAGTGAACCCTCTGCAGGTAAAACTAGGCCACTGCCAGGTCTGCCCCCAGCCTCGCACTGGCCCAGCACAGTCAGGCACGCTGGCTGAAGGAGGAAGGGAGGGAGGGAAAGGAACCTTAATGAAGCAGAGGCTCCAAGGCTAGGCAGGTGTCCAGGGGCTGTGCCAGGGCAGGCTGGGCTCTCTGCTCTGCAGACTGGCAGGGGGAGGCAGCAGGATCACCCCCTGGAACCAACAGACTTCCAGAGAATTCGCGACGATTGGCAGCGGCCTGCTGAAGACTAGACTGCCAGCCACTCCCAGGCTTGAAATCTTAGGGTGGCCAAGGGCCTTTAAGATATGGGGGTCACAGACGAGCACCACAGAGGTCAGAACTGGGCCGACCCTGGAAATCATCCAGCTAACACTCAAGGGACAGAGGGAGCAGTCGAGGCCCAGAGAAGGTAAGGACTAGCCCAGAGTCACAGGTAAGGTAGGACTAAGGTCAGGGCCAGGGTCTGCTTTGTATGTGAACTACCTACTTGATGTCGACATTTTGTGTCCCTGTAGGAATGCACAGGGCTATTAAAGTTCAAGGAGGAGGTTCTTCACTGTGGCTTATATAGTCTCCATTCATTCATTCATTCATTCGCTCATTCATTCATTCATTCCACAGTGCTGGATGGCAGAAGGGAAACAGGGATGGTCATATGGTGGTTTCTGACCATTCATTCATTCCCCGAATATTTACTGAGCACCAATGAATATGTGCTGGCCCCTCAGCGTATATATACAGGTACTCTGACTACAAGGAGATGAGGCTTTATTTAGCTGTGTTGGCCTAGCCAGTGTTAGGGGCCCGTCTTCACAAATATCCCTTGGAAAGCTCATACCAAGGAAGCAACTGGTACCCAGAATGTCTTTGGAAACTCCTATTTTAGGATCACCTTCAGATCCAACTTACAAGCCAAATCAGTTTCAGCACTTTTCAATGATCTCTATCATATTTTATTTCATTTCATATTTTTAGCAAAATATGATGATCTCCCCCAACTCCAACACACACACACACACACACACACACACACACACACACACACACACACATCACCAGATGTCATCTCACTATTAAGAACAAAAATGAATTCATCTTTCAGATGCCTGAAAAGCTTGGGCTTTAGCGTCAGACACACCTGAGTTGGAATCCTGATTCCACTGGCTTAGCTGTGTAATCACAGCCATGTGACAACTTTTTTATTGCCTGTAATAGAGATATAACGATTTGACTTGTCACATCTCTGTGAGGATTAAAGGTGAGGTACGTGTGTGGTTTTATGCAGTGCCCTGTGCGGAGACAGAGCTCAATCAGTGACGGTTTTGTGGTTTCTAAGTCCCCAGTGAGGGGGCTACCGTATTTCACAAACATTCTGGACGCTCTCGGCAGCGGCGCCCAGTGCTCAAGCTTTACACACACGGAGGGGGGGCTAATGTCGGCATGTTTGCTAAAACGCGGCAAAGTACAGAATGGCACCGTCCTTGCTGTGTTATGCCTCAGGAATTACAGGACTTCAAGGCATTCTCATCCAGCGCCTCCACTGTTCTGGGTGGGGGAGGGCTGACGCCCCCTAGAGGGACAAGGGAGGCTCCTAATCAGCCCTGCCAGTTAGTGGCAGCCAGTGCCCGTCCCGGGAGGCAGCCAACAGAGCCGATTGAAATCTGCAGGTCCCAAGATTGTCACGAGATCTGGGCTCCAGGCTCAGGCATCCCCAGGTCCCTGAGGACAGGGGCCGCCACCCCCTCACCCTGAAGGATGGACAGCAGACACAGCTGACGGGAAAAAGGTGCCAACGGAGCAGAGATGAGGCTTCCCACGAAGCCTCCCTCTCCAGCCTTCCTCTCCCCCTGTCCCAGAGCCGGCCTGAACTGTTTTCTAAGCACAGAACCTACAGCGACGTAGCCCTTTTATACTCTCTACGACCTCCTACAAGGAGTGTCTCCTCATATCCTCACAAAACCAGCTCAGTTGCGAAAGGCTGCTCACCACTGCCCCACTTTATAGACAGGAAAACACAAAGGTATACACAAGTCATTGGCTTTAGATGCAGAGCAGGTAAGTCTGCTATCTCTCAGCCACTACATGTGCTGTCTGTCACACATCAGGGTCTTTACCATCCTTCGCCAGCCCCATAGCCAAAGGAAATACTTTCTCTGTGATTATAAATTCTCCAAGAAGTAAAATTTTAAGCCCTGGGCTCCTAAAGGGGAGAGAGAAACCGCAGAAAGGACTGCAGGAAGAATCGTAGGATACAAAATACCTGGTCAACATGGGGCAGCAGGAAACAGAATACTTCATTTAAGGGCAGGTAGAGTGTCTGTCCCTAATGAGCCACATGACCTTGGGCAAGTCATCCAGCCTTTCTGAATGCTCACCTGAGAGAGCATCCGACAAAATGGAAAAGCAGGCCTCCTATGTGCAGGGTGCCTGGCACGTGGAATTGATTATAACTGTCCCATGAAATGTCAGGACTGGAAGGGGTCTGAATAATGACCTAATCCTGGCGTCTCAGTTCACAGACAGGAAAAACAAGGCCTAGAGGGGGGAACTGACTTGCCCAAGGTCACAGTGCAAGCCCATGTTGATGCTGGGTCCTGTACTCTCCATTTATACGGAAATCAGAGACCAGAGACTTTTTCAGGGGCTCCTCCCACCCATGGAGTCTTAAAATGTACGCATTCTTTCTTCACTTAGCAAGGGAAAATGTGGTATTTCTGCCTAGAAGAAAATATAAAAATTTGAGAAATACTAAAATTAAAACTAAAATCCCAGCACTTCACAAAAAGGCTCTCTCTTTTAAGGTTTCTTTTTCCCGCCTTCCTCTCTCATTGTTCCCCCCCACCACCAAATATTTTGCAATAACAGTAATGCTGAGAGGAAAGAAAAAATAAAAATCTGATGCACTTAACAGATATTTCGGTACAATAATGCATCACAGATGTTCATATCAAACTGTGCACACGCACATACGATTTTACTGAGAAGGCTGTTCGTTCCTGACTTTGGGGTTGAGGACCCTTCACACCCCACCCGCCCAGGCTCTGGAATCCCTCCTTTCCCAGTTAGCCCACAGCTGCCCACAGGGATGGAGGAGAGATTTCATCACCTCGCTCCAAAATGATAACAGGACAAATTGGTGGGGTCGGACGCTCTGGCAGGTGGTGAAGGGTATACAGATTAGGGAACCAGGAGGAGCCCTGCTCTCTTTTGTTCTGGACTTGCCTCCTGCAGCCCTCTTAAGGAGCTGGACCCAAGAACAATTTTAAGAGCGGGCCCAGGCTGGTGACGGGGTGCGCGCATTTCTGAAACCAGAGATTTGAGTCCGTTTGATCTTCAAACATGGGCTTTGGAGACTGTCAGCAGGCTCCTTGCTGGCCGATAAATGGCTCTCAGGAACTTTTCCTAAAACATAACTTCACACGCTTTCCAGCAAATGTTTTCAACCTACCCAAAGCCGTCACTAGGTCGAGCAGCAGTGTTTCCAGACGCCGAAGAAAGATAGTTTTGCTGTTTTAAGAGAGACAGATTAAAGCCAGGGGCTGTTCAACCAGAGGGCTTGTGTGCTCGCTCCAGCTCTCCTCAGATTCCTCTGTGGTCGGGTACAAAGAGGGTGCGGACGGTGATGCTGGACGCCCCACCTCCCCGGCCTAAAAAAGATATCCAGGCCAGACGTGAAGTCTCTGAACGGAGAGGCCTCCCACAAACCTGCCTCCAAAATGAGATGGGCGGTGAGCGCTAGGGAGCCCGACACAGATAATATCAGCTCCCGAGGCTGGCAAGGGAAAAGTCACTTCAGAGGGAGAGAGCGGTGTGTTCAGAGCATTCAGCGCCCGGGCCAGAGAATGCACAGGATTTTCCCCCGTGGAGAAGGAGTCAGGCGTCGTCAGAACCCTGCGGGGCGTGACTAACTGCCCCAATATTCCTGCCACCGGGGCCCTCTGGGTAAGGACTCCACAATTATGGGAGAGCCAGCAGGGGAACCGACAAACCCGCCTTTCATTTGGCCGGCAAATCAATCTGGCTTCTTACCTCCCCGGGGACAATATTGCATTTCCCCTGGAAAAACAAAGGCCAGAAGATCTCCAAAGGGGGATCAGTTTCTGCCGCTGTTTCCCTGGTGAAGAGTCTGCAACATCTTGGGAGCAGCGAGCAGGTCTGGTCCCAGTGGTGGAGCTTCTGGCCTGGCCAACTTACGAGGCTGTCCCCTTACCGGAGGGGCACGTCTTGGGAGCCACACCTCACCCAGGGCATTGGCCCACGCCCCGTTCGGGGGCCTCCTCGCAGGAGCCACCGGCCCTGACTCGGATTCCCGATCCCACGACTGACAGCCCGTTCTCAAGGCACAGATGTGAACTCATTGTTCCCAGGGTCTCAGAGTTGAGTTTGGGGCCAGTGAGTTGCATGTGACCTCTGCCCATGGAGATGGGGCTTTTCGTGACATTTTGCTGGATCAGGTCTCTGGCAGCCAGAGACTTTAAACCTCCTAAGCTCTTCCCTTCTCCCTGCCCCCATGCTTGAGGTCCAGAAATCAGAACTGTCAACCTTTAAGTGAACACATTTCTCTGAAATTATTAACCCCAAAACTATCCTTGTTGACTTCCTCCAGGCCTAGGGAGGAGGTCCGAGGGTCACCTGGAGCAACACAAAGGCCCGGGCAGCTCAGCAGTGTTAACCTTCAATAGCAACAAGCCGGAGTCCCACAGGTCCACTGCCCCGCCCCTGCCCACGAAGCCACAGGAACTGTGACTCTCTGCGTCCTCTGTACACACACGCTGCTGCCCGGGATGGGGAGGGGGTGCCCACACAACAGCTTCAGAACAGCCTCCGGTTCTAGAACCCCCGGGGCCTCGGGAAAGCCAGCCGCAAACCTGCAACTCCCTTTTTTTTGTTTTCCTCACTCTGATGTTCCCAGGAAAATTCTTTCTGCTCAGGCGAGCACAGCAAGTGGGGAGTGGATATCCCCAACAGGGAGCACCACTGACATAGAAGCAAACACCCAAACCCTCACCCCTAATTCGAGCACACACCAGTTTGCCCTCAACCCACCCCGAAAGCAGCCAGAGAGCTGCCTTGCAGCCCGAAAGAGCCTCTCCCTCCGGAAGAAGGCCAGGGCTCCGACTGCGGCAGGAGGAAGGTGACCGGCGAGGGGGACAGAGGGGCTGTCCGCTGCTGGGGGCCGCGGAAAGCCACGCGCCTACCTGGGAGAAGTTGAGCCCATTAAGCGGGTGGCACTGCTCCTCCACCCGCTCCACGGCCCCAGTGCTCTTCCTCATCTTCTCGGCCTGCTGGGCCAGGTAGAGGTCCAGCACGGGCACGCCCCGGGAGCGCACGTCCGTCTCGGTGAGCGAGTTCACCATGAGCATCACCCACACGGGCCTCTTGCGCTCCCAGTTGCCGGCGATGGCGTTGAACAGGTAGTCCGCGTACAGCCCCTTGCCCCGCTGCGCCGGTGTCATCCACGAGGGCATCATCAGCTTCACGTAGTCCAGGTGGCGCTTCAGGCGCCAGTAGAGCTCCCGCGGCAGCACGTCCTGAAGGTTCTCCCCGTGCGGCAGCAGCTGGCAGCTGGCCAGGGCCGAGATGGTGTAGGGGTCCGTCAGGTCCAGCTCGAAGTAGACGCGAGCGCTGGCCTGGAAGGCTGCCTTGGAGTTGTCCGGGATGAAGTCCCAGACGCGGGTGTAGGGGACGTGGATGGTGCCAAACAGGTAGGCCGGGGGGTCACGCCGAATGGTCCACAGGAAAGAGTTGAGCTCCCTCTGCTGCAGGGGATGAGGGGAAGGAGAAGGCAGGCAGTGAGGCTGAAGGCCG
Organism: Crocuta crocuta; assembly: GCF_008692635.1. Classification (NCBI taxonomy): domain Eukaryota; kingdom Metazoa; phylum Chordata; class Mammalia; order Carnivora; family Hyaenidae; genus Crocuta; species Crocuta crocuta. The sequence goes on from NW_027532591.1 coordinate 778,227, forward strand.
GGGAGTAAACCAGGGGTAGCAGAGACAGACACAGGTGGAGGTGGGGTGGAAGGCAGAGGCCTACATGGGGCCAGGGGACAGAGCAAGGGCTGTGGAAGCTGGAAGACCCAGATTTAAATCCTGTCTTAGCTGGATAATCTTAAGCACGCTGTTCCACTTCTCACTGACTCAGTTTCCCCACCTGTGAAATGGGGTTGAGAGCAGCTACCTCAGGGGAGGATGAAAAGACACAGTATACGTGAGTCAGCCTGGAGCAGCACCAGGCACAGAGGAAGTAGGCGACGAAGGAAACTCTCATTACTGTTCGCTTTCCCTCTCGGAGTGCCAAGGACTGCCACAGCACCTGAGAATATTCATGCTCGGCCAAGCCAAACCTTCACCGGTGGTGCTGCATGCAGGNCATATAACTTTTAAACCCAGCCATTAGAAGATACATGCCAAGAGCACTTTGAAAGCAGAACACCTATTAAAAATAGCACACCTATTTAAACAGCTACTTCCCATTCAACGGGGTGGATACAGTTTTCTCTACAGTTTTCTCGTTGGAGGGCAGGTCTGGGGTGTTGGCTACTCTGCTCCACCGAGGATGAGAAAGCGCTTTACAAGCTGCAGGCGAGATAAAGTCTCCAGGCCCTGGTGTGGGAGCAGAAGATTCCCTAGAATACATCCCAAGAAATGTAACACATCCTGGTGCTTCCGGCTCCTCCCCTAAAACGCTCTACCTGGGCTCCAGCCCCCACCCTCTGGCATCTTCTCAGACCGAAGCTCTGACCCAGGAGTGTGTGTAGGGGTAAAGTGGGCATGCAGAAAGGGGTCCTTTCTCCAGATCTAGCTGAGGACCGGGGTTAAGGGGCATGAGAAAGGGGCTATCATTTCTCTCAGGCAGTCATTTTCCATCCAGGAAAGCCCCTGGATGGCCCGCTGACCACCTGCAAACTTGAGGTCAACTCAAAATTTTCCTGCCTGCTTCTACCTAGCACGAATGAAAAGTGTGTGAGGGGTGGGTGGGGGAGCAGCACCTTATTTTCCGGACAACCAAAAATCGTGAATCCCAGCATACTGGAGCTAGACTAGCCCTGAGATGCCAGTCCGCCACCCACCTCTCTGTTTCTGCACAAGTCGGGACACCGGAGGTGCACCTTGCCCAAGGTCGACCAACTCCCTGCTAACTGGGCAGGGTGTGAGGACCCTACAAAAGCTTTTCCTGGTCCCTGGCCTCCAATTCAGGGTTATTTTCCATGCGTTAATTTACACTCTGAGGGAGGGATACAGAGAGAAATCAAGGGATTCTGTAGTTGGGAAGGAAAGTGAGGAGAACCAGTAATTATTCAGCCCCCAAGGAGGTATTAGGCCAGCGCGTCCTGGCACTTTCTTTTCCTCTCCTCTGGAATCTTCCCCCTTTTTGTGAAATGGGGGCAGTTGGGGGATCGGGTGCGGGGGGCCTGGGCTGGAGAGGGAGAGAGAGGTGGGAACCAGCACCACGGAGAAAGTTTGCTTTAGGTCAGAGTGTAAGGGCAGGGGAGAGGGAAGCCTGCCTGCGAGGGGCACAGAGTGGGAATGGGAGAGCGGAAAGGTCTGATGTAAGTCGGAGCAGAGCAGGGCAAGGGACGGTAGAAAAAGTCAGGGGTGGGCAGAGAGCAACCAGAAAGGTAAAGACAGGATAAAGTAAGAAAGAAGCGAGTCCAGGGAGCACAGGGAGGAAACGTCCGAGCAGGACCGAGAGTCGAGGAGAGACCGAGAGCGTCGGCGTGTGGAGAAGGAGCTGGAGAGGGAGCGCCCATCTCGGCTCCCGGCTCCCGGCACGGAGCTGGAGCCCGGGCGGCAGGAGGCAGGGAAGGGCGCCCGAGGCAGCGCCCGGCGGGCGGAGGTGGAGCGGGTGGGCGGAGGTGGGTGCGGAAGGCAGGACCCCCAAACCCTCGTCCCCACGGGCTGNCCAAACTTCCCAGCGCAACTTTTTCCTCTCCTCCCCTGCCCGTGCCTCCTCCTCCCCCATCGCTCCCCCTTCCCCTGGCCCGCTCCCCGCCGGCCCTGGCTTCCGTGCGCGGCCGCCAGGGGGCGCCCAGGTCGAGGCCCCGCTCGGCCAAACTCTGTGGGCTCTTCTGTGGACAGGGACTGGGCGACGAATTCCGGGGCGACATGGGCCAGCATCGCCCAAAGCATCTGATGCGCAGGTCCCGGCGGGAGTTAACAGCGAAAGAAGTAGGAGTGGGCAGGCACTCCCAAACCGGCTGGAAAGGCAGCACTCAAAGGAAGCCCAGGGAACCGGGAAATTACAAGTTGGTATCCTAACTGGCTAACACTGGCGTGCACTTACTAGGTGCTGCAGAGACACCAGGTGAGTTAAAACAAACCAGAACAACAAAGGAATCTTCCCCACAATTCCTTGGTACGTCCATTTAAATAGCCTTCTTGCATTAACTTCCTTGAACCCACACAGGAGCCCTGTAAATGGCCAGGGAACGGGGAAGATTCTTATCCCAAATCCTTACACCGTGGGAATTAAGAGAACCCTTAAAACCAACTTTCTGTCCCTGAGAGGCGAATGAAGCTTACAGAAGGCCAGGGACAGGGAGCAAGCTTCTGGGCCATTTTCAGCAAGTGGGGAAACTGAGTCACAGAACCCTTGCTGTTAAATGGACGCTCACTGACTCCTATGCTGACAACAGAGACTGAAGTCTGAATTAGGTAGAACTGTCGGAAGTGCATAGCCCAGGTGGACCGATAGGGACAGACATGCAAAAAGGCCATTAAAACTGGACAGTGAGCACCAGGAGAGACAGAAGCAATGAGAAATGGGAACAGAGGGGAAAGTCTCCTACCACAGCTCAGAGGCTCAGGGAAGACCCCTGGGAGTGGTCCTGAAGGCTAAGTCACAGGTAGCTGAGTGAAGGAGCCTCACAGTCTCCCAGGTGGGGGAAGAGCAGGTGCCAAGGTGCAGAGCTGAGAAAGCATCGACACCCCCAGGGACTGCAAGCAGTTGGATGTGGCCGGAACAAAAGGCCAGCGGCAGGAGCTGAAGTTGTGTCTTCCGACCAGGCTGAGGAGTTTGTACTTTACATGTACTACATGACAGGGAGTCACCGCAAGATTTGAGTTAGAGGGTGGCTGGGGCTGATCTCTTCTTTTAGGAGGTATGGCTATAGGGGGAGAGCTGGGGGCAGAGAGGTCAGCGGGCAGGCAGGCCGTGGGTGCAGAGGTGACCTGACTCCCAGCCCAGTGCCCATCACCTCCGGAGCACGCACATCTTCAGGCACCAGTGGAGCAGCTGGAGAACGGTTGCTCTAGAAGGTTGGGCAAGGAAGACTGGGCTGGCCCCGAGGGGCAGAAGGCTCAGAGCACAAGACCTGGGCCTTTGGGCAGAACACGGGAGGGAAGGAGGGGGGGCCCAGACACTTGCAGGTTGAACTGCATGAGGTGGCCAGGTTTGTAGGCCCAAAATTACTGATGTTGGCCATTTCATATGGTGCAACCAACTAGGACCCCGAGCAACCTCGCTCTCAGGCTGGCGTACATCTGACGACAGGTGCTTAACAGGCTGGAGCGCCCGGATGGTGTGACAGAACAGCATGGCTCCATGTTTCCCACACACAGAGCTCCGGGACCGCAGCTGTGACAAAGGAGAAGTCCCTTAAGGAGCCCTTGCTGCCCGTGGGTCCAAAGCTCCCTGCTATGAAGGAGTAGGTAGGGATGTGCTCAGTAGGGGTGAGGTGAAACCACTGGGACATGAGGGAGTTAATTCCACTGAGAGGCAGTGTGTTCTTTGTGGGGAATTAGAAGACTTGAGACACATAGAAGATAAGAAGAGACCTGATCACATTAAAAATGGATCCATACCATTAAAGTGATGGTGTATGTGTGTGTGTGATTTTTAAAATGTTCCAAGGCTTTTTTTCCTAAAATTAGAAAAGATTCATTGGCTAACTCTCACGAATACCAGCTCTGACTTCTACTGTCATGCTGTGTGACCAGGGTCAAAAGACTTAACCTCTCTGTGCCTCTCTTTCTCCACCTGGCTTCCTGTCCTATTTTTCTGAGCCAATGTGTACAATACTACTTTAGGATCTCCACCAGTGTTGTTGCTGATATGGTTAATGAGATGCAAGAACAGACAGGTTTTTCCACTCCCCAGTGGAAAGAGAGTTGAAAATGGTCATCCCCACTAAGTAGTAGTAGGATTCAAAATAGCTAAAAGGGACAAGCAACCCAAATATCCATCAACAGATGAACAGGCACACAAAATGTGATATATTCACATGATAGAATGTTACGTGTCCATAAAAAGGAACGAAGTATTGATGCATGTTACAAAAATGGATCAGTCCTGAAAACATTACACTAAAGACAAGGAAGCCAGTCACAAAAGGGCATATATAATATGATTTATTTACAGAGGCAGAGAGTAAATTAGTAGCCGCTTAAGGTTAGAAGGAATGGGGAGATTAAGGGACCTTGGCTGAATGGCCCTGGGTTGCTTTGGGGAGTAATGAAAATGGTCTAGAATTAATTGTGGCAAAGCTTGCGCAATGCTGTGACTATATTAGAGACCATTGAATTATACACTTTATTTACTTATTTATTTATTTTTAAATATTTATTTACTTTTGAGAGAGAGACAGAGCATGAGCAGGGGATGAGCAGAAAGAGAGAGGGAGACACAGAATCCAAAGCAGGCTCCAGGCTCTGAACTGTCAGCACAGAGCTCGATGTAGGAATCGAACTCACAAACCGCAAGATCATGACCTGAGCTGAAGTCAGATGCTTAACTGACTGATCCACCCAGGTGCCCCTCCCTGAAGTATACACTTTAAATAGGTGAGTTATATGGTATGTGAACTATATTTCCATAAACCTGTTACTAAAAAACAATGAACAAACAAGTTTAGGGCCCCAAGAGAGAGTGCTCCTCAAGAACAAAGGTATTCGTGTTTTCCAACAATTTTTTCTCCCACCTGCTATAGTGACAGAGTCCTGGACAAACACCCCTAAAATCCTAGAGCTTCCTTGTGCTTCTGCTCGCGTCTCGCTGAGCAGCTCTGGGAGTTCCATCGGCCTCCCTGTACGTCATTTTCCCTGCCATCAGTATGAATGAGCTCGTGGAGCAGATGACCTTTGAAGGTCTTCTGTGTCCCACACTAGAGCTCGGCATGCATGGCCCCTGCCTGCCCAGGGGCCTGTAGGCACAGGGCTCAGGAAGCAGCCCGTGGACTCAGCCACCTGCCTCCTCTCCCGGTGCACATCCGGCCCCCTTTCCTTTTATTGCAATTTAATGAAGTTGTTCAATCAGACGAGTACCAGGAATCTGGAGGCTGTAACAGCCTGGGCAGGAGCCTTTTAGCATAACTAACCAACTAAATCTGCCTCTTGAGCCGATCCAGGAGCCCCGGGTCCTGCTACAGGGCGTCTCTCGGGGAAGCGGGTGAGGAGCTCCCCCGCTCAGTTGACCCGATGGAGGCACTTTGCTCTGGGCCTGAGGGCTGCCTTCAGCCTGGACTTCTAGTTCAGTTCCTATGCCAGCTGTGCCCATCTGCCCCCACCCCAGGGCCTGCCTCCTCCGCCCCAGCCTTCCTTGTCTGAAAGTTAATCCTTGGTGACTGAAAGACAGGACTGCCATGGGGATGGGGGGCGGGGGGCAAGGACAGCAGATTCCAGGACCACGCAGCGGCCAGCTGTGTTTAAGACAGTCTAGAGTGATGGAAACAGCTAGAGAAAAATCAGACACTGAGCTGATTCAGGAAAGAGCCTTCGCTCATGGAAGTGGGCAATGAGACACAGGAGCAGAGAAGCACGGCAAGGGACCAGAGCTGCGTACAGGACGGCATTCATACGGAACAAAACACCTGTGGTCCAGCTCAGCCAGTGGGGTGTGGAGAGCACAGCGGGGTCCGCCCAGATGCTGTCCTCACAGAGCTTGCCACCTCCTCGTGAGGGAGACAGAGATGCAAATAGTGCGATTTGGGAGACAAATGGGGTGTGCGTGTGTTAAGACAACAACTGTGGGAGAGAGGACATCAGCAAAAGTCTTTGCCAGAAGGCAATATTTGAGCTGACCTTGAAGGATTGAGTGGGATTTGGATGGGGAGTTTAGAAGAGGAAGGTCGTTTCAGACGATGGGAACAGCACGTGCGAGGCATGGAAGTGTAAGTGTCTGAGATATTTGGGGAGCTGTGACTAATCATGGGGGGGGAGCTAGAACTCAAGAACCACTGGGAAGGGCTGGCGATAAAATTACAGCAGGAAAAGCCACGCATGGTTGTGGAAAACCCTTGGTCTCGGCATTCAAAGGATATAATATTCTCAGCTTGCTCTGTGTAAATTGCAGGTGCTGGTTGAAGGGTGACTACGTGTCAAGTTCTACATGAAATGTATGCAGGCTGTAGTGATACAACAACAGTCATGAGTGTTGACTGTTAACTCACAAATGCTTATTGGGTCCCCATGTGTACTATATAGTGTGTCTACTATATAGTGCGTGAGGCATGAAGGAATATAGTCCTGACCTCTGGCTACTTGCAAGTTTGGAACAAGATGGAAATACTCAGGTGACTAGTTACAATGCATCTAAGTGCTGGGTGAGTGATGTAGTATTGTTAAGAGTCCAGGAGAAGTCAGTGAGAATTGAAGTGTCAAGGACATCTTCCAGGAGCAGTAGGGATTTGAACCAGGAGGCGAAGGAAAGGTAGCATTTAAATAGATGGAGAGAGAAAGCAAAGGGAATAGAACATTCTCTCTGGAGAAGAGGGTGGCACCGAGAGCAGACCAGAGTGGGGCTTGGGCGGCATGGTCACGGGCGTGGCAAGTGCAGAAGGAAAAGCAGCTGGGAGTTGTAGCCTGATTCTGTGCATGACCTTTTATCTAAAGAGCCTCGGCAACACCGTGAGACAGATATTTTCATGCCCATTTTAAAGATGAGGAAACCAAGTCTCAGAGGGGACACATGGCATGTTCAAGTCACACAATTGATAATTAGAGGCCTGAACTGTCTAATTCTTTCTACTTAATCAGTTGCTTCCTTTCAGACACAAATGAAAAGATATTACAGGTAGCTTCTGGGTGTGACTTCTGGACACACACACACACACACACACACAATCACTGAGTCACTGGGGGCACATTCACACTGCATATGGCCCATCCTGCACTGTGTCTCCGAACCTAATTAGGACATGGGACGATTGTCATTTAGGAGACTTTTGCCTTTCACTCTAGTCCAAGCTGTGCCAGGCTCCATACCTCCCTTTAGGATTCAATAGAAGTATGGAAAGGGGAACAAGAAATGTGATGCCTGAAACAAAACACCCCATGGAGCTGACCACTAAATAGCACTTAGACCCCGAGTATACACACAGCTGCTTTATGTAATGAAGGCTGTAGACCATGTTCCTGGATATAAAATAACAAACCACATATAACGTTTTACATTGCTGTGTAATTAGCACGGATCTGTGAGTGTGCGAGCTGACCAGGGTGAGGGAGGGGTCTTGGGCCTCGAGCACAGTGAGCCGTGGAGAAAAGAGCATGTGCAATGGGACCAGAAAGATGAGAATTTGAATCCTTGCTCCCTCTCTTTGTACCCCTAAGGCCTTGGGCCACTTATTTACACCCTGAAAACTTCCAATTTGTATCTGTCAATACGAGTAAAAGTATATGTCTCTAGAAAATGATTGTGCTTGGGATGCCTGCGTGGCTCAGGTGGTAGAGTGTCTTACTTTGGCTCAGGTCATGATCTCACAGTTTGTGAGTTTGAGCCCTGCGTCAGGCTCTGTGCTCAGAGCCTGGAGCCTGCTTTGGCTTTTCTCTCTCTCTCTCTCTCTCTTTCTCTCTCAAAAATAAATAAACATTAAAAAGATTTGAAAAAGAAAAAGAAAATGGTTGTGCCCTTCCTGCCCCTACGAGGACGTTTAGTAATATCTGAAGACATTTTTGGTTATCATAACTGGTGCTACTGACAGCTAGTGGGTGAAGGCAGGGTGCTGTTAAGCATCCTACCGTGAGTAGGGCAGTTCCCACAACAAAGAATGATCCCACCCAAAACACCAGTCATACTGAGATCGAAGAATTCTGTCTTACAGAATTGCTGTTTGGAGGATATAATCTTTACGAACTTGAATTGAGAATGACTATGTGCCCAGCACTGTTCTGTCCTTTTATTTAAATGTGTTCCATCTTACTTGTTCATAAATTGATGAGGGAGATACTATAATGATCCTTATGTTACAAAACAACTAAACAAAATAACCAAAACCTGCCCAAAGTCACACAGTCAGTTGTCAGCGGAGCCAGGGTCTGCACAAAGCAGTGTGGCTCCAGAGCTAGATGGAGCTCGTGCTTAGTGCCTGCTTCGGTGCCTGGTGCTCGGGAGTGACGGGGACTCCCAGAGATCGTGAGAGGGCTCATTCATTCATTAAGGCAATGCACATGTGTTGCGAGCCTAAACAATTGATGACTTGTCGCTAAAGAATTGGTGCCCAAGAGGAGCACCTGGGTGGCTCGGTTGGTTAAGTGTCCGACTTCGGCTCAGGTCATGATCTCACAGTTCTTGGGCTCGAGTCCCGTGTCGGGCTCTGTGCTGACTGCCAGCTCAGAGCCTGCTTCAGATTCTGTGTCTCCCTCTTTCTCTGACCCTCCCCTGCTCATGCTGTCTCTCTCTCTCAGAAATAAACATTAAAAAAAAAGTTGGTAAACAAGATAGGTAAAGTCTTTGCCCACACAGACCTTACTTTCTAGTTAATGAAGGACGGTAATATAGAAGTCACCATTACCAGTGGAGATAGTGAAGTGATGGAATGTCTAGAAGGATGAGAAGTTTGCCAGGAAAAGATCTGAGGAAAGAGTGTTCCCAGCAGAGGGCAAAGCTCCAAAAGAGAAAGCCACCTTCGTGTGTTTAAGAAACAGACAAGTTTAGCGAAGCCAGATGCATAGGGCACAAGAACACACTTTTAGAAGACGGTTCAGACTGTAGTGAGGAGGCTGGGGAGAGCAGATGGCAAGTGAGCACCGTCAGGGGCTCAGGAAGGGCACCAGGACAGTGCTTGCAGTGACGGTGGTGGCGGCTCAGCCCACGGAGTTGTGGTGAAATGAGCAGATTTGGGTCATACAGAGTTAGAGCCCGTGTGGCCGACGTGACCTGGGGGTGAAGGGGACAGGAATCAAGGAGTATGCTGAGGTTTTTGTCCCAAGCAACTGGCTGGGACATTCACGGAGAGGGGAAGACTGGGGGAGTAAATGAAGGTAACGAGAATCCAATCTTAGGTCCCGTTAGCTGTGGGCTGCCACCTGGGGTCTGTGTGGCAGAGCTGGGAGACAGCTTACAAATGAAACTCGTGCTCAGCAGAGCAGTCCAGGCTGGAAGGATACCTTTAGGCTCCGTTGCATGGAGAGGATATTAAAACCAAGGGCTCTTGTGAAAGACAGAGATTGAGAATTAAGGAAAGCCTGCGTCTGAGCCCAGAGGACCTAATGATTTCAGTTTGACAGAGAAGCCTCAACCCAAACAACAGAAGTAGAAGAAAACCTGGGAGAGAGAGGTCAAGATATCCAGTGAAATACCGGGGAAGTGACCATTAGATGTGATCACAGGGAGGTTGACAGTGACAGTGGACTGCTGGGGACAGAAGCTCAAGGGGTTGAGAACAAAGAGGGAGGAGAGGAAGCAGAGACAACCTGTTCAGACAACTCCTTCTCGGGTTTTGCGGGAAGGGTAAAGCAGTGGAGTGGCATAAGAACATAGGGCCAACGGAGAGACTTTCTAAAACATGAGTCTTATAGTGTGTTTCTATGCTGGTATGAAGAGTCTAGCCGAGAGGAAGGAACTTTAGGATTTCAGGGAGACAAGGCCCCACTGGAGAAGTCCTTGATAACACTAGAGAAAGCAAGGGGCTTCAGATCCAGAGACAATGGGCAGGCTAATCCTTGTTAGGACAAGGATTCAGTCTGTTGTTTATACCGGGGAGGCAGCAAGTATGTGAATGATGTGCGTGGTTGATGAAGTCGTCGTGAAGTAAGTACTTGTACTTTCTCAGGAGAACAGCAGCACCCTGACCTGGTCTACTGGTCAACCTCTAGCCCTGACCACTGATCCAGACTGAGCTCTGCCCCATAGACTGGATCTCTGATCCCATCAACCGTCTCTCTTTGTTCATAAGGGAGCCCCTGGGAGAAACCGTGGGTGACTCAACATAACCTGTGTGTATGGCTGAAAAGAATGTTTGGGACAGACATTCAGCAGCACCAGCCTTCATCAATAGATGGGGGCCGACTTCAAGATAACCTCAAAAAGGGGAGTTCCCAGGCCCTGTCAGAGGAGGGGCTGTTCTGAGTAGAACCGTTTGTGTGGAGCGTCTCACTAGGAAGGAGCCGAGAGCAGGAGGCTATCACAATGGGCCGAGATTTGGAAAGAGACCCCGGCTGGGGCAGCACAGAGAGATTACAGAGTTTGTCAATAAGGACGTGAGCAGAGCCAAGTCGAGTGTAAGTGGGTTAAGCGGGGCTATTGGTGGGTCAGACAAATCTAGGAGCGCTGCATGCTTATCCACTGTTTCCTTTCATTTGGGCCCTTGCAGGATCAATGTGGTTTGTGCAAGTCAGTGTATATAATTCTATGGTGATTAAGAGTGTATAACTGCAGGGGCGCCTGGGTGGCTTAGTCGGTTAAGCGTCCGACTTTCGCTTGGGTCATGATCTCGCGGTTCGTGGGTTCGAGCCCCGCGTCGGGCTCTGTGCTGACTGCCAGCTCAGAGCCTGGAGCCTGTTTCAGTCTGTGACTCCCTCTCTCTCTGACCCTCCCCTGCTCACGCTGTCTCTCTCTCTCTCCTAGAAATAAATAAAACATAAAAAAAAAAAAGAGTGTATAACTGCAAAAGACATGCTAGTTAAGTCCCTGTAGATCTCAATTTCCTCATCTGTGAAGGGAAAACCATAGCAATGCATAGCTCACAGATGGGTGTGGGGGTCAAGTTGATGGATGTGAAAGCGCTGTGTGTAAAGGGCTGTGAATCTTACTTTTATGATCATGACTAATAATACTAATAAGAAGAGGACTCAGAAGTATTTCCTCTCCTAGGATAAACACTTTCATGCGCTTCTAGAAAGTTATAGAAGAGCACAAGTCCTCTGCAACATGGACACTTCATGAAGGAGTCGTGGGTGTCTGTGGCATGGTGGCCCGCACTGGGTAGTTGGGTCGGTTGTACATGCGCAATGGCATCCAGCAGGCAGTAAGCGGGCTGCATCTATGTTTGATTCCACAAGGCACTCTCCAAGCCAGCCGTGGCCCCCAGGGCACCCACCAGCACACTTACGTAAATATTCAGAATCACTTGGCCTTCGCTTACCAAAACCGGGAATGGGGAATCAGTTGACTTTCTTTAGCTATGGATATTTTCATGACTTTCCAACCTGTGTCTCCAGTGACAAGCAGTCTCTCCTCTACTTGCATGCGCTGCCTTCCTTTCAAACTCATCATATCCATGTTCAAAACTCGTTTTTCTCAATTCAGAATTTGGCTTGGATTCTCTACCTCTCACCTGCTATGTTTGATACTCCCCTTCGTCTATCCTACCTGGATGCTGCTTATGACATTGAGTGACAAGAAGCTCACTACCTTGTGAGGCGGCCAATTTCACTTTCAAGCAACTCTTAACACTTAGAAACTTCTAAATATTGAGTCTGCATCTGCCTGCCTGAGGCATGCATCTTCATACCTGATAACCACCCGTCGCTCGCTCCCTCCCTGGGGGTCGCATGGAGCACATCTTCTCCATTTTCTTCCTGATAGCTGTTCATACATTCTCAGAGACAAGGTCACTCTGTGTCTCCCTGTTCTTTCCTCCATTCCTTATATAAAAGGTTTTGCTTCTTTCTACTCTCCCGATCACCATTTAAAACATTCCTTGTGTCTAGAACGAATGTTGGTTCCAACATTCTACAGTTTTCTCATTTATTGTTTTACTAAGTCATTATTCATCTGACAGCTACGTGCTCAGGGACTGGAGGCTCAGGGAGACGAGGTGACTTGTCCAGATCTCACAGCTGCTGAGCTATATCCCGACTCTAACTCCTGTTCTTTTGCTCTGGGACAGCTGCCTCCGTAGAGAAGCAGTGGCCTTGGGATCCAGTCAGCCTTCAAAATGGCAGAAGTGCCCCTCTTGGTTGACTTTTCTGCCTCAGAGCTTTTTCTTAATCTGCCCAGAGTGTTTTAGCGGTCCCGCCTCTTTCTTTCCCTGTCAGATCAGCAGCTCACACTCGCGGTCTAGCCGAATCAATGCCAACTGTTTCCTCACAGTTCTAGATCCTTTTCTCCTCCAGACTTCCGGACGTGCGCAGCAGGAGGAGTCACTGTTTCCAGCTATAACGTAAACCATTAGTGCAGGACTGGGAAAACGGGAGTTCCTAAGGCAGTGGATTCAAAGGCTTGTCACATACAGAGGGAGAGAGTATGGCTAGACAGAAGCTTCTTGAGGGTAGAGACCGTGTCTGTGTTCACCTCCCCATGTCAGGCATTTAAAGAAACATGAGAGTTAGGAGAGTTCCAGCTGTTTTACCTCTTCACCAACGCTTAACCTTGCCTATTTTCGTAATTCTAGTCATCCTTGTGGGTGTGAAGTGGTACCTCATTGTGGTTTCGATGTGTGTTTCCCCAATGACTAATGATGTTGAGCATCTTTTCATGTTCTTATTTGACATTCTTACGTAGTGAATCCTTTGTTCGAATTTTGTGCTCACTCATTACTGGGCTGTTTGACTTTTTACTGAGTTGTAATAGCTCTTTCCATATTCTGTTCACACGTCTTTTGCCAAACATAGTTTTGCAGATATTCTCTCCGAGTACATGGCTTGTAGTTTTATTTTCTTGAAAGTGTCTTTGGAAGAGCAAACGTTTTTAATTTTTAAGAAATCTAATTTATCAACTTTTTGTTTTATAATTTGTACTTTTTGTTTCTTATTTAAGAATCTTGGCCTAACCCACGGTCACTAAGGTTTTCTTTCCTTTGTTTACTCCTAGAAGTTTTATAGTTTTAAGGTTTTACGGTTAGGTCAGCGATCCGTTTTGAGTTGAATTTTGTATGAGATGTGAGGTAAGGATCAAGGGGTGCTTCTTCTTCTTCTCATTCTCCTTTTCCCTCTCCCTCTCCCTCTCCTCCTTAGGCTTCTTTCTTTTTAGAAAAGAGTATCTGGGGCACCTGGGTGGCTCAGTCCGTTAAGCATCTGACTTTGGCTCAGGTCATAATCTCACGGTTCGTGGGTTCAGGCCCCATGTCAGGCTCTGTGCTGACAGCTCAGAGCCTGGAGCCTGCTTTGGTTTCTGTGTCTCCATCTCTCTCTGCCCCTCCCCTGCTCAAACTTTATTTCTCTCTCTCAGAAATAAACATTAAAAGATTAAAAAGAAAAAAAAAAGAAATGAATATTTATTGTCCCAGTGCCACGTGTTGAACCGATTATCCTTTCTATATTGAATTGCCTTTGCACCTTTATAAAAAATTATTGGTTATTCATATGAGGCCCTATATTTAGGGCTTTCTATTCTTTTTCCATTGATATCTATCTATCTATCTATCTATCTATCTATCTATCTATCTATCTATCTATCTCTACAGCAACACTACATTGCCTTTATTATTATAGGTTTATAATTAGTTATAAGACTAAGCAGTGTAAAGTTTTCCAGCTGTATTCTTCATTTTCAAATTTCTTTGGCTACCTTGTCATTTGCATTTTCATACAAATTTTAGAATCAGTTTGTCAAATTTTGCACAAAATCCTACTGAGTTTCTGACTGAGATTGCAGTGAATCTCCAGATCAGTCAGTGGAGAATATACATCTTTAATAATATCATCTTATGGTCCATAAGCAGGGCTTATCTTTCTTTCGATTCTCTTTAACTATCCCCCCCAGCAATATTTTGTGATTTTCAGTGTATAGAACCGATACATCTTTTATAAAAAATTTCCCTAAGTATTTTATAGTTTTCAATGTTCTTATAAATAGCATTTAAACATTTTCAGTTTATAACTACTTTGCAAGTATGTAAAATACAATTGAATCTTGTATATTTTTCTTGTTTACCACATCCTTGGTGGGTGTTTTGTTTTGTTTTGTTGGTATCTATTGAGATGACCATATGGGTCTGTAATGATATTCCCTTTTCATTCTTGTTATCAGTAGTTTAATGTGTATTTTTCATTTGTGTATGTTCTTAAAAATATACATTGCTGTTTTGTATGCATGTATTTTTAATGTATATCCATGATATTGTTATATTAATCTGATTCTTTTTTTACTTGTTTGCACCACAGCCTATGCTCTTACAATCAATTTCTATTTCTTCTGACTGCCACATAATATGCAATGGTGTATCCCATGCATTTTACCCATTTGCTCGGAGTGATGGGCTTCCAAGTTGCCTCCAACTCCCTGACTCCACAAACAAGGCTGCAATGAACATCATTGTGCATAGTCTCTTATAAACCTGGATTTGTTTTGGGAGTGTACATACCCAGGAGCTCAGTAGCTGAATTATAAAATATGCATATACTAAATTTGACTACATGATTGGGAATGTTCTCCAGAATGTCTCCACCACTTCATACTCCTGCCTGTTGGAGGGATCTAGGGAATCCTGTATCTCTGCAAAGCTTGCCAACATCCCACTTTCTAATTTTTATTGGTGTAAATTATGGAAAGTGATATCTCATTGTAGTTTAACTTAAGTCTCTCTGATGGCCAATGCTTTTAAACAATTCTCCATATATTTTTTGTCTCTTCGGGGATTTTCACTTCTAAAAATTGCCATGTAGACCCTTTGCTTTGAGTTGTCTCTTTTTCTGGTTGATTTTCATAAATTTCTTGTATCTCCTAAATGTTAATCTTTTGTCAGTTTTAAGCATTGTGAAATTTATGTATTTATTTACTTACATACTTATTTATTTTCTGCACAGTCCTCTTCATTGATAAGAAATCTCTTTTTTAATACTCTTGAGGTGCCTGGGTGACTCCATTGGTTATGTGTCTGACTCTTGATTCCGTTCAGGTCACGACCTCACAGTGTGTTCGAACCCCACATCGGGCTCTGTACTGACAGCATGGAGTCTGCTTGGGATTCTCTCTCCCTCTCTCTCTGCTCTTCCCTGTTCACATGCTCTCACTCTCTCTCTCTCTCAAAATAAATAAACTTAAAAATAAATGTTTTTATGATATAATAAATCTTTTTTTAATGATGAAATCCAATTCATTTTTTCCCCTTACTGTTTACTTCCTTGTTTTTTAACATTTTGTATGAGAGATTCTTCCCCATATCTAAGTCATACAGATATTCTTCAACATATTCTAGTAACTTTATATTTTTGTCTGCTTCTGCTAACTTTATTTTTCACCTTTCGTATTTGTCCTTTTAATCCACATCATACCACCTCTGTATGTGGTATTTATTAAGGGATCTAGTTTTCCTCTTCTGGTCTTTAAAAGAGGAATGTGTCCTGGACCTGCTTGCAACCTGACAGGGAGAGAGCTAGGGCATAACTATCTATCTTCTGTCCCCTCTTCCCTCTAGTGCCTCTCAACGGCCAAACTCAATCAGGAATCACAGGGCCAGGGAGTAGTTAATGCAATGCAGAGACGCCAAACTTTTGGAGCAAGAGTAGAGTAGAGCAGGGTGGGGGAAAAACCTAAAAGGGTAAACAGGATATCTGTCATGACACGTGTGAGTGTGGGCAAATGTGTCTCTGAGTTCTCTGTTTTATACCAATGGCATATTGGTCTATCCGTTCTTGTGCCAGGACTACAACGTGTTAACTACCATGTTTTTGTAGCAAGTCGGTATCCGGAAAAGTGAGTTCTTCTCTCTTCATTTTTATTTTTTAATGTTTAAAGTTTTTAGGTTAAATGCATTTGTACTTCTCTGTGTACATTTTGGAGTATGTGTATTGAGTTCCCAAAAGATCAACTGGAATTTTGATTGGCTTTGTGTTAAATGTTTGTATTGGTTTCAGAGAGGGGACATTTTCTTAACATTTATTTTTCAGAGGGAAAGAGAGAGACAGAGCGTGAGCAGAGGAGGGGTGGAGAGAGAGGGAGGCACAGACTCTGAAGCAGGCTCCAGGCTCTGAGCTGTCAGCACAGAGCCCAATGCGGGGCTCAAACGCACGGACCATGAGATCATGATCTGAGCTGAAGTCGGACTTTTAACCAGCTGAGCCACCCAGGCACCCCTTAGTGTTATAATTCTTTATGCTAATACCAGGAATTAAATTTATTTTCTCTCTTTGACCTTTCTTTCCCCCTCCAGTGACTAACTTTTCTGTAAACTAGTGTTCATTCCGTTCTCACATACCTCTTCCTTCTGTTTCAGCTCCACTGGACGCCCCACACCCAGCAGCTGGGAGATCAGAAAGACACCATCTGCTGATTAATAAACAGACATGTATTCACTTATATGATGATTGAATCAGGGTGTCTCTTGATGTCCCTGTTCTGAATGTTCATACATTCCACCACATACTCCCTTATCTAAGTCACACCCAGAGGCTCTGTGGCTCAGATGAATCACATCTGAGCTGACCATCCTCCCTGAAATCCATGGGCTACAGACGATGTGAATTTAGCCAAAGTGGACACCTGCCATGGACTCAGAACAGGAGTGGCTCTGGAGGGGCACGTCTTTACAGAGTCCCCTTGGGGTCCCGACCGTAAGGCCTAAGGATCACGGATGGAGCGTCTAGGGAGCATTTCCCACATGCTCAGTCCTGGGATGGGCCGATCGTGTGGTGGAACCAGAATAAACCAAGAGACGTGGGTCCTAGCACCTCAGAAGAAGAGAGGATAGCAGAGGAAGGTCGCAGCATTGGGGCAGAAAGTTAAGGCCTTTCATGGGCAGCTTTTTATTTAGGCCAGATTGGGATCTAGCAACCCACAACTTCCCCCAAATGAATTCATATTCTGCCTCAAGATCCACAAATCTCTCAAGGCCCTCTGAGCTCACTGACCTCCCCTCTTTCCCTGGAGTGTGTGTTTATTTCCCTGAGAGTTGCGAGCGCTCACGCTCTCAGGGCTCAGCCGGGGCCTTGGTCTGCCCTCCTCCAAGTGGAGACGAGGAGCTGCAGATGCATCTGGGCCCCTCAACTATCCACCTGCGTTCTTTATCCCTAGCTCAGGGTCCCAGAGACAGTAAGCATTGAAGGGGAGATGGTTTGCTTTGTTTTTTAAAGACATGTTGACGAAGCAGAATGAAGCAAAAAACCACGAGGAGTCCATCATTCCACTGCCCGAAGGTTTACAGGCGGAAAAAATCCCTCTGTGAGAGGGGTACTCACACCAATCAGTATGCAAGGCGCTTCCATTTTCCAGAAGAGACACTGAGGCCCCCAGTTTAAAAGCGCTTGTAAGTGTTGTACGAAGTCAGTAACAGAACTGAGATTTAAATCCGTGAACTCTTTATCCCAGTCTGAGCTTCCACCTTGCGCAGCTGGGGGGCCCTAGGACAGCCTGAGGAGGGGAATGAGTGGCCCGAAATGGGCAGGCACACACCCAGGCAGCCAGGACAGAGCTGGGGACTACGGCCAGCTCTCTGGGGCCTGAGTATCTCTCATTGGGAGCTCAGGCAGGTCCTTACTTTCCGTCTTAGTCTTCTGTCCTGCAAGCTTGGGCTTTTCGGAAGCTCTACCTCCAGCACAGCAGGGCTGATCCTGGGTGGCAACCAGGGGCCGCGTCTGTTGGTGTGCGGCCGATCGCTCCAGCCCAGCTCCATGCTGCACACTCACCCACCGCTGAGAGCCCCTGTGGATACTGGCACTGCAGCTGGAGCATGAACATTAGGTCGGACAGACCTAAATTCAGAACCCAAATTTTACCGACTCCTAGTCGTGGCAGCTTTCCGAGCCTCAGTTTCGGAATTTGATTTTTACACCAACCTGGGTGAAGGATGCGTACTAGGAAACTGAGAGTCAGAGGTGGGTCAGCCGCAGTGCCACTGCACTGACCGTATGGAGGGTGGGTCATGGCCAAGGGAGCCCTCGCTCCCGGGCGCTGCACATTGACCCTCCCACCACCCAGCTCCGTGAGGGAAGTGGGACGCTTGTCCCATTTTACGGATGGGGAGACAGGCGGAGAGGGTGGGCACTACCTTTGCTACCTCGTATGCTCCCCGTGTGTTTCCTGAGACAGGCGAGGAGTTCCCTCCCACTGCACTGGGGAGAAGTGGAGGCACAGAGAGGAAGGTAAACAGTGTGCCCTGGGGGCCACCAGGAAGGAGCTGCTAGAGGGCTGGGTCAGAGTCCACAGTCCCTGGCCCCCATCTCAGGGCCCCCTGGCCCCCCGCCTATACTTGCTGGGCCCCGCCAAGCCCCAGGGAAGGCATCCTGCCCTGGAGTGGGTGTCCCCCAGGCCAGCCTCACCCCTCCCACTGGGGAAGCACAGCCCTGGTCCCCTGCCAGACAGCCTCGTTGCCCAACTTGCGGGCGGGAGCCAAGCCTGGCAGCCTTTGGCGGGCACCCAAGTCGAACTGCTCTTTCCTGCGCCGAGCTTCGCACGCAGCGCGGCTTCATCATCCAAATATGTCCTGCCAGACAGGCCTCAGCTGCTGGCCGCCAGGGCGCTTGGCGGCCTGAGGGAGCTTGGCGCTGATTGGGCTCGGCCAACATAAATCATGGCTCTCATTAAGAGGAAGTCCAGCCGTTCCCTGGCAGAGAAGGGGTGAGAGGTGGGGAAGGATGGCAGAGTCAGAGCTTTCCACCGAAAGGGGGTGAGTCCTGCAGTGGCCCTGGGACCTTGGCGAGTATCCAGATGGCTCTGGCGCTCTCTGTCCACCTACCCACCCAAAGGTTTCAGTGGCAGCATCCGACCACCTCTGATAGTTCATGCCAAACCGCACAGCTGCCCTACGGTTGCTTTGGAGACAGGCATGTTGTTTTTCCTTTCTGTTTGGAACATCATCAGGGGTAAACCTCGCTGCATCCTGGGATGCTGTGGGCTGTGTCGGTCCCTTGCCTTGGGGGAGGTAACAGAAAGTCCTCCCCAGGAACGAGAGGTCTCCCTGGGGCAGAGCTTTGCCGTCTGGAACCTTTGTAGCAGAAGGCTAGGGGTCCCCCCGAAGTAGCAAGACACGCTGGTGGGGCGGCTTCCCAGCTGAGCGGGTCACTCACTGACCAGCAGGAAGGAGGTTGCTTCTCGGGGTCTGTTCTAAGAGCGGACTTGCGCTGAAAACAATGGTCAACTGTGCCGAGGCGACTGGGAAATGTTGGGTCAGTCTGAAAACAGATTATACTGACCTTGCAACTTCTCCACTTTCCAAGCTCGCATGAACTTACCCACCCATGTAACCCATTGCTACATTCACTCACACCCTCTGCATTTATGATGCACTAGCTGTGTGCCAAGTACCGTGTGGGGTGCTGGGACTATGGACGGACCTGGCTGAATCGTTGCCTTATCCAGAGTCATGGTCTACGGAGAAGGACACACGGCTGGAAGATTGATAACAATCCTGCACCGAAGATATGTGCAAGGTCCTCTGAGGACAGAGGCAGACGCTATGGGCTCTGGCTCAAGGGGAGGTGGCGGAGGGCTCAGACAGCATTCCCAGAGATGATGGCAACAGCAGGGCCTCGGAGAGGAAGTTGAAAGTACCAGAGAGGACAGTAGAGGAGAGAGGAGAGTGCGAGCACAAGCTGAACAGAAAGACAAAAGGGAAGCTCTGATCGGAGAACAGAACAGCGGAGTTCTGTGTAGTTGGAGAATGCATAGTGAGGGGCTGGGGATAAAGATCGTAGCTGAGGCTAAGGCTTGGGCTTAAACAATGTCCCGGCTGGGGAGGGGGGAACCTAACTGTGTTCTGGTAATATTTTACAGCAGTTCCCAAATACTGTCTGTGCCTCCGAAACCCCTGGAGAGCTTTTGCAGAATACAAATAAGCAGTCCCTACCCCTGAGATCCTGATGTAGCTGGCATGGTGGGGGCCGGGTGTCTGCATTTTTAATCCAGCTCCCCCAGGTAATTGTGAGGTAGCTAGCTGACAGCCTAGCTTTGCTTAAAAATGCAAGATGCTGATAAATGCATCAGAAACAAATAGCAGAATTGGGAGACAGAGACTTCTTGAGGGAGGGGGTGGTGCAATTTTAAACAGCATGGTCAGGGAATGGAAGATCTGAAGGAGTGAAGGAGAGAGCCATGAGGAAACCTGGGGGACAACCACTCCGGGAAGTGGAAACAGCAGGTGTAAAGGTCCTGTGGCAGGGCTGACTGATGTCTTGAAGGAATAGTTAGGAGGTCAGTGCTACTGGAATATAGGAGGTAAGGTCAGAGAGGCAGTCAGGGCAGGAGGGTTGTGTAGGACTTATCCCCTGGCCTTTTTTTTTTTTTTAATGTTTATTTATTTTTGAGAGAGACAGAAAGACAGCAGGAGTGGGGTGGGGGGGGCAGAGAGAGAGGGAGACACAGAATCCAAAGCACACTCCAGGCTCTGAGCTGTCAGCACAGAGCCCAACATTGGGCTTGAACTCACGAACTGTAAGGTCATGACCTGAGCCAAAGTTGGATGCTTAACTGACTGAGCCACCCAGGTGTCCCTCCCCTGGCCTTTTAAAACCATTGATTTAGTCCCACCAGCTAGTGAAGAAACAGGTCTGGAGAGGGACCTTGAGTAGATCCACCTTCTCTGTGTCTTTCTGTGGCACGGGGTCCTGAGCGAGGCTGTGTGGCTGGGTGGCGTCGAGGAGTACAGAGAAGAATAGAAAATAGTTTTCTTGCCCTCGGGATCTCAATGCAGAGGGAGAGGCGCCAACTCATACCATCCTTTCCAACAGATGGCAGACTGTATTGGATGCTAGTAGCCTGATTCCAACTGTGACAGAAATAGCAGTCACGGTTTGGGGGTGTGTGGAGGAGGTAGGCACGTGACTGAGCAGACTGTAACCGAGTGGCACCTGGCGGGTGGATAGGACTTCAGCAGCACCACAGGAGGCAATTGCCCGGCGTAGCAGAGCAAGTGCGTGGCTGAGATGGAGCCCAAAGAGAGGTCTGTGGTTTGGGGAAGGCAAAACGTGGGGTCACAACGTCCTGAGTTTCAAATCTCCCTCAGCCTTGAAATTTGAGGCCAACTGCGGGCACGTGGCTTTGCCTCTTTGAGTCTTTGTGGTCTCACTTTTCCCTCCCCTCCCTTCCCACACGGTTAATCCCTGCCCTGAATATTGGCTGTGAATATTGATGAGGTCATGCCTGTGCCTGTGTCTACGAGCCCAGGGCGTGGCGCAGAGTGTGTGGTCAGGAAGGAAGTTTGCACCGCCCCCATGAATAGGTAGAGCCCTCTGTCTTTGGTTTCACCAGATTGCTTCCATTAACTGCAGGAAGAGGAAGAAAGCCAGGTGGGGAAGGCAGGAGAGCACGATCGGATCTGTTTTCTTCTCCACGCACACCTCTTTCCAGCTTGATGGGAGCGGTTGTAGGCAAGTGCCGCCGAACACTCTACCCTCACGATTTGCACTGCCTTGACCATTGTGCTCCACATCTCAGCCACATCCTGGAAATGGTGCATTATTACTGCCTTGTTCACACAGTGGGCGTGTGGAGGTGGGCAGCGACGTCAGTGAAGGAGCTGAGCCTCTATGTTTGTTCCTCTCTACCCTGCTGACCTCCATGGCCAGGCCAAGGGCATACAGACCTCTGAGGGACCTAGCATGCCAAGGGGAGCTAGGCACTGCCGAGCAGGTCAGGGAGCTCCTAGCTTCCTCCTTCCACGTGCAGGGGTTATAGGTGAGAACGGTCACTTGACCCCACCACCTCCGCCCCCCTCCCAGGGCTTCCTAGTTGGCTGTGCCCCAGCCTTACTGTCTCCTTCTCTCAGTAAGCCCTTCCTTAGGTCTCTTGGGCACTCCCGGTTGAGCACTGGGGATAAAGTGGCAAGTCAGACGGAGTCCCTGCCCTGGACAAGTTCACCACCCTTGGGGGCCTGGAAGGTGGGCCCATAATCACGGCTGTGCTGCAGCACCTGAGGAATGTGTAAGCCCCGGGGAGATGCCAGGAGCAAGAGATGAGCTCTAGCCCAAGAAACAAAACCTTCTCTCTCCTTCAGAATGCTCATTCATTCATTCATTCATTCATCGTGCACTCAGCCTGGGCCCTGGGAGGCAGGGATGACCCAGCTGTTTTGGAGAATCTCAAAACTGGTGAGAGGTGAAGATGGGCACATATTTGACTTTGAAATCGGCCATTAAGGACGGGGTGGCAGGGAATTGAGGAGTGGGGACGGAAGGTTAGAGTGGGTGCTGCCCCCTGGAAGAGGGGCATTCACTTAGGCCTTGAAGAAGGGAAAACCTCTGGCCACTGGGAGAGACAAAGCTGGGCTCCTGCCGTGCCCTGGGATGGCTCCTATTTAAACGATCTGGGCTTATTTGAACTGAAATATCAGTTTGAGGCCGACCTTTGTGATCATTTTTGTAGAATAGTCATTTCACTAAAGGCTACATGTATTCACTAACTATCTGTGATTTGATTTCTCTAAGCAAACCTTTCAGAGAAATCAATGAATCAAATAAGAACAAATCCTTTATCTGACCACATGTCAGAAATACCATCTCTGTGCTTATATCCACACAGCCGAGCTCCACTTTGACCCTCTAACCCAGCCACAGTGTACTCTCTGGCAAGGTTTGGTCTCAGTCTCCAACCCTGAAGTGCAGTAGGGGTGGGGTGGGAGGCAGACAACAGAGAGAAGGGTAAGGAGAGATGGAAGTTCCCTGGTCCCTCACCAGGTGGAAGGCTGGGGTGGCGATGGCATTTTTGGCTTGAAATGCCCTGGGCCCGAGAAAGGAACATTCAGGATCAGGAAGGTGTGGTTATACCTGTGGTTAGGAACAAAGAATCTTGATTGGTTTTGGTTGGTTCTGATCCCTCGCTCAGTACACGTGCCTCTGGGCAAGTCAAAACTAGTGAACCCCGCGCCTCTTGCATTTTCTGTAGAAGCGCTGAGGGCATACTGTGCAATAATGTCAAACGCTTAGCCCTGTCTCTGTCACTTAGTAAGGATGTGGGGGACAGGTGGCTGAGAAATGCGTAATAGTAGTGGAAGCATGGGAGCCTGCCGTGAAGATGACTTTGGGGACCAGAACCCTCACAGCCTCTGCGATCCCATTACCCCCAAGTACATTCACCCAGGCTCCCCTCACCCCTTGCCGTTCATACACCTGCTCAGAGCGCAAGAAGCTGAAATGCCCCCAAATCAGAAAACACTGAGAATGAAGTCGATGTCAGACCCAGGGTTGCCACTGTGGGGATCTGAGCCCCCCGCCCCGAGCCCCCCAAGCCAGCAGGATCTCTCTGGTTACATACTGCGGACTGGGGGCCCTGCCCCTCTAAAAGGCCTCTTCTCATCTTTATTCGGCTGCTCCTATCCATTACCCCTGAATGGAAATGGAAGCTTAATTTTTCTCGCTTGAAGCCATTAACGCTCTGGGCCCTTGACAGGAAACACAGCTCAGCTGTAATTAGCCACAGCAGACTCCCCGCAAGAGCTTCTAGAGCAGCCCGGGGACTTCAGAGATAAAGGCTTTCCCATTCTCTCTAATCACAGCTATTAATGAGCCAATTAAGGCTTTCTCGGGCCGAGGCGACCGCTTGCTCAGTACGGAGGGCACACAGCTCTGCCAGCTGCCGGGAAGCAGAAGACGACCGGGGTTGGCCGTCCCGCTCTGTGGCTTCTCTGCTGTGAGTCTTAGGACGGCACAGATGTGTTCTCTGGGCTGCCTTCCACAACCTGGGAGAATGACACCCTTTCTCCTGAGGGGCAGCTATTGGAACAGGAATGATTACAGGTCAGTGGTTCTCAAACTTTCGCATGCATCAGAATCACCAGGAGGCCTTATTAAAGTGCTTTGCTGGGCTCCACCCCAAGTTTCAGACGCAGTTGGTCTGAGGGTTGTCTGCAAGACTTTGCATTTCTAACTTGTTCCCAGGTGGGGTTGGCTGTTGGTCCCAGGATTCCGGAAGACTGGGACTCCAGTTCTCGAACTCCTCCCCTTCAAGCCTTAGTCTTTTCATCTATAAAATGGAGGTAGTGGTCCTTTCCCTGGGGGCCCTTGAAAGGTTTAAGTGAGGGGACATGAAAGGTGCTCAGCCCAGAGTGAGGTGTACAGTAGGGGCCCAGGAAATGTGTATTTTCTCCTCTCCCTATTGCCTTTCCGGGTGCAAGCCTGCAATCGGAGTGTGCTGCAGGTACGCGGTGTATGAGAGTGACGCCACACGCAAACACACAAGGTGGGAGGAATGAGAGCTCGTGCATGACCAGGCCACCCGAGCAGGATGGTTTTAAGAACCACTGCTCTGGACGACAAGTGTGAGACGTTACTTGAAGGTTTGCATTACACTCTCATCTGTAAATGGCCCATCACCCCTTTCCTTCACCCGCCTCATCTGACAGTTTCCAGAAGCCTCCGATCTGAGCTGTCAACGCTTGGACACAGCAGTGTTTGTCACCCTGCGGTAGCCTGACAGTGTATAGCACTCCATGTGTGCTCCTTCGGGAGGGAAAATGGATCGGGACACCCCGATTCCTGAGAGATCAGAGGGCGTAGAGTCTTTGAAGCTGTGTGGTTGGATGTAGAGATGGAGAGGTGCAGAAAGGAGGACACTTCAGTGGGAGAACATGAGCAAAGCGTGGCGCCAGGGTAATGCCTATGGCCTGTGGGGGACTGCTTAGGATCTTCTAAAGAATCTTCTGGAGGTGCCTGGGCGGCTCAGTTGGTTGAGTGTCTGACTTCCGTTCAGGTCATGATCTCATGGTTTGAGTTCAAGCCCCACACCGGGCTCTCTGCTGTGGGCACGGAAACTGCTTCAGATCCTTTGTCTCCCCACCCCCCCTCACCCCCCTACTCTCTGCTCCTCTCCCCTCATCTCTCTCAGAACAAGTAAACTTAAAAAAAAAACCCAGAATCTTCTAAGTGACATCTAACTGGGGTCCTCATGCTGCCTCTTGCCTGTTTCTGTAGGCAGCTGAGGCAGACCCATTCAACAACTGCCTCCTGCCTGTAGTGCCCGCAGCATGACTATAGCGGCCGAGCTTGTGGCTTTAGAGACAGACTTCTGAGGTCCAAGGACAGTTCAGGTCCTTAGGATGTTGGATCTCAGCTGGGGCTGTCGCCTCCCTGCCCAGACCCCTTACTGTGCTCACTCTCACCTCTGGTGCCCTTCCTCCTCCCTTCTCGCATTCTCGTCGGCTTCAGCCTTCACAGCCGCCTTGGGTTCCTCCCCAGGTTTGTTTCTGAGGCCTCCTACTTTGGCCATCTCTGCTTTCTAGATAGTACATCCCAAAGTATGTGCCCAGGGGCCTTGGGGGGGTGTTAGCAGCTATAATGTGACTCGGGGAGTCCTGAGCTAAGTCAGGGATCTTCTCTACAGAACTTCTCAGAGCCTTGAACATGCTATAGTAGAGATCCAGGAAGGTTGCTTCACAAGCAGTATTTCCCAAACTAATTTCACCACAGAATGTATCCTTTTTCCTAAGAGGATCTGCCTTTGTTTTTTTTTTGTTTTTTTTTTTTATGTTTTATTTATTTCTAGGAGAGAGAGAGAGAGAGACAGCGTGAGCAGGGGAGGGTCAGAGAGAGAGGGAGTCACATACTGAAACAGGCTCCAGACTCTGAGCTGGCAGTCAGCACAGAGCCTGACGCGGGGCTCGAACCCACGAACCGCGAGATCATGACCTAAGCGAAAGTCGGACTCTTAACCGACTAAGCCACCCAGGCGCCCCTAGAGGATCTGGCTTTGATACGAAGGAGCTGGCTAAGCTTTGGATTCCAGAAGACTTGGGCTCCGGTTCTGGAACTTCTACCCCTTCAAGCGTTAGTCTTTTCATCTATAAAATGGAGGTAGTAGTCCTTCCCCTGGGGGCCCTTGAAAGGTTTAAGTGAGGCAACATAGGAAAGGTGCTCAGCCCAGAGTGAGGTATACAGCAGGGGCCCAGGAAATGTGTATTTTCTCCTCTCCCTATTGCCTTTCCGGGTGCAAGCCTGCAATCGGAGTGTGCTGCAGGTACGCGGTGTATGAGAGTGACGCCACACGCAAACACACAAGGTTGGAGGAATGAGAGCTCGTGCATGACCAGGCCATCCAAGCAGGCTTCCTGGAGGAAGTGGGACTTTGCGAGGCCAGACTCTGAAGCTAGTTCTCCAGCAAAGGCCTGGAGCAGGGGAGGAGGTGGGGGACAGGCTTTGAGAACTACACCTCTCTGCAAGCAAGCTACAGCAGGACTCCTTTGCTTTATTTTCCTTTTCCACCCTGGAGGCCCATTTCCCCACCAAATCTAGCCAACACAGCACTTGCCTTCCCCTCCCACGGCTTGAACTTGGCCAATATTTCAAGTTCCTGAGGTGTGAGCCTCAGACTGGGGCCCTCCTGGCTTGTGGAAATTCACTGGGACCACAGAAGCCTGCTGCACCGATGGCCTCAGGAAGCTGAGGTCAAACTAGGGTGCTGGCCCAGACACCATCTATGCGGGCCTGGCCAAGGGGGTGGGCAGGGAGGAGTCAGCCAAGGCTGAGGAGGAATCATTCCTGCAGATTTCCCCTCCCCACCCCAATCTTTGTGACCCCTGCACTGGGCCCCCACTGATCAACCATTTCCAAAGACCCTATTTTGAATTATTTTTTAATGTCTATTTATTTTTGAGAGAAAGAGAGACAGATCTCGAGCAGGGGAGGGGCAGAGAGAGAGGGAGACACAGAATCTGAAACAGGCTCCAGGCTCTGAGCTAGCTGTCAGCACAGAACCCAATGCGGGGCTCGAACCCACAAACCGCGAGATCATGACCTGAGCCTAAGTCGGACGCTCAACCGGCTGAGCCACCCAGGCGCCCCAGAGACCCATTTTGAACCAGGCTTATCTCATTTAACCAACTCCCTTAATCTCTATAACATCCCTAAAACTGGCATTACAGTTCTCATTTTTCTGATGAGAAAACAGCTGCTCAGAGAGTCAGCTTGAAACCAACCCCATCTGGTCCAAAGTCCAAGCTCTTCGCACTGGTGCTACAGACCCATTTATTTCTCTGTGTATTTCCTAGTCTGGCTCATCTCACCTCCAGAAAGCCTCCCCAGTCATCGCCTGAGGCCATGCTTATCTCCACTATTCTTGGGTGTCCGCAGGCGGGAGCACAGCATTCCCCTCCCTTTAGTCTCCATTTCCAGGAAGGAAAGGAAGGCTCCGCATCCCACACTGTGCCCCCAGTCGTGGGCATAGCGCACTTAGTGATCCCTGGTGAGAGAGGGGATGAACGGTAATTTCTGAGCTTACGTGACCATGTCATGTGTGTTGCATCCCTCCTGCCAGTGCTCAGTTGCTCGGTCTCTAACCACTCTGCCCTTCCTTACCCTTCCTCACACCAGCCCAGGCCGGGCTCACAGGTACCGGCTGACTCAACTTTTCAAGGTGTCATCCGTTTTACCCTCCTGTGAACCAGCGTGCTTCCTGGATTTCAGCAGAAGCCCACATATTCATGAGCAGATCCTCTTGGCAGGGGTGCTCCGTAAGATCTCAGCTCCAATTTTCTTCCACCAAACGAGCTGCAGTCCACACATCCTCATCAGACCTGAACTCGCCCCGCCACCCGCCGAAACCTGCTTCATTGAGTAGCCAAGATGCCAGGGAAGTTATGAAAACCATGTGACAGGTAAATGGCGGTGCCTACAACTTTCTTAGGTTTCAAAGGGAGGACAGCCTGCTCCAGCATGTGGTCTGAGAATTCAGACTTGCAGGAACTTTCCAGAAAGCACAGGGACAGCAGACTTACAGGATTCTGCTTTTCCTTCAGTGGAATCCAACTGGGCCTCTCTGCTCCTGGGGATCAAGAACAGTCATGGAGCTGGCCCCATCCAAACACTGTGGCATTGTTCCCTTGCATGAAGAGCAGACATGCAAATAGGTTCTGAGCAGAAAAGAAGCAAAGTAAACAGGTTGGAGGATTCCAGAGCTAGAAAACACCTTAGGGCACTAAGTCCAATCTTTTTACTTTCCAGACGGGGAAACTGAGGTCAGAGCAAGGTGTCTGCTTAAAGTCAACAGCTTCTTGGAGACTGAGCCATGACTAGAACGAACACATCAGTGTCTCTCAAAATCTTAGACAAGTGAGTGATAAATGACCATGAAGAATTGTATCCGGAAGCTTTTATTTGTATTGGCTGGTAGAAATATAACAGGTACATGGGATTGGGCTTACTCTGTTTGTGATAAGACTGGACATGGCCTGGTGAGGTGCATAAAGACAGTGCAGGTTGGTTGGGATCTGTGGCCAGAAGCTTTGTCTACCAGCCTCTGGCCACCTGGCTCTGTTTCCCAGGGACCCTGATGCCCAGACAGCTCATAGGCAGACCACATCCCAGAACAGAGCTCAACCTGGGCAGCAAGTTACCAGTGGCATGGGGAGAGGGAAATCTCTAGTTGTTATGTATCAGGTTGTTTCTGTAGGGTCCCACGAAATACCTGTAAAAGCATTTTCCGCACCTTGATGATACTGGGGCTCCAATGGGTGGTCTTTATATAAACGTACACTGAGCTACTCTTAGATGTGCTGGCACCTTCAATGTCCCCCTACTGCTGTAAGAAATAGAGACAAAGCCATTCTCATGGCACTCAAGACCTTGATGTACTTCTCTGGCCTAGCTCTCACCTGTCTGTAAAAATTCATCAGTACATACCATTCATAGCCATCATGCTGAAAGCACCATCCACCTTTTTGCCCCTGAATCTTTTTTAAAAAAAAAAAAAACACTTTCTAGAATGTTCTTTTTCTCTATCGGGGAGACTCCTCATCCTTCTCTATAACTCAAGAACACAGTGAAGTGTCACCTCTTCTGTCAGGTCTTCCTTCTCCCAATCCCCAGGCAAAATAGATCTCCAATCTGACCTTTTACTACCTGCAGTGCTAGCCCCTGCGTCTGAGCCACCTCATCCCTTGCCTGCTTTGTTCCACAGGCTCTTGACTGGTGTCCCTGCTTCGGATCTTTTCCTGCTACAAAGCGTTCTCTAGCAGCAGCCCAGGTGATCTTTTGTACATTTATAAATCCAATTGGATTGCTTCTGTGCTTAAAACCCTCAGTGGCTTCTCACTGCAAAACTTACATGGTTTGTAATATCTCCCTTGCCTGTCTCTGCATTGTCACATCATCCGTTCTCTGCCTTGTTCTTCATGTTCCAGCCACCGTGGCCACCTTTTTGTTCCTCGAACAGGTCAAGTTTATTCACTGGGCGCTGCTTTGTGTGTCCCTGGGGGCCTCTCCACCCCACCAGATCCTTTCATGGCTGGCTCCTTTCATAATTCAGGTCATGGCTTAAATATCACTTCTTGGAGATGCCTTCCCTGACCATTCTATTTAAAGCAGCCTCCTGGTTTTATTGTCTTTGTAGCACTCATCCCTGTATCAAGCGATTTTATGTATTTATTTGTTTCCATGCCTCCTGCTGTGATATGAGCTCAGTGATAGCAAAGATGTCACCTCTCTTTATTGATGCATCCCCAGTGTATAAAACAGTCCAGGTATCCAGCAGGTATTTCAATAATAAGCATCTGTGAATGGCTGCCTTCAGTGGTGCCCCAGCATGCAGAGCATTGTGGGGGAAGGAGATTTCTATGGGCTTCCTATGGGAAGGGAAACCTGGGTGACCTGTAAAAAGCTAGCAGGGGTTGTATAGTTGAAAAGAGTCAGGGTTGGTGTCCCAGAAAGCAGGCCTGGCCAGGAGCTTAAGTTGAGTGGTTGGGAAGAGAGGAGAATGCAAGAGAGAGAAAGCCTGGAGCAGGAGAGGGGGCCGGCCGTGGAGACCCTTGCAGACCAGACAAGAGAGACCCCTTCCTTCACTCACACTTGCACCATTTCCAGATCCCCTCCCTGCAGCCGTCTTTGCATACACACATCATTACTTGTAATCGAAAAGGTAGACGGGAGCCGCAGGAACTCACGGAGTCACCTAATATCCTCGCGGCGAATGGAAATGCAGCCCACCCCTGCTGGGGCAGAGCACTGTTTGGGCCAAGACGGGCTCTCAAGGAAGCCGGGCAGAATTTGTCCGGACGTGGGAGAATAGCAAGTCATAGAGTCTTTGCCTGCACACGGGCTCAGTGGAATCCAGCCACAATTCTTTGAATCAGAGCCATTCAGAAGCCACTGCCCTACAAGGTCACAGTGGCCATCCAGTCCAACCTCCGACGCCCTTTAGCAGCCCGTTGAAAATGAGACCAGGTGCTCCTTGCCCAGCTCCAATGACAGAGAGCTCCCCACTCGGGTTGCTGGAAAGCTCTGACTCTGAAAGTCTTCCTGACATGGAGATAGATCTGGTCTCCCTGGAACACCCTGAGCGGACCTCACTCTGACTCTGGGGCTGCCCACTCTGCTCTCGGGCGGCATGGTGAACACACACATGGCCGCCATCTTACTCCAGGCTTTCTTACCAGACCCTGCCCTTGGGGCTCTTCCCTTTCTCCTCCATTAACTTCAGTCCCCTCCGGGCCCTCAGCACCTGCCCTGGGCCTGCCCCACTTAGTCTCTCCTCTGCTTCCCTTGCATTGGGGGAAGTCTCCACAGGAGGGTGCCAGCCACCCTGGGAGTCCATCACACCCTTTTAACTGCTACTTCAAGACCATATGGCATGGCTGGTGGGAATGTAAAATGGTACTGTCACCGTGGAAAACAGATTGGTGGGCCATCAAAAAAAATTAAGCATAGAACCCCTATATGACCCATCAGTGCCACTTGTCAGAATATCCCCCAAAGGACTGAAAGCGGGGACTCGAACACTTGCACAGCAATGTTCATTGCAGCATTACTCACAATAGCCCAAAGATGGAGACACCGCACACCAACATCAACAATTGAATGGGGAAACAAAATGTGACAGGTACGCACAATGGGGTGCTCTTCAGCCTTAAAAAGGAATGAGATTCTGATACATGCTACGCTGTGATGAACCTTGAAAACACCATGCTAAGGGAAATAAGCGGGACACAGAAGGACAAATACTGAGTGAGTGCCCTTCTGTGAGGTACCTGGAACAGGCAAATTTTTAGAAACAGAAAGTCGATGGTGGTGGTTACCAGGCGCAAGGGCAAGAAGAGAATGAGGAGTTACTATTTAATAGATACAGAGTTTCTGTTTGGGAAGATGAGCAAGTCCTGGAGACCCATAGGCTAAAATGGCACATTTTGTGTTACATATATTTTACCACAATAAAACATTAAAAGAAAAAGGACCACATAAAATTTCCCCCCATTTCCGGCCAAAGAATAATCAAGTACCAGACATTTGTAAAATACTAAGTGCAGGGACCGTCTGACACACTGTGGGCCATTGGGATTAGCAGTGGAGACTGTCCTTGCTCATAACAACACTTACAGCCAAGCATTAGGTTAGGCAATTAACATGGACTGCTTTATTTAATCCACACAGAGCCTTCTCAAGTAACTATCGTGGTACCAACTTGACAAATGGAACCGAGACTCTAAGGGACGAAGCAGCTTGCTCAAGATTACACAGGGACAGATTCCAGATTCAAATGTGCACGTTTGATTCCAGAGGCTAGGCTCCCAGTCATACTTAACCACTGCTTGAAGAACTTGGGAAATGCTTAACAGCGAGAAGACACACACATACAGACACTCCCCCCTCCCCCCTCCACCCCCGCCAAGAGATGGTTTGCTGGTGATGTGTGGGCAGAGACTTGTTGCAGAAGGGAACAGCCATTAACTCCAGGAGTGCACTCACCGGTCTATTTGTGATCGATATTTATTGAATGAGTTAAGTGTTGAGCAATCATCAGTGTGTCCTGAAGAAGACAGGTTTCCTGAAGGAGGCAGCATTTCAGCCAGACCCTGCGGTGTGAGAAGAAGCGAGGGAAGAAGACCTCCACCCTCACTTTGCCCAAAAGCCTGTGCTGCCACCGGGGCTGGGCTTCAGGGCATCTATGCCCTTCCACCCTCCTGTACACCCAGGCTTCCTTGTTGATGGTCCCCGTACTATCGTGGGCTGAGCTCCTGGGTTCCCTGGGTACTGCTTCACTGGATGGGCATTCCTGACCCTCTCCGTGCCCAATGCCCAGCCGGGAGCTGGCACAGAAGCAGGGCTCTTGGCTCCTCGCTGGAGAGATGGACAAAGGGTGGGTGCTGGAGAAACCCTCCAGAAACATTCAGCCTTGAGGGGCTCTTGTTCAATTCTTCTTACGTCCTTATAATTAGAACCAACTCCCTGTCAGCTCGGTTTCCACTCCCGAAGGTGGAAGGAATTCAGGAAACTTCTCCCAAGATGCCGAGCCCCGTTCTCAGTCTGACTGTCTAGACATAGGACCCGCAGGCTGCCCTTGGCGCGATCTTGCGGCACCAGTGGGGGGCTGTGGCAGCAGCTGGTGCGTGTTACCTCCGGGGCTGGCGCGGTCTTCCTTTCTCAGGGGTCTCTGCCCCCAAAACAGCAGCCTGCCCCTGTGGCTGAGGCTCACACCTGATGGGCAGTCGCTTGTGCAGGGGGAGGGCTGGGCCGCTACGGCAATGCACAGCCCTGGGGCACCATCCACATTGAAGGCAGAGCAGCTGGGGCTCCCTGGAGGGGGGCGTGGTGGCCACAGCGGGGCAGAGGTGAGACGGTTGGGGCGGGGCTGGTGTCTGGGCCTCCTCAACGGCTGCCCTCAGAGCTTGCAGCCTGCCCTCTAGCCTGTGGCCTGAGGGCAGTGGTCTCACTGCCGGACCTGCGCTGTACTTGGACTTAACTTCTCTTGTCTCCAAAAGGGCAACCCCAAGTAGAGGAACAGACCTCTACAGGACAGACCTGGCTTCACACCTACATGTATCACAGTAGCTGTGTGACCGCTGTAAAGCTATTTCAGCTCTTCTGGGAGTTTTGGCCTGGTCATGTGTAAACTGGAGAGAATCAAACCTACTTCTAAGGAGGATTAAATGAGATAGTATTTATAAAGTGCTTAGAACAGTGGCTGACATGGTTTTATATACATGTTTGTTAACTGAATATACATTTTTTTAAAAGTTTCTTCATTTGAGAGAGACAGAGATTGTATGAGGGAGGGAGGGACAGAGAGTGAGAGAGAATTCCAAGCAGTCTCCATGCTGCCAGCACCGAGCCTGAGCAGGGCTCGAATTCATGAAACTGTGAGATCAGGACCTGAACCGAGACCAAGAGTCGAACGTTCAACCAACTGAGCCTCCCAGGCACCTCTAAGGGCATATGAATTTACCTCAGAATCCCATACGCCAGCCTTGGAAGCTTGGGAGATAGTTTAAAAACAAACAAACAAAAAGATTGTAGGATAAGTGAGGCCCTGAGGCCTGGACGTCGTGCGTCCTGCCCTCACCACAGACGCATGGTGTGACTTTGGGCGAGAGCTGTGACTTCTGAGAGCCTCAGCTTTCTGTTTGTACAATGGGGGCATGTGACACGTCATGCTGAGGGTCTCCCATGGCTTGAAGATGCTGGGGCACAAGAGCTCAGGACAGCAGCCCCAGTGTCCAGCCCCAGCCAGCCCTGGCCTTGGCCTGCTTCGTGCCCAGCTGCTCCTGATCCCTGGAGGGCCCAGGACTTCTGCACTGCAGAATGCAGGCCTCTTGGAAACGCCTGGGCCAGGGATTGTCAGCGTGGATTAGTTCTGGGAAACCCAACAGCCAGCAGCGTGTCCCCAGAGAGGATGCTTATCCTGTCTGGCNGGGAGAGTTTAGAGAAAAGGGCAGTGGGAAGCTGGTGCTGGAGGTCTCCTAATCCCGGGGAATTTAGAGCCACCGCAAAGTGGACTCCTAAATGAATAGGGATTTGCTTTTCCTCCTGGCTTCAGCAGACTGCTTCTGCAGAGAGCAGCTTTAAATAGCAAAGGTGACTTGGCTTGATTTGGCCAAGCTTGCAGCTGGACACATTCCACCTTTGGTTCCCAAGGCTCAGAAATAGCCTGCTGGGGGGGGATGGAGGTGAACTTGGAGGAAGGAGTTGGCAGTCTTTTCAGGTGTCCCCAATAAGAGACATAAGATGTGCCAAATAAATGTGGAGGGGGCCCCTGGACTATTATGGGGCATTTTATGGCTTAGTAGGTCTCAGCGTTGTCTTGTGTGATTCTCCTAGGTGGAGAAACTGAGTCCCATGGAAGAAAAAAAAAGACCTGCTCAAGGTCACTCTTGAGCAAAGTAAGACAATGGCAGAGCCAGGGCTAAGACCTGGGTCCCCTGACCCTAAAGTTAGCTGATCCTTACTCCTTAGGCACACAGTTTCTGTACCAGTTACAACTAGCATGAACCAGTGTGTTTTATTCAGTGCACATTTCCTGGGACTTTGCCATATGCTGGTCTTCAGCGAGGTACAGGGAAGGGTGGGGCTGGGATGGAACAGAGATGACCCAGGTGTCACCCCTGTCCTCCAGCTACTGAGGCAGGGATGTTAGCAGCCTGAGAATACATGCTTTAGGGAGGGGGAGCTGCAGAAGGGGGGTGCAGAAGGGGCTGAGGGCTGGGAGCTCAAAACTGCTCCTTTTTTGTCCTTTTTCTTTTTAAACATTTTTTATTAGATTTTTAAAAAAATATTTATTTATTTTTGAGAGACAGAGACAGAGAGGCAGAGCACGATCTAGGGAGGGGTAGAGAGAGAGGGAGACACAGAATCTGAAGCAGACTCCAGGCTCCGAGCTGTCAGCACAGAGCCTGACACAGAGCTTGAACTCACAAACCTGAGCCGAAGTCGGACGCTTAACCGACTGAGCCACCCAGGCGCCCCGCTGCTCCTGTTTTCTGTTTTCTCATTTTCACTGGTCTTATCCCCCATGCTAGCCTGGAGAGGGGTTAAGGCTCCCTCATTAGCCAGGAGGCGCCATCAGGACAGTTCTCTAAGGCAGGGGCTCCAACCCCAGGCCCAGCAGGACCTCCCACTGAGTGTCTGTCCAGTGGCCTTCTGGTTGCTCCCAGCCTGGCTGCCGCCTGACTCAGACCGTTCACCGGGCTGTCCTGGGCTTCTGGGTGCGTGCGTCCTGCTCATGCTGCTAGAGTAGCCTTTCTGCAGCATAACATCTTCAGGAACTGAGCTTTGTGGAAACCTGATGTTGCTTCCCGTTCTCTTTAGGGCTGGCCTGGGGCAGGTGCAAGCCATGGAGGCTCTAGCAGCCCCAGGGGTCAGAGTCAGGGCAAGGGAAGAATACAAGGGGCAGGTTGCTTCAGCTCTAATCCACTAGACAGCACACTCCACTAGCCAGAGGGCCCAAGGTTCTAACAGGCTGCTAGGGTGAGGAAAGGAAGAAGGTAGGGAGAGTGGTTTCCCCAATCGTGGGAGGCGTTTGAGCAGGGTCTTGAAACCTGGTTGCCTGCTTGGACATTGTAAAGGGTGTTCAGGCAAGCAAACGGGCACCAAATTCCACACTGGGACTTAAAATTGTAAGCACCCCAGTGCCCTCTGTTTCCATGTCTGCATCCCTTCTTGGGTGAGGAGCAGTCTGAGAGCATTTGTGATTGCAAATAAGCATGGGGGTCTGATTCATCTCAGCCTCCTTAGCCCTTAGCCCAGAGCCTGGCGCTTGCTAGCTAAGTGCTTGCTGAGTGAATGAATGACTTGTGAGCTTCTGAGATCCCAGAATTACTCCAGGGCCAGGCCCAGCCTTTCCAGTAGAGGAATGGTGGGGACTTGGTGTGGATAAAAGGCCCCCCTCTGGCCGCCAGTCCCTGAAACCTCACCCACATCAAAGGACTTGTAGATAAGAAGGGCTTTCTGGGCTAAGTGAGATCTGGCCCTCCTGCGGCCTCCTCCCCACCCCACACCAAATGTGCACATGACAATCCAGCTTCCTTATCTGCCTAGACTCAGATTTGGCACCCTGGGGCTTGAAAGGCTGAGAGAGCAACTGATGTTCCATCCAGATGTCCTTAAAGGCCTCCAGCTGTGGACCACAGGACACTGCTCCTTCCAAGGTGCCAGTCCCAACTTCCACCTGCATGAAGGTGTGAGGCCCTGCTTGGATGGGAATGAAAGAGGCTACACTGGAAGGCAGAGAATCCTATGAGAGTGACAGACCTGGCTGGAAGGATCCCAGAGGAGGAAAGAATGCGGAAGGTGGAGGCTCTCACCTTTGAAGGGGGAATTCCCTGTACAGGACAGAGTCCTTAACTCACTTGATGACTGGATGGTTGGAAGGATGCATGGCAGGAATGGATGATGGTTCATTCAAGGATTTGCTGAACGCTTCCTCAGACTCTGTGCAGTGAATCAGATCCAGCCTCCGTCCCTAAGATGCCCACAGTACACAGGTGGTGACGTCACAGTTATACTTCAACCTGGGCCTGGAAAGAGGGAGGGTGTTGTGGCTACATGCTGAAGACGAGGTTGAGCAGAATTCTCCATGAGGCTCAGGGGTCACTCCTCTGGGGTCTGAGATGCTCTGAGCATGTCATGAACCACCCTGAGACAAAATTCAAAATGATCAAATATCTTGGTTGGTGTTAAATTGATGTCTTCTTAAATTGGATTTCAGTGTGGTTAAGATATAGGGCATAAAAGTCTGTGAAAAAGTTATGGAAAAAACTTAAAACTTCAGAAAACTGTATCTCTTAATGCGGGGTGTGTGTGTGTGAATTGAAAACTTGGAAGACTACTCTCTATGGTCTTTTAATGCAATCCATGTGAGGGTTATTACGCACACCACTCGTGTAAGAAGACTTTGGTTCAGGGAGGTTAAGTAACTCATTCAAGGGCACACAGGCAAAGTGGCAGAGCTCTGACTTGAAAGTCATCACATCTCCCTTATCTCACACGGATCTTAAGATTTATATCAGCAGAAGGACCCCTGGATACAACTCCTGGAACTCCAGGCCCCATGGAAAAACAGATTGCAAGTCCCAAGTCTAAACAAAGACCTGGAAACAGGAGAGACTGGGGTCAGCTCAGTGGAGAAGTAGTTACTGTTCAGTGTGACGGAGGGGAGGGGCAGGAGGTGAGGCTAGGATGGTCAGGCCAGTTACTGGGGCTCTGAATACTACACCTGGAGCTTCTCATACTCCCCAGTGCCCCTGGTGTAGAGTTGACGTCCAGTAGCTATTTGTCAGTGATGTTTATAAACCAACAAAATGCAAAATAAGTTTAGAACGGGGAGGAGTAAGATTTGAGTTACGTGAATTGAATTTCTGCTGTTCCTGTCAACAGAATTTATGACAAGGATGTAAACTATCAGCTAACATTTATTGGCTGCTTTGCTTTGTGCCAGGGGCTGTTCCAAGAATTTTGCAAGAATCAGTTTATCCTTGCAACAAGCCCGTGATATGGGTACAGTTGTGAACCCACTTTACATATGAGCAAGTGGAGGCGGGAGTTGTGCACCTCAGACAAACGATATGTTAGCTGGATCCAGTTTTTGCATCCAT
This sequence comes from Crocuta crocuta, assembly GCF_008692635.1. Classification (NCBI taxonomy): domain Eukaryota; kingdom Metazoa; phylum Chordata; class Mammalia; order Carnivora; family Hyaenidae; genus Crocuta; species Crocuta crocuta. The sequence goes on from NW_027532591.1 coordinate 815,573, forward strand.
AATATGAAGAACTGAGCTAGATAAAATAACTCACGTGCATGTGGCCAACACACAGTTGGTGTGCGAGAAAAGTTTGTTGTTGAGTCTTAGTCTGATGTGTGTAAGTAGGTGACAAGATCAGTGTTTTCTGACCCCAGACTTATGGTTCCTCTGCGACCCGCTCTCCCACCCCTAGGGCTGAGCACATAGTAGGTGAGCGTTAGAGACCTGTGAAAGTGCTGATAAAATCTTCGTGAATTCCAGGGTCTGCTTTGGACTGGCTGCTGCCCGCACCTCACCCCTAGGAGGGATGGGGATGTGTGTTTTGAGCTGGGAATTCCCTCCTGCAGACATTGCTTTCCTGACTCAGAGTGGCCTGATCTCAAAGGGGAGAGTTTGCAGGAAGCCTCGGGGGAAGGGTGATGCTTCTCTCTGTGCTGGTGTCAGCTCTCGGGCAGGGTGGATCCCAGCTCTCTGGGTGGTGTGTGCAAGATTGTGTAGGCTTGTCTGCAAGCCTAGTGCGGACGGGGAGCTCATGTGCTTCCTCTCCCACTGCGGGTGTGTGTGCAGTCTGCGTCTGTCTAAGTGTGAACGGATCAATCCTCGTGCCCATTTCACTCCTTTAAGTGGATTATCTTCACTCGACTACAGAAACTCACGCTCTGCAATGTCAGGCGGGGAAGTTCTGACGTGGGAGTCAGACAGTGAATGGCCTGTGCTATGCTCTTTGCAGGAGGTCTTTCCTCTAGCACCCGCGCCCTGCCAAGGATTTCTGCAGAACTGGGGACAGGACCCGCAGGATAACAACCCCTGGCCTTGCACGGGCCCTGGGGGGAGAAAGGGTTAGATAAGGCCAGTGCTTGAAAGGTAAGGCTCCGGAGCAGAGAGGATAATGAGAAGGGGTACGGTCAGGCAGGGGAGCAAGCCGGTGGGGTTTCCATGCATTCCTCCCCTCTCATGGCACCCAGTGGCCTGGTGCGGTGGGAGGCACGTGACCTCTGGAGTCACATGCCCCTGGGGATTGCTGCAAGCCCTGTGGGTTTGCACAGAGTCCGGTCAGTGCAGAGCTGACCAGGGAGGGGCCCCATTGCATTGGAGCAGGGAGGTGCTGTGGTGTTATTTTCCATCATCTGCTAGCTGACATCGCGGCACCTGGAGTCGGCCAGCCGGGCTCTCAGCCCCTGTCCCCAGCAAGCCTGCAGAAGGGTGTATTCTAGGCCACCCTGGGCTGGGAGCTCTTCTCCGGAAAGTCCAGCTCACCCTGACCTGTCAGACCTGCCCGTCCCTCCTCCCAGCCCATCTTGGAACCTCCCAGCTGGAGTCTGTTTGCACAGCTGGGGTGAGGGCAGGGCACGGGTGGGGAGAGGCTGCCCTCTGGGGCCCGAGGCTCTGGCCAAATATCCTTATGCCAATTGGAGGTAGCTCAGAACGCTAAAAAGGGCCCCGCAGATCCATGACTGGGACATAGAGCCTTGGGGCTGCGATGTTCCAGCCGCTTTGTCTCCAGCAAGCCCGGGGGCCTCTGTGAGCCTCCATCTCCTCACTGGTAGCTGGAGAAGTAATATACACAGTGGTCTCGGGGGACTAAACCTGCCCGTACACAGGAGCAAGCAGCCTGATGCCCCACACACAGTGGGGGGCAAATGTCAGTTCCCTTCAGTTCCTCCACTTTCATTGTCTTTTCACTGGTTTTTCACTTGGCAGAGCCATGCATGCATTATTCTGATATCTACTCAGTGAGTGCCATTGGCAGCGGGCACTGTAGACGCCAGTGAATGAAGTGTGCCCTGGCCCTCCAACAGCTTACGGCCTCGCAGCGGCGGGCGCGGGCGGACGTAGCAATGCCACACAGGAAGTGGGAACAGGGACAGCTTCGGAGGAGAGGTATTCCCTGTGCCTACCCTAAAGTCTCCTCAGCTGACATTGCTGTTTTACTGTCTTTCTTCATGTATATATATTTTTTTATTTGAGAGAGGAGAGAGAGTAAGAGCTGGGGAGAGGGGCAGAGGGAGAGAGACAATCCCAAGCAGGCTCCACACTCAGTGCAGAGCCTGACACGGGGCTCGATCCTACCACCCTGGGATCATGACCTGAGCCAAAATCAAGAGTTGAATGCTCACTGGACTGAGCCATCCCAGCACCCCTCGGCTGACAGTCCTTCGTGGTCAGATGGCCTCCTGCTGCTGAGCGGGTGGGCAGCTTCCGTCTGTCCTCCATGCACTGCCTCCTCCAGAGTGCCCTCCAGGCCCCGTTTGGTCTCCCATTAGCCACTGTACCAGGCACTTCCCCCTCCAGTCCTTGGAACGGTGCCATGAGACGGGTAACATTATCGCCCCAGTTTGCAGATAAGGCATTGGGACTTAGAGAAGTCAGCGAACAATGGCAAGATGTCATCTGAATCTGGCTCTGTCTGAGTCCAGGGTGCAAGTTCTTCCCACAAAGCTAACTGCCTCTTCCTTCGGCCTTCCGTCTACCTTGGGCACCCTCAGCCCCTCTGAGAGCAATTATCACCTGGGTCTTTATTATTTATTTACTAAACCGTTGTCTCCACTGGCTTAGAAAACCCCCCCAGGAGTCAGAGCGTACCTGGTCCCTGTCTGTGAGCAGGGGGAGCGCAGGCCTGGCACAGACTGGGCCTCAGTGAATGTTTTGTGAAGGGAGCAGTTCACAAGCACAGCACGCCCGGCTCTCCCACCTCATCAGCCAGGCTGTGCTTGGGGCCCCTTTCTCTGGGTTCTGCCTTGGCAGCATGACCCCACCCTGTGGGCCCAGGTCTCTCCCTTCCTCCTTTCTTCCTGGTCCCAGGTGCTCTGGAGCCAACAGGATGTGACAGCACAGGATGTGTGGTGGCCACAAATGTCCAGCCACGCTGGCCAACCCAGGAGCTGAGGCCGTGAGCTCCTGACTCACGCCGAGGTGAGATCGGAGGCCAAGGGAGGGAGACGCACCTGACAAGAAGTCACACCTCATAAACCCAGTGAAACCCAGGAGGGCTTTGGAAAGGAGCTTCAGGAATTTGGGGTTGGGACAAAGACCTCAGAGAATAGGTCCAAAAAGCAGAGGCAGCTCTGGAGGATCTGTCAGACACGGGTCCATCTGTCGTTGGCATCTTCCCTGTCAGAGCCCGGCTACCCGTGGTCCGTTAGCTTGAGTCCCAGCAGGCCTTGAGGTCATGGGAGCCTGGGAAGGAGCTCACCCAGGGGGATGATTGACAGATTGCCAGGGGGGCCGACTTTGGGGGGGAGCTTGGTTCTCCGACAGATCAGACGCCCCTGAGACCCCCGCGTGGGGGGTGGGGGTAGGTAGCAGCTCCAGTGATGGATGCTCTGAGACCCTCCTGTCTGCCTCAGCTCCTCCTCCCCGGCTTACCCTCCAACTTTGATCCCACCTCCTCACCCTCCCCTGGGTCACTGGCCAGGGGTGCCGGGGGCAGAAGAGCTGGCGGATTCATCAGGCAGGGGCCACATGAGGCAACTCAGCTCTGGCGCTCCTGTCAGCTGGACATGACAAAGTGGCATCTGGAGTGTGCCCCCAGGGGCTGGTGCTAAGGAAGGAGGCCTCTGGGACCAGAGGATCTGGCCTCATGCTCCGGTGCCTCCACTCTCCGTTCTGTGACCTTGGGCAAGCCATGTGACTTCTCAGAACCTCAGTGTCCTCCTCTGTAAAATGGAGATAATAGAATCCCCTGTGCCTAACTCATAGGTTGTTGAGAGGATCGAAGGGAAAAAGGCTTTCAAGTTGCTGTCAGTGGACATTACCATCGTTGCTAACCACACAGCGGGCTGGTGTCAGGATCCAGCTCCAACCCAGATCTCCTGACTCCCAGACATGTGTGCTTACTTCCTCCTCTCCCCTCATTGACCAAGCCTAGGTTGTAGACTGGTCTGGGGGATAGATATGATGACCTCAAGTCTATCACGCCTTCTGGGTCTGCCTGATTTGGCTCCAAGGACTGGGAGCACATTAGACTCGCACCATTGCTATGATTCACTGATTCAGTGAGTGATCAGTGAACGTGGCTGATAAAACTGTGCATACCAGTGGATCCCTTAACAGGTCCCTACAGGCTCGGTGTGAAGGATGTATGATGAAGAGGATGCGTATGTAAGCTCCGGCCCTTGAGGAATGCGCAAACTCTTCGGGGGAGGTGGCACACTCACATGAGAGGCATTAACCAAAAATACAGGGCAGCGTATCCAAGATGCCAGGTCTGGTCTGTTCCTAATGGTGCCTCCAGGCCCTAATGCACATTGCCAGCGTTCAGTAAATACCCCTCAAAGGAAGGTGCAAAGAGCTGAATGGATGGCACAGACAGGCCTTGTATGTTACCCGTAGGTGCCTCGAGATTTCCATGCTCCCAGGAGGCTTGGAGAAAGGGCATAAGTCCAGACTGCTCTGCTGTCCCAGTTGTTTGTCATGCTTTTCTGTCCCTGCTGGTAAGGGAGCAAACTCCTCCAGGCCGTGCAAACCTTCAGTTGCACACATAAAACTTTGCCCTCTCCTTTTTCCATAAAAATGTAATTGCCCCGGAATTTTGCCATGTTTTGTCACTCTACCAACAACTTAAGGGTGTCCCAAGGGAGGTTACCAGGTTTGCCAACTTTTATAGGTCACCCCATAGAGCTAACTCCCCGCCATCCAAACTCTGGGCTCCTGACCTGTGCCCCTCCCCAGCCTTCTGGAAAATGTGGCCTTGAGGCTACCGCCCCCCCACCCCTTTCTGCCCCAATCCATGGCTTTTCTTGCAAGAAGAGGGCTGCCAGTCTGATTTTCCCTCTGCCAGAGAACTCCAAGGAATACGATATTCTATGTTTTTTTCCTTCCACATTAATCTCCCCAGGCTCCATGAGTTCCCAGACAAAGTTCCAGAGGGGAGTGAGTCCGTAGGTTCAGACTACGGGTAGAGAAGCCCTTTAAAACACTGAGCACTATTTAGATTGCGTAGGGGTGCTGAGCTCCCTGTCACCGGAAGTGTGCTAGCAGAGGGAGGTCACCAAAGCTCCTTGCGGGGTATGGGTGTGAATTCTCAGGTATTTATTCAATGTGATGGTTGGAAAGGGTATGAAGCCAGAAAGCAAGAGACCTGGGTTTTCAGCCCCAGCTCTCTCACTGACTCTCAGTGTGAGCTTGGTCTCGTCCCCACCCATCTCTGTTCCTCAGTTTCCCCACTTGCACAATGGCTGCGGAGCCAAAGACAGGGAGGCCAGACTGAGTGCTCTCTTAAGGTGCCACTGTGATTATTTGGTATCTGAAGAGTCGAAGGTGATTTGTTTTTTCTGCAATAGGAACTGAGTGTCAAGTTCGTGGGAAGTTGAGAGTGCTGGGATCTTCTTATCTCTCTGGCTCCAGGCCCAGTTGGGGCTCTGTCTGGCTGCAGCAGAGAAGGAAGGGGACCCCAGACTCTCTTCTGGCCTGTGGAAAGAGGGAAGCAGCTGTCAGCATCCTGCATGTAGTGACCCAGCCAGCCAGGGCCTGGTGTCCCCAGCCTGATGCCCCAGGAGGGAGTCACGCCGAGCAGTGTGGCCTCCGCTCTGCATGCGGATGGGGGTGGGGAGCATGTTTCTGCGTCTCTGTGCTGCCCGATGGCAGGGAGGACAGCTCTGCTCCTGGGACGGGACAGGGTCTGGAGCCCACTCCTGTCGGTCTTTCTCTTGTTGGGCCGACTCCAGGGGAGGACCCGGGAAAGCAGGGCTCTCTCTGACCTTCATTAAAATTTGTACAAATATTCCAAACATGTTCCCACCTAAGGTCTCCAGAGGTCCCTTTAATTATTAGCAAACATATTTTGAACAGCCACCACACTCCAGGTTTTGTGCTGGGCGCTGAGATGCAGCACTGAATAAGAAAGAAATAGCCTTTGGTTCTAGCCCTACAGCATACCTGCTGTTGACCTCTCCCCACTCTCCCCCACTGCCCAGCATCTAGAGCCATGGCCAACCTGGAGGCACGTGCATTGCCAGCAAGCCAGAGGGCCCACAGCATGGCCTGGTGGGTTAGGTCATCAAGCATGTTGAGCAGAAGGGATTCCACCTGAGGCCATGAAGTTCCTTAGAGGGACCTGAAGTGGCCCTACATTAGCCTAAAAGACCATCCACTCTTCCTGGGGCTAGAGACATGAACTCAAGGCCCATTGTGGCTATGGTCTGGGAAGGGCTGAATGTGGTAAGACAGGGTCTGTGATGCCTGGGGAGAGCGACCCCGCGGGATCTAAGCTGGGCACCCTTCAAGGAGACTTCTGTATTTGTGTTGAAAGAACGTCATTCATAGCAGTGACTCAGTAAAAAGTGCTGACAAAGAAATCAGCCTACATTTTTAAGCCCAAAGAATGGGTGACTACAAGTCTTGTGCTTTTGACCAAAACTATCAAAGCAGCAGTTCCCTGTGGTACCACCTGATGCGTCCCTTGGAAAAGCTCTCTGTTCCATGGATGTAAGATTGAAGCAGTAGAATCAATCTTTCTTTTCTAATATTGATTTGACAATATGGTCTTTGGAAACTGGGAAGGAGAAAGAAAAGGAAGGAAGGAAAGAAGGAAGGAAGGAAGGAAGGAAGGAAGGAAGGAAGGAAAGAAGGAAGGATCCAGCTAGGAAGGAAAGGAGGGAGCAATGTATTCTTTTATGCTCAGAAGGGCAGTGCAGGCCCCAGCACGGGTGCAGTCACTCACCGTGGCATGGGGCAGCGGCCAGCCTGCACTTCCTCTAGCTTCTGCCATGCTGCCCATTAGCTTCTTCTCCTCCTGGCCCGGGTGAATGTTTAGCTCCATGATCAAGGGCCTTCACTTGTCTGGTAGGCCACTGGCCTACCCCAAGGAGGGGCTTGCAGGCAGCGAGACCTTTGAGATTCTGTCTTCACATCTTCCTGCTTGGACTTTCTCCTTCCATGACTTCAGGCCCCTGCATCAGACACAAAGATGGCCGCCGCAGATGGACCGGCTTCTCACAACCGTGGAGGTCAGGCCCCTGTAACGAACTCTTACTGGTCCTGTCTGGCTGGCTGAGTCCTCATCAATGCCCTGCCTGTCCAGAGCCATCTTGTGCTATCCTCCCTTGTGCTCGCTGTGTTTGTTTCTTTGTGTTCTTGAACATGTGACACTCCCTCCTCCCCCTGAGCCTCTATGTGCACCAGTTCTTCTTCCTGGATGCCACGCTTCACACATTCTACTTGGCCAACCTCTGTGCTTCCTGTGGACCGCAGGTTTTTATGTTTTCACATGGCACTAAATAGTTCTTTTTGTGGATCTTCCTCAAAAGGGGTGTGTGTGTGTGTGTGTGTGTGTGTGTGTGTGCAGTGTAATTATTTGTATTAGGTAGTTCTCCCCAGCAGACTATAATCTTCATGTAGGCAGGGGCCACATCTGATCCACTCACCTCATACAGTTCTGCTCAGCAGAGGGGTTGACACATGTAACAGTAGTTCTTTAGTGGTGAATTATGTAGTAGCAATAGAAAGCAAGGGAGGAAAGTGAGGAAGGAAGGAAGGAAGGAGGGAGGGAGGGAGGGAGGAAAGAAGAGAAAGGAAGGAGGAAGGATAGAGAAAGAGAAAGGAAAAGGAAGAAAAGGGGTCCTGTCTGCCATCCAAAGTCCAGCAAGGTCGCCACTTTCCAGGAAAACCTTCCCAGACAGGCTGAGTTAGAGCACTCTCTGTGGTCCCCACTGTCACACCCCTTCTCACATTGGACTCTGAGTGTCTCCTGCTTCCCCCCTGCACCCCTCAAGTGGGCAGACTGTAAGCTGTCTGGGTGGGGACCGGGCAGGGGCAGCGTAGTGAATGTGGGGCAGGGGGAGTGAACTCGCAATGAATGTCCAAGATCCTTAGCTCTGCATGCCAGGTCTTTTGCCACAATGCCTGCTTACCATTTGGGTGCCTCTCTTCCTCTCCCCAAATTCTCCAGTGTTATGTGCACAAGCTACACTCCCTCCCACCTCCAAGCCTCTACAGGTGCAGTGCCTTCCACCGTGGCTGTCCCGCCCCCTTCAGGAAGTCCAGATGCCCTTCCAGTCCAGTGGACAGGGCCTGAGGACAGGAACCGGGGCAGTGAAGGCTCACTCAGGCTGCGGGGCTGACTGGTTGTTTCCAAGGGCTTTCAGTCTCCCAAAGGCTCCCTCAGTGATTCAGAGGATTGCCAGGAATAATAAAGGTTGCCGGGCCAAAGAAAAAGAAGGAAGGCTCAGGTCAATAAAGTGGATATTGTCTCCCTGGGTTATGGGGAACACCACTCCCTCTCCTGCGAACATTCGCCCAGCTCCACCTCTGCTGGCTGTCCTGAAGCCTACCCTTCCGTCTACCCTCTCTCAACTCGGTGCCTTTCCCCTAAAACAGGTCCTGAAGCTCACTTGGGATCAATAGCATCTCTGCCTAAGGTCCTGAGTTCAAGTCCTCACACTTCATTCATTCATTCATTCATTCACTCATTCATTCATATATTATTCCTTTCCAGCCAATCACTAGGGGTACAAGACTGGCAGCCTCCGGAGAGAGATGTGTAGGCAGACAATTGTAGGCCCATGCCCCAGATGGGATCACAGGGGGCTGAAGAAGAGGGGACAAGGGGGCCTTGCAGAGAATGTGGTATCTCTGCTTACACCTGAAGGATTATGGGATTTGGCAGGCAAAGTGACCTGTGCAAAAGAGCAGGTGTCCCAGATGCCAGGAACAGCAAATAAGGTCTGTAAGCTAGAGAAGGACCTCGCTCCAGGGCCTCAGTGTAAACGGAGTGTGAAGTATCTAGAAGTTTGGGTATGGGGACTGGTTGGGACCATAGCACAAAGGGACTTAGGGAGTCAGGTTAACAAATTTGAACTTTAGCCAGAGGGCAACAGAGAGCCGCTGACATGTCTTTGTGTCTCCAGCTGTGAGATGAGACTAACAACCATTGCCTTTATCCTGCTGCGGAGAATCGCATTCCAGTGCCTCCTCCATGATCTCCCGGTGTGACCTTGGTCCTGCCCTTCTCCACCCCATATCCCACCCCTCCCCCACTCCCAGGCCTCTTCATCTAGAACGTGAGGCGTTCAGACTAGGTGATCTTTAAGTCTCTGCTAACTCAGAGATCTCCGAATCTAGAATATTCAGTTTGATTCGTTAATTGATTAAACAACATTTACTGAGCACAGATTTTGTGCCAGGCATTTCACGAGAAGATGGGGACCCCTCCGCCGCCCTGCAGCAGCTCACAGTCTGCTGGGGAGGCCGATACGTGAATCTATACACAGGACACAGGCGGAATGAGCTCAGAGCTGTGGGAGCCCGGCAGAGCAGTGATTCATCCTCCCTCAGGGATCTGGGGGCGGCTTCGGAGAGGAGGCAGCAGATGATCTGGGCCTCGATGGATGTGTTGGGGGACAAGGATAGGGCCTGCTTTGTTCAGGAAGAGTGAGTCACCTGGGGAGGGCTGGAGGTAGGAGATGAGGCCTGGAGACGCCAGCAGGCCCCTGGAGCCCTGAATGCCAGGCTGAGGGTGTGCCCGCCCTCTGCAGCATACGGGGAGTGCAGGAGAGTCCTGAGGAGGGGGTGGGCTCCTCTCCGTCTTTGGGGCACCAGACTGGACTTTGCTCCATTGGCTGAAGTACAATTCATGTGGTGATACTAGACGGGTGGCTCTAGAGCCCTGGCTACAGCCCAGGCTGTGAGCCAGGTGATGGAAACATATGGTCTTTCCTGTTTTAACCCTGAAACGATCCCCTGCCATAGGAATGGTCATTCAGCTCTTCACAGGAGGAAAGTGAGGCTTGGAGGGGGGGAAGCGCCATGTGCTGGGCCACACGGTCGGAAGGCAGGAGAGCCAGGGCCACAGCCACTCCAGAGCTGTCCTGTCACCTCGGGCCGTGGCTCCACAGCCAGCCCTGTGCTCAGAGCTGGGCACTTGCCACCACACACAGCGTCTGTGTCTCAGTGTGGCCTCTGGTGACAGCGGGGTGTGGAGAGCACTGAGGGCCGGTGGAGAGGGAAGGAAGTGCCCCCATCTGTCCCGTCACTGGACACCCCTCCAACACTGGGCACCGGCCTCCCTGCTGCGGCGGCCGGGAGTAAACTCTTGAACTCTCTGCAGAGATAAAAGGTGCTATCTCCTCCCAACCCTGAGTGTCGGCAGATGGGGCCTCTCCAGCCAACCTCCGGCTGCCTCCACCCGCAGCCCTGAGGAAAGGGTGTCTGGTGAGGTTCGGGGGGCGGGCCTCTTAGGTCCTACCCTCCCAGGAGATGCCTCACCCCTTCTTTTCTAAGAGTTCATCCACACACCCCTGACGGATAGAGCGGAGAGTATGAGAGAGCTGACGCAGGTATGGGTTCACCACCCAGCCCAGCCCACTTTCCTGGCATGGGATGGCGAACAAATGGCTTCTTGGAGCCTCAGCTTCTTCATCTGTAGAATGGGGGTGCTGACGTTTCTTAGGGGCCAAGTGAAGCTGACGTCTGATACACAGCAAGCCCTTAGCTGACGGACAAGCATTTCAAGGTAGTGATGAAATGGAGCCAGACCGCCTGGGCACAGAGCTTCAGCCTCTGTGATGTTGGGAACGTTTGCTTCAGCTCAGTGTCTTGGCTTCCTCTTCTATAAAATGAGGGTTGTGAGGGTGACACAGGTTAGTCCGGACAGAGCACCTAAGACCATGCCTGCACAGCGGCAGGTGCTATGGAAGCACCAGTTATTGATTCTCAGAGTTACTCTTGAATTCGTGCTCTGATGGCTGATCGGGGTGTCCCCAGCCACTCCCCCCTGCCATCCTTCCCTACTCTGGGAGGCCCCAGCGTCTCTTGCTTGCTTTCACTTCTCCTGGGCGAAGCCTGCTCCCACCCACATTCCCTTTCCCATCCCATGAGGGAGGATGCCCAGTAGGTCCTTTCCCAGCCAGGGTGTGTGCGGAAGGACTTGAGGCTGTCGGGCACAGCCTGCCTTTCTGGCCTGGCTCAGAGCCAGTAGGTAACACCACTCTATCCCTTACCCACCCTCCGAGTGCTGGAGGACGGGCCATCTTTCTCCTCATCCTGCAGACAGAATGTCACTGTAGTGACTCACAGACTTGGGATCCCAGAAAGTCAGGGCAGAAGGAGACTCGGAGGCGCCCACCTGCTCCGTGCCCTCACCCCTGCTCTCGCCCCCTCAACAGAAGGCACCAGAACTCTAATATAAGCCTCAAGTCAGCAAGACTGATCTGTTTGCCCCTGCTGCTGGGAAACATGTCGATGCGCCACTCGGCCTGGAGGCCTGGGGCGAGCCTGGGTGCCCCTCCGCAGTCACTTGGGGGCGGACAGCCTCCGAGCCTTTGCTATTTGAGGGGTGTTTTGATAACCTCTGATGGCCCCTCCCCTCCCTGCAAAGCCGCACCTGATCACCCGGAGCCGTGGGCCTCCTCTTATCTCCTTGCTCTAAGCTCCCCATCCATTACTGAGCACAAGCTTTATCTGAGCCTCCAGGGCTGAGGCTGATTTCTGTGAATAACTGGAATAGCTGGCTGGTGACCCGATATGGCTGCCACCAGGGCGGCTGGGCCTTCCCAGCTCGCAACCAGCTCTTCCTCTCTCTCTGTCCCCATAGCTCTTGTCTGGTCCCAGCCACCCTAACCTTTCGCATGGATCATGGTTACAGCTTTCTGACAGCTCTCCCTGCCAAGTTTCCCGCACCTCTGCCCTCCATGTTCCCCATCATCCACTCCCCACCATCCCTATGGAGCAGCCAGACCCATAAAAGCTCACAGCTTCCTAGAGAACACACTGACCTTGACCTGTCATGTAGGGCCTTCCTGATCAAGTCCCAATTTAACTTTCCAACCTGACAGGTAAAGATTCGCCCTCTGGTTCCCCAAGCACAAAGGAGGCCTTCACCCAAGCTGCCCCCTCTGGGTGTGTTCATTCATTCAATCATTCATTCAGGTACCACTGTTGGGTATCTGCCTTGTCTAGGCCGTCCATGGCACCCTGAGAAGGCAGATTGGAATAGGGTGCAGACTTTGTCTTTAGGGAGCCCACAGCCTTAGAGAGGCATATCCATAAATAGACCACCTCTAATGGAAGGAGATAGGTGTTCTGGAGAAGCACATTGAATGGGATGGGGAAGTCTCAGCGGGTCCAGAGGGGCCTAACCCATACTGGAGTTAATAGGGAAGGCTCCCTGGAGGAGGGGACTGACTGGGGTCCTGAAAGATGAGAAATCTGGCTAGATAAGCAAAAGAAACTTTACCTGTTAAACAATACTGACCTTTTGAACCAGGCCAATTCAAATGCTGCTTCCTGCAAGAGTTTTTCCTTAATTGGCAAGCCCTATGCTGCCTGCCCTCCGGGGCCAGGCCCTGGGCACACAGCCGGTGTAGAACACAGGGCCCCACACTGGGCTCAATCTTCTGCTGGTGCTGCCTTGCAATTACTCATAAGTGCAATAATTTTCATTTTTCACTAGCCCCCTCCAAACTAGGTAGCTGGTCCCTTCTTCCTCAGCTCTTGTCACTTTCAACCTTGTGTTATGTTTCTACTCGCCAGGTGCCTTCTCTTTTCCTTGGGGAGCACTTGCAATTCTGAGTGGGTGGGACTCATCTCTGTCGTCCAGCACAGAGGCGGGCTCTAAAGAAGCCTCTCTCTCTGCGAAATTCTGGTGAATGAAATCCCACTGGAGCGGGGCGATTCCTCAAAGCCAGGACAGCTCCCACGGAGAGGGGCGTGGTCCGGCCTGCACGTGCTCCAGGAATTCAGAGACAGGAAAGCCGTCTGTGGCTGGAGGTGACAGGAAGTGCTCCCCAGAGGACCCTTCTCTGCTCTTCTGCCAAATGTCCCTTCTCAGCTGAAAGTCCTTCCTTTTGTCAAATTGCTGTTCTTCTTGCTCTACTGATGCCCTCCTCCCTCCTCAGGCCTCTCCCCAGGCCTCTGGGCATAACAGAGAGAAGCTGGGAGGTACGATGACAGCACCTTAATTTCCCTGCTAATTACAAGTGCTGGGAAGAGGGGTGCTAAGTGCCAGATAATTATCCAGGAGGAGACACGTGCCAGACTCCTGGCTGCTCCCAGCCCCAGGAATTTGACTTTAATGGTTTTCTTTTCTTCTTAAAAAGAGAGGGTGGGGGGGGGAGAGAGAGAGAGAGAGAGAGAGAGAGAGAGAGAGAGAGTGTTAAAGCCTAGCCTCCTCTCTAACCTTAGGAGGTAAAGAAAGCAGTCCCTTTCTTAAAGCCCTTCCCTTACCAGGAGCTGAGATCCACACCCTCGACACTGGGTCTAGGGAGAAGGTCTGAGGATTGGATCAGCAACTGTGTTCCTACTTGAGTTAGGCTGAGGTTATGGAATGGGGTGGGCGGGGGGAGGAGCTGCGGTCCTCTCCTCCCTGCTCACCACCTCCCTGCTCACCACCGAAACACACACACAGACACACAGACCACACCACCACGGCCGCCGCCACCACGGCTCCACTTCGGAGAGTGGGAAACCTGAAGCTGACGTCTTGTTCAGGTTGCATGGCATGAGGAGACAAGGAGGGGTCCCCTGGGTCCCCTCCGTGGGCTCTGCCCCTCCTCCCAAGGGCAGGGGGCGAGGGGTTGGCAGTGTCACCAGCTGCTTGGACTCACTCCTGTGCCCTGATGCCTGCCTGCCTCAGGCGTAGCTTGAAAGACTCCCAACAGGAAGCTATTAAGTTGATGCGCATTCTTGTGGTCCTGGATTGATACAGGGACGCTCTGTTTTGTAAAGCTGTTGTAATTTCCATAATAACATTTTCCTCTTCTTAAATAAACTTGGACTCCAGCCCAAAGAATGTGGCTGGCTTTGCCTGGGGAATTCAAGACCTGAGATCATGGAGGGAACACTCCTTGGAAAGGTGGGAAGGGGAAAGGAGAGCTGTAGCTCCCCCAGCCCCAGTGCTGGGACTCAGATGGGCTGGTGGAGTCAGGCCAAGCAGAACTTTCAGAAGGACCCATAACTCAGCTTGGGCCAGGCCAGGGCACTTCTCTCCTCCTGGGTACATTCCTCTCACGGCACAGAGAGGCAGCCTATGACAGTGGCCAAGACTCTCAGCTTTGGCTGTAGGACCATAATAGATGACTCGTGCAAGATTGGGGAAGTCCCTAACTTCTCTGTGCTTCAGTTTCCTCATCTGAAAAATAGGATAGTAATAGTACGTAATTTACAGGAACATTGTGAGGATTGAGTAGGTTTGTATACATTAAGTGCCTAAGTATCTGATACAAAGCATGTGGGCAACTCATCTTTAAGAGAAATCCACACAAATGGCTGTCTCATTGACAATTTTACAATTCTAAGTTTCTCAGGTTCTGGTGTCAGGGAATAATACAATCTTAGCCTTTTTGAGTGACTGGGGGGAAAACGCTTTACGATAGTAATGGAATCAAATACTAATTAGCAACGGAGTCTTGAGTTCACAGCATTCTGAACTCTGAGGCAAGATAATACATCTTAAGGTCTTAAGGGTCAGCCCAGCACTAGCCGTCTAGACTTTTCTCCCACATCCCCGTGATCCTGAATCCACTACCTCTGAAGTTTGGCTCCTGGGAAGTTAATGCTGAATACAGATCTGCCTCTTTTGTCAACTCCCATTGGTCCTCCTTCTCTCTGGGCCACCAGATGCATTGTTTCCTCTTCCCGTGAGGGCCCTGAGAGATTGGAAGAGATGGGGACATCCAGGTCTACCCAAAGCCTGCTCTTCTCTGAGCTACTTCCTCTCAGACCAAAGCTTCCATCATGATACAGGTGGGCTGCCTCGGTCTGAACAAGCCCTACCAACTAATGTCCCAGAGTGAATACCAGGTGGATCTGACCATGGCAGGCCCAGTGGGACTTCTGTCACCCTCCATTATCTTTTTTTTACTAAATTTTTTTTTAATGTTTATTTATTTTTGAGAGAGAGACAGAGCGTGAGCAGGGGAGGGGCAGAGAGAGAGGGAGACACAGAATCCAAGGCAGGCTCCAGGCTCTGAGCTCTCAACACAGAGCCTGACACAGGGCTTGAACTCATGAACCATGAGACCATGACCTGAGCCAAAGTCAGACACTTAACCAACGGAGCCACCCAGGCACCCCTGCCTTCTGTTGTCTTCAACATGCTCTTCCTGACAGGTGAGCTTCCCTAAGGCTCATCTCCTACTGCTCATTTCAGTGAACAATGACAGAAGTGAGTATGTGTGTGTGTGTGCAGATAGAAGGCTGGGAAGGGAGCTTTGAGGCTGGATGGCAGAAGTTAAGAACACAAAAAGTACAGAAGGTAAAGAAAGGAAATGAGATGGCTGAAAGTTCTTCCACTGGGAGACCAGCCCAGCCCTGGCCATGACCATGACCAGCGTCACTGAAGTGGCCTATCTCACATAACCTTCCAACTGCAGAACACCCACAATCACCATGACTGTTTCTTAGTTTTCCCACACCCATTTCCTTTTAGAAGAAGCAAACAGTCCGCTGGTGGAAGGGCCCACTAGCCCCTAACTCTAGTGTGACCAAGTTGAAGGTATTTCTCCCAAACACAGCCCGCGGCATCCTGGGGAGGGTTAGGAATGAGGCATGGGACTGTATGGGTGTGCTGGGCACCACGGTGCCTGGCCAAGGGGCAAATTGGGACCAAGATCCAGCCAGTGCTCTGCTCACCAGACACACACCCTGGCATGGAACTGCGTCTAACTGGAGGAAGGGGCATCTTTTTCTAATACACACACAGGCATCTTAAGGCTTAGCAGCAGGCAAGGGGGTGGTGGAGTGGGTGAAGAAATCATAAAAAATGTAGGCCTAGGAATATAAGAACTGGGAAGGGAGACAAGTTTCTTTTGCTGTGAGAGGCAAAGGACCCAAGTCAACCCCTTTCCTTGAGGGGCTCCAGTCAAATGCAGCAAACTTCCCAACAGACCCTGTGAGACGCTGCAGGAGCCTGGAGGAGGGCCGGATGGGGCCCTGGGTGCTGGAGGATTAACCACAGCACATCAGATAGCAGAGACTGGGAGGGGAGGCCTTGGCAGGATGTGGTGTTGGGGAATGGGGGACTCAATATTATGATTTGTAAGAAATATATATATCGGGTCATTCCGCTGGCCAAAATATATTCCTCTTATAATTTTCGTCTTCATCCACAACTCTCAAAACCCTTGGAATTTCCTGACCGATAACAGCAATGGGAGCATCTTTTATCGTAATACTTGGCCTCTTGTCCTCAGTTCCTGAAATCCTCAAGAGCCATAAAAGTGAATGGGTGTCTTGTTATTCATAACAAGCCCCTTTCCACCACAACTGGGCATATGTTAATGAGGTGACTTTTGGACAGCACTTGAGGATGGGGGCTGGTTGCCAGCGGAGCCAACAGGGACTAGAGGGTTGGAGTTTTGAGTCCCACCCCTTGATTTCCAGAGAGTGGAGAGAGGCTGGAGGTTGAGTCAACCTGCGGCCAATGATTTAATAAGCCCTTCCTGCGAAATGAAGCCTCCATCCCCAAAAGGATAGGTTTCGGAGAGCTTCCAGGTTGGAGAACCAGAACACTGTCATGGGCCCCATTATGGGCCCCAAACTCCATGAGGACAGAAACTTCTCTATTTCACACCCTGCCCAATGTATCTCTTCATCAGGCTGTTGATTTGTATCCATCAATAACCTTTGTAATAAATCAGTAATCTGGTGACTAAATGGGCTTACTGAGTTTTGTGAGCGGCTCTACCAAATCAATCCAACCCTAGGAGAGGGTTGTGGGAGCCTCTGATTTATAGCCTGTGGGTCAGAAGTACAGAGACAGTCTGGACTTGGGATTGGCCTCTGAAATGGAGGTAATCTTGTGGGACTGAGCCCTTAACCTGTGGAACTGGATGCTGCCTCCAGATTGACAGTGTCAGAATTGAATTGAGCTTGTAGGACACCCCCTGGTGCTGGAGAATTGCCTGGTGCTGTGAGGAGCTACCCTTTAGCCCTCAACATACACATGTTGGAATTGGGTGTTGGAATGACTTTAGGAGTGATTTAGCTTCTAGCACAGGACTTAATATGAAGAAGGCCTTCCACACATATCTGATGAATGAACAAGGGGTTGAATGGAGGTGCATGGGTGATTGTGGGGGGCTGGAGGGAGGTGGGTGGGACCTGGATCTGGAAGGCCCCCTGTGGGCTCTACGGGAGGGTGCTCAGATGTTTCTCTTGTTGGTGATGGAAAGCTATTGAGTGACAGGATCAGATTTGTTAGAATAATCCCTTTGGCAAAGGTGTGGATTTGGCTCTGATGAGTGAGACTGGAGCAGAGTCACCATCAGCCACATATGCTGTCACCACTCTGTGGCAAGCCCTGAGCTCGTTGCTGAGTGGACAGAACGGGGCAGGCCATGGCACTGGGAACTCCGAAGTGCTGGAGGCAAAGACACCCCGCGGTGCTCCTCAAGCCCAGCCCTTGTGGGTGTGCGACTTCATCTCCACCGGCAGGACCCTTACCTGCCCAGACCTGAGCCTGTGGGTCAGAAGCAGCTTCTGGAGCCTCTCTCAGTACGGACATGAGACAAGCTCCCTCCCAATTCCAGAGCCTGGAGCTGGGGACCACTTGAGTTGGCAAATCGACAGCTCTGGACCATGACACCTGCCTCCTCCCACAGGAACTCCTGGGGAAGCAGGGTCGTGTTGCTGGGTTCTATGGCAGAGGAGCCAGAGGCTCCGCTGGGCAAGGCTGGCAGTAGTAGAAAGCAGGGATGGGCACTGGGCATCCGAGAAAAGCAAAGCCTGAGAGAAGAGGATGCTGTTTGAGCCCCAGCTCTGCCAAGTGGCCGTGGCCAGGTCACCACCGCCATCCTGCACAATCTGGGGAACTTCTAGGACATCAGTCCGAGGCAGGAGAACAAGCAGCTGCAGAGGGTTTGGGGCCCAGGGCTTTCCAGCCTGCTTTGGAAGAGGTGGGTGGGGAAGGTATGTTTGGAAAAGGGCCGTATCTGAAGCACAGAGAGGGCTTCAGGGGGAATGTGTCCCATGAGCAAGGAGGGGGTACCAGGTGTGTGCGAAGGAGGCAGGGACTGGGGCCAAGCAGCCCTTCTTTCTTCCTGATTTCCTGCAGCCTGGCATTCTCCACCCTCCATGATCATCCTCACCTGTGTCTGTGGCCACGTCTCTAACTTAGCTTCCCCTTCCCCACCCCTGCCTAGACTGCAGCTCCTTACTCTCCTCCAAACCCCTCCCTCCCTCTCTGCCTGCACCTGTTCACTCATCCCACGCTCCTTCCCGCGTTTCTTTCCCCATCTGCTTCCCAAACGCCCACCCGCCTCCAGCTCACGTGCCTCCCCTGGCCGGCAGCCCTTCCCCCACTGCTGCCCCCTCTTCCCACTCCGACTTCAGCCTGGAGACATATCCCTTCTTCACTTAGAAAACACTGTTTCACTTTGAATCTTTGTGCCCATGAGATAGGAGTCAGAGGGCCTGGTTTGAATCCTCGCTCTTGAGAGTAATGTAAACGTGGGCACAGCCCTCCATGGCCCAAAGCCCGCCCGCTGCCACCGTCTCACCCCTAAACTAAGGATACCTGGCTTTGAGCCTGGCCATCCACCTGTGCAGGCCAGCCTGCCATGGCCCCGGGTCATGCCTGTCGTCCTCGCCGTTACTGATAGTGCCTTGGTTTGTGTGATAAATCACACGCTGGCCCTACTCCTGACACTTTTGTGAAGATCACACTTGATAATCCATGAAATAGTTCGTGTGAGGTTCTGCAGAGTGAGTGTGGAGTAAGTATTTGTCAAACAGTCACTATTGCTGCTCCCTTCCCAGCAGGCTGAGTGACCCGAGGGGGAGATGGGGTCTGATTCGGCTAGTTACCAGAGGAGAATGGCCAATTATCCAAGAATTTTGAGTACAATCAAGTCCAATAAATGCTAAAATCATGTTGAGGGTGACTCTCTCTCTCATGACTCAAAAGCCTGTCAGCAAGGTCATTACTCACCTTTTGTCACTGTGCTGTGGCCTGGGAGCAAGGGAGAGCCGCATTCCCTGTGAACCTACTTTCTGTTTCTACCACGGAGTCCTCACATCCATCCAAATCCATCCGAGAGGGGGTGGTTGCTGAAGGGCCATGGCCATTAGGAGTAGTTCTGGTTTGGCACCGGCCTGGAAGGGTGAGGAGGGAAACGGGAGAGGTAGCCGGGAGGCGGTGAGGCACAGGAGGGAACTCACACTGTGAAAACCACTGCAGACTTTTC